>NW_022105418.1:48362-55325 GCF_000313985.2 Echinops telfairi | reverse complement strand
AAAATTGGTGGCTGAAGGGCAGAGCTCTATTTAGATATGTTAGTGCAGGAAGCCAGCAAAGACCTTGGCAAGACTGTATTTGGAACAGATGGGAGTGTCTGCCTGCTCAAAAGTGAGCCATGTGGAGCACATCACATCTGCGTAACACAATTTGTACTAGCTGCATACTGTTTGCAAAAACAATGATTCTTCTGCTTTACATGAATTATGCGTTTAATATGTTGATGTCTGGCTATTGATGGAATAAAAACAATAGCAAACATTAAACGTAGGGCTTACTTGACCTCTTGGGGATGAGTGTAAAGTTCAGTTGGGTATACTTTTATGAGGAGCAAACACAGGTCCTTTCAGACATCCCAGAAGTTTGGGGATATTTTCCCCAGGTCAAGCCTTTATGAATCTTTTATCATGCACAAATACATCACATACTTCTGAGTAGCTCTTGCTGATTAGAAAGAATTTAGCTCAGTGTCTGGCACACAGTAGGTACTTAGCACTTGTTGTTTTTACCAATCTTCCTATCTTGGAAAGCTTCATTTCCTGGTCTTATCATTTGTCTCCAGTGCATTTACTTGATCTGATGGGTAAAAATAAAAATCTGTTCATATTCTTTGGCACGGGGCCAAGAATATTTAAAATGTTAATTTCTCTAATGATTTTGTCTATTTTCTCACTCTCATTTCTTCAACTCTGTTCATGTTATTTTATTCTTCCTGGTATCATCTTACTGCTTTGATGGTATTTTCCTTAAGTTCCTGTGTATGATGTTGACAGTGGTAGTGGGGTGAGTGGGTGAGAGGTAGGAATGTGGTAGGGGTCTAGTTCCCAAGGAAAAGGTCATGAACTTTTGAAATAGGGTCTTGGATAACTTTTCATCTCCCTAATTGAGTCTGAAAACCTTAAGTCTTTATAAAATAATTGGGCAACTATAAATATCTTCTTCCAGGACAGTTTAATTTATATACCTCCCACTACTTTATAAAAATATTTGGGCAACTATAAATATCTTCTTCCAGGACAGTTTAATTTATATACCTCCCACTACTCTTTTTAACCTTTTATTGGGAATTAGATGAGGGTTTATCTATTAGGTCATCATTTTTCATTCAATAACTTAAGCAACTTTTCAGTCCTCACCATGGATATTCCCAATCCCCTTTATTTCCCATTTCCTTCTAGGATGTAGCTTTCCACTTCATCCAAGTTAACAGCTAACTGCTAACCCTTCTCCTTTCATCACTGGTAACCATCAAATTCTGTTTTTCATATAATAAAATTTTTTCTTAGTTTTTTTTTATACAAGCATTCTCATACAATATTTGTCCTTTTGTTACTGACTACCTTCACTCAATACAATATCCTCCAAATCTATCCATGTCATGAGGTGCTTCCCATTTCATCATTCTTCTTTAGCAATGCGTGGTGTTCCTTTATGTTTATGTGCCCAATTTAATTTATCCATTTTCCCACTGTTGGGCATTTAGGTTGTTTACATCTTCTTGGTATTGTGACTAATGCGGCAATAAGCATGGAGGTGCATATATCTGTTCATATTGTGTTTCTTATTTCTGTAGGGTACATACCAAATAATAAAATGGTATTTATTTTCCCAACTGAGGAAGCACCATACCAGTTTCCACAGGGATTGCATTGTTTTGAAGTTCCACTAGCAGTGTATAAGGGTTTCGATCTCTCTGCATTCCCTCCCCCTCCAGTATATACTGTTTTCTGCTCTCTGGAAGTTTGCTACCAATGCTGGGTGAGGTGGTATTTCATAGCTGGTTTTATTTGCACCTCTCAAATGGCTGGTGATTGTGAACATGTCTTCATGCTTATTGACTGCCTGAATGTCAACTTAAAAAATTTTTTTAAAATAGTTTCATTGGGGGCTCGTACAACTCTCATCACAATCCATCCATCCATCCATTCTGTCAAGCACATTTGTCTGAATGTCAACTTTTTAAACTCTCTGTTCATGTCCTCTGTCCACTTTCTATTGGGTTATTCAACTGGTCTTTGTTGAGGTGTTGAAGTTTTCTGTAGATTTTAGAAGTTAGTCCCTTGTCTACTATGTCATAGCCAATTTTTTCCCTACTCTGTGAGTAGTCGTTTTACTATTTTAGTGAAATCTTTTTTTGTAATGAACAGTTTTATTGGCATATAGTTCACAAACTATGCAATTCAATAATTCAATCATATTAAGAGAAATTGTACAATCATCACAATTACTTTTAGAACATTTTCTTCATTCTTATTTTAAAAATCATTTTATTGGGGGCTCATACAACTCTTATCACATCCAGACATACATCAATTGTGTCAAGCACATTTGTTTATTCACTGCCCTCAACATTCTTAAAACATTTGCTCTCTACTTAAGCCTTTGGCATCAGCTAATTTCCCCCCTCCCTCATGAACCCTTGATAGTTTATACATTATTACTGTTTTGTCATATCTTACACTGTCCAACATCTCCTTTCACCCACTTTTCTGTTGTCTGTTCCCCAGGGAGGAGGTTATAGGTAAATCCTTGTAATCTGATCCCCCTTTCTACCCAACCTTCCCTCCACCCTCTCAGTATCACCACTCTCACCACTCGTCCTGAGGGAATCATCAGTCCTGGATTCCCTGTGAAATCTTTTGCTGTATATACGTGTTTTATTTTTAAGAGGCAGTAATCTTTTGTGTTCTACTGTGCTTAGAAACTAGGTCAAAATGCCCAGTTAGGAACACAATATTGGGCACATTCTCCCATTGGGGTCTATATAACTAATGGTAAGTCTTCCCCCCCACCCCCGTTGCAGGTTGTCCCACCTGGTTTTCCCACCAACAGAAGTGAAATCACCTTCTCCGAGACAGAATGCCTTGGACATTTTTGTTGTTGGAAAATTTTTAATGACTTAGTGGATTAATTTTTTTGTTATGGTTGTGTTGAGATTTCCTACACAAGTCTGTGTTAATTTGGATAGATAGTACATTTCGAGAAAATTTTCCAATTCATCTCAGTTTCAAATTTTCCCATTTCATCTACAGTCTGTCATAGTAATGTGTTATTTTTAGAATTTATTTTGGATCTTATTGTGATATCATCTTTTCCCTCTCTTACTCTAGATATTTGCAGCCTCTCTTTATTTTCTTGTGTTAAATTTGCCAGTGGTTTGTCAATTTTGTTAATTATTTCAAAGAGCCCACTTCTTTTCATGCTGATTTTCTCTGTTGTTTTTGTTTAGGACTCATTAGTGCTGTTCTAATCTTTATGATTTCTTCTCTCCTGGTGGTTGAAGGTTTATTTGGTGTTCTGTTCTTATTTTTGATGATGCTGTGTTAAGTTGTTGATTTTGATTCTCTCTTCTTTTTTCGTGTGCACATGAATTGCTTTGCATTTCCCTCTGTTAACTGCCTTTGCTGTGTCCCCAAGAGCTTGGCATGTTTTGTTTTGTTCTGATTTGTTTCAAGCCTTTTTTTTCATTCTTTATTTCATCAATTACTCTGTAATTATTTTTAATTAGGAGGGGGGCAGTTACAGTTTGAGTTATCAGATTTGTAGTCAACTTTTAAAATTACCAATTGACACTCCCCAAAGTTTAATCTTCATCCATTCCTAGACTATGTTCTCCCTCTTGTGGGTTACTCTCATCCATTACCTAATTGTTTTTAAGCAATGTGTTGTTCAGTTTCCATGTATTTAATTTTTTGTTTTTGTTCTTTCTATTGTTGACATCTAATCTTGTAGCATTGTGGTATGAGGAAATAGATTGTAAAATCTCGATGTTCCATGAGCACTGGAAAAGAATGTATACTGTGCTGTTATTGGGTGTAGGAGGTCACGTTGATAAATAGTGTCCTTTAGATCTTCTGTGTCTTTATTGGGTTTCTTTCCCAATGATTTGCCATTCCTTGAGTAATGTATTGAAGTCCTGAACTATTATAATTGAATTGTTTACTTCCCTATTCAGTTCTTCAAGAGTTTGATTAGCACGTCTTGAGGGTCTTTCATTGGGTGCATGTTTATTATGGTTTGGGATTTAAGTTCTATTCCCTTTAATTATTTAATAGTGGTTTTTTGGCTTTTATGATTTTGACGTGAAGTCTGATTTGTTGGAGACAAAACATTGACACTCAATTTCTTTTTAAAGCTGCTATTATCTTGGTATATATATTTTCCATTTTTTAAATTTTTAGTCAATTTTTTGTGTTTGTGTCTGAGATATGTCTTTTATAAGTAGCATGTTGATGGATCTTGTTTTCTTTTTCAGTCTGCTGCTGTCTCTTATGCATTTAATCCATTAACACTCATTACTGTTATCGATATGTGTGGATTTGATGGTGTGATTTTGAGATGCGGGTTTGTATTGTTGCTATTGGTTTTTGTCCCTATATTTCTATGTTGTTTTGTATACTATTTTAAGTGTGTTGATTTCTGTGGGAAGTTGTCTTATTTGCTGATCTCACGTTTGTCTGCTTTGTTGCTGATCCATCCAGAGCATTTTTGTAAAGTTGATCTTATCTTGTTTTTACAAATTCTTGCATGTGTAGAAATTATTTCTCCCTTATATTTGAGTGATGCGTTTGCTGGTTATCAGATTCTTGGTAGTAAGTTTTTTTCTTTTCGGTTTTTACATATGTCACTCTATTGTTTTCTTGAAGGAATCCTGTGGGTGGCCTACAAGATCCACAGTTCAAAACCAGCAGCCACTCCTTGAGAGAAAGGCTGGGCTTTCTACCCTGTAAGAAGCTATAATCTCAGAAACTCACAGCAGTAGTTCTAGCCTGTCCTATGGGGTTGCTATGAGTCAGCATTGACTCAACTTTATGGCAGTGAAGAGGATCGTCTTCTTACCTATATCATTTCTGTTGAAAAATTAGAGCTTCTTCTTAATGATTTTTCTTAGTAGGTGACTGTTTTTCCCCTAACTGTTCTCAAGATTCTTTCTTTGTCCTTTATATTGGAAAGTTAGCATAGGATATGTTGTGATGTTTTTCTTTTAGGACTTTCCCATTTGTGGTTTTCTCTCAGCTTCCCAGGTAGTTATTTTCTTTTCTGTTATGTTCCTAGGGACCTTTTCTTTCAGGATTTCTTGTACTATTTTCTGTATCATTTTTTTTGTTTATTGTTTTTCTGGAATCCCAATAAGTTATAAATTATTCCTCTTGAGAATTTCCCTCACAATCCTTAATTTTTTTAGACTCCTTTACTCTTTTTGTTAATTGTTCTTTTAGTATCTTGGAGTTGAAAGATTTGTCTTCAAGCTCATGAATTCAACTTTTAATTTCTTCACTTCTATTATTCTGTTCTTTTAAAGTGTTGTGTAGCTCTGTTATCTTAGTCTTAATCTTCGGGGAATTTTTTTGGTGGTGTTCTTATAAGGTTTTCTAGTTTTTCTATCTTTCCCTTCATTCTTTCAAATACTTTCTACAGCTCTTGACCATACCCAAACAGAATTTTTCAGAATCCTTTTTTTTTCCCCTGGTAGTTTCAGAACCTTTTCTTCTTCATAAAATCCTTTTGATCTGGGTTTTGTTCGCTTGTTTGTGCCTGTTTTTATTTTTTATTTTTTTTATTTTTCCATGTAGCCTAAGATGGACTGCTGTCTGTGCAGTTTTATAGTGAAAGTATTAGAGTCTGGCAGCCTGCTGCTTGTGTAAAGTAATGTGTCATGTGCTGCTAAAGAGGAATGATTAAAACCACCACATAAGGGGGAAGAAAGTAGAAAGATAAAAAGAAAGGAAACAACTGAAAGAGAAAGAAGAATACGTAGTTTGAAATGAACAGGAGTCTGAAAAATGGCAATTTGAGAAAGAAAGAAAAAGAATAATGGATTCATGTTTCAAAAAAAAGGTAAGGATGAAAGAAAAAAAGGAATAATTTAAAAAGAAGAAAGGGCAGAAAGAAAAAAGAAAAGAACAGAAAAAAGACTCTGTTTGGGTGGAACTCCCTTTGGTCCAGGAATGTGCTGTGTATGGCACTGAGTTTTAAGGGGTCTGGTTGGGGTGGCATATTGCATAGACTGTGAGTCAGACGCCAAATCAGGCTGGTTGGGTTACTGGGCCATAAGGGCTCTGGGTTGGATGCCAGTCTGCACCAGGCCTGGCTAAGCTGTGTCTCTTGGTTGGCCAAGTGGTTGGGGCCAACAGTGTGAAGTGGGTGCTGTGTGCCTTGAAAATGGCCCTGCCCCTCATTCCCTTTTCCTGCTCACTGGAACCTCTGGGACATGGAGGTTCTATTCATTTGTCCTTCAGGTCATTTTCTGAGATGGCAGGTCACCTTGCCCTTCTTTTCCTACTTGTTGCAGAGTAATTCCCCTGTGTGTGCATTCAGTTAGCCACCTTTCCCTGAGAGTCCCCTCAGGATATTTTTTAAGGTTGCTGTTGGTTTTTTAAATAATGAATTCCTTTAATTTCTCTCTCTATGGAAATAACTTCAATTATCCTACCTATTTTATGGAGAGTTTTTCTGTTATGACTCTTGGTTGGTAAAATTTTCCCTTTATTTTCTGTATGTTAATGGTGTTAGGCTGGGTTTTCTGGAAAAACAAAACCAGTTACACTCATATGTACATGAAAGAAATCTTTATCAAGAAAATGACCCACATAGCTGCAGAGCAGACAATCCCTGTTTGACTTAAGACCTTGGGTTATATGCTCAAGTAGAGCCCCTTCTTGACTCCCCAGGGATTGGACAATGAACCAGGAATCAGGATGACACAGGCTTAGTATGGACACAGCGTTGAGTGAACCCAAGTTTGACAAACACCATGTTATATTTCTGAGGCTATTGAGGAAATATCATGGGCCACTTCCCAAGTCCCAAGAAACAGGATCCAAGCCTCCAAGAGGAAGACAAGAGAAATCAAATTCTCGACACCATCTATTTATAGATATGATGAAGGCCCCAACCCCAAGGAGACATCATCAGGCTGTGACCTGAGTATTCCAACCTCCTCCTAATGGAGTTGTTTACAT
>NW_022105418.1:45346-46256 GCF_000313985.2 Echinops telfairi | reverse complement strand
TTCTGAATTTATTTATTTTGGTAGCTATCTCAATCTTTTTTCCCATTTATTGAACATTCATCTGTTGAATGTTCAGACTAACTCTTCTTGATTCCTTTTCTGGTTGTTCTTACACCTTATATTTCTCAAGGAGATCTTATAGTTTTGTATATTGGTCATTTGTGTCATTCTACTTTGTTTCTTTATATAAACTATAATTGTCTTTGTCTACAAGATATTATAGTGTTTTTACATTTGTGTGTATTTGCTGATCAGGTGTTACTGGAGTGGATGGTGGTCCTTGTCCAGTAGGTGTAGCTATTAGAAGTGCAAGGGTGGTGAGGTCTTGTGTGGACAGTTATCTCCATCAAGTGGAGCAAGATGAAAATGATTAAAATATATATAAATCTACAGCAGAAAAAAACAAGAAGCAAACAGGCCACACACACACTAATTTTTAAAAAAAGAGAGAGAAACGCAAGCAAAAATGACTCCAGACCAGAGCCAGCAGGTGAAATAAATGGAAAAGACAAAAGAAAAGGAAAAGAAAGGAAAAAGGAAACAAAATCTCAAGTCAGCCCCAGTAATCGCAGAATATGTACAACCTCTGTCAGTGCAATGTAGATCTTTGCAGCAGCAGCTGCAGCCTCAGAGCACATGCATGTGTGGTCTCCTCCTGTCTAAAGCTGTTTTGTGTTTGTTTTGTTTTAGAAGCGCTAACTGGATTCCAGCAGCCCCATCCCCTCAAGTTCTGTTCTGCTTTGCTGATGTTTTTGTTTTTTAAAGTCAAGCTTGACTCTGGTAGCTTCTGGACGCTAACCTCTGCCAAGGAGGTAATAGAGGAAGGGAGCATGAACCCCACCCCTGTAATACTGCATTGTGGGACACTCACCTTTGCTGTTGAGTGGGAAAGCATGTGCCCCCTTCCTCT
>NW_022105418.1:42342-43566 GCF_000313985.2 Echinops telfairi | reverse complement strand
ACATAATGAGGATGAAGAAGGAACAGGTGAGGAAGAAGGTAACTATTTGTAAGGCTTCCCAAGTAAAGTCTTATGGGAAAGCCCTTCCTACCCTTGAAGAGTGACCAGGTCCGTTGCTATGTCCTCAGTTCAACTTTTCTGACCTTTTCCTCAACAATGCAAAGTTCATTTTAAAAAAATTCATACTAAGTCCTTCTGGCACAATAGGAAAGTGCCAGGTGCTAATGAAAGGTTGGCAGTTTAAGCCTACTCAAGGACTCCGAGGGAGAAAGACCTAGTGGTTGCTCTCATAAAGATTAGGCTGGAAAACACAATGGTAAGGTGACCAGATGTCCTGCTTTGGGCGGGACAGTCCCAAGTTTTAACAATTTATCCTGCGTCTCGTGGCGTTTTTAAAATCCCGATTTTTGGAAAGAATGCACGACAAGCTAGGGAACGGCGGGACAACGGGAAGGGAATATACGGTTTTTCAGCTGCCATGTGGCTATTTCACCAGGATATGAATTTTATATTCTTTTTGTTAATTTTATAATGTTAAACTTTAATGATAACAAATAATTCTTCTGAAATGATTATCGAACGGCTTATCAACGTTCGCATTGTTGATCAGTTGTTAGAATTCGACCACCATTGTTTGGACTTAAGGAACAATAGCATTCTTTGGCATTGGCAACGACGAAAACATTTTGGAACTGTCTCTCAGAAGATACACATGTACTGCGTGCTAGTGCTAGTTAATTAAGTGATGTCAACAAATCAGCTATTCAGATAATTTAGGTAAGTAATTTATTTATTTCATAAATACATAAATTTTCTTGAATTTAGTAGACAATACTCGTATTATTTATATTTTATAGTGGCGGCAAAAAGTCTAGCGCTGGCCTTGAAAGTCACACTTACGACTTATGTTAAGGCAAATTCAAAGAAAAAAAATAATACAAGTTAGTATTGTTATTTATTTAGGATTAAAATTAAATTATTTAGGATTAAAATTAAATTATTAGGATTAAAATTAAAATAATTTAAAATATATAGTTACTTCATAACAATCAAATTAATTTAATGTATAAACTAACAATAAAATATGTTCATGTAATTATGTACCATGTAATTATGTACTTACTGTGCTGTTAAGCAATATGTATATTAATTTATAATATAATTTTAAATTATTTTTTTTAGATTTTTAACATAATGAGTAAGAAAAGAGGATGCAAATTCAAC
>NW_022105418.1:17949-22133 GCF_000313985.2 Echinops telfairi | reverse complement strand
ATGAGGAGTCAGCTAAATTGACCCAGAAGCAGTGCACCAGCCTGTGTCATCTAAGGAGGGAATGGTGCCAGAGCCTAAATTCTGAACATTAAGTTTGCAGAACATTATGGCTGACCATGTGTTGGGAACCGTCATGGATCAGGCAGAGCCTGAGTGACGGAGAGGACATGGCAAGGCCCTCGACTCAACCCTGTCCCCCCGTAATGCTAACAGTTAAAGCTCATGATATTGTGTTTGACTTTTGTCAAAGGCTTGAAGGCTTGTATGGGAGGAAGTAGAAAGGCTTCCCGAGAATGGAACGCTCTCTGAGCTTGTTCCTAGTTACAGCGATTAATCAGACATAGTCCAGCCAAGCTTGACGTGGTGATTGTGTTCAAGCATAACTGCTCTCTTCTGGAATAGTATAAGACATAGTGTGTAAAAAATAAATTTGCTGGTGCCTTGTGCCAGTCCTCCCAACCCCATTGTTCTGTCTTTCCTTAATTCCACTCCACCTCTTCCCGTCGTAGACCCTCTGCAGGTGCAGGACACCACAACCATGGAAGCCCAAAATCCATTTGCAGTGTCCCTTACGTAGACTCTGGTGAAGTCCCACTGACCATAGTCTAAGACTGTAACTAGCCTTAAAAGAGCATTGTGAAGTGGATTTTAACAGCTGTAGTTTGTCTGGAATGTAACATCTGGCCATTAGAGCTCCTTTTTGACCCATTTTGAATGTATTCTGGTTTTTAAATATTTTCTGCTCTCTTTTCAATTGGAGTCAATGTTGCTGGGTCCTTTTTGCTTTTTGCCGTTGTTTTGCATGCTCTTCTGCAGAGGGACGTCAGGATGGGTGACTCTATGAAGACAGCAAAGGTTTTAACACTTACCTGGGGGCATGGAAGGGGAGGCAGGGGGGATGGGAGTCAACACCTAAGGATACAAGGAAGAAAGAAAATGTTCCAAAGTTGATTGTGGTGATGATTGTACAACCCTTTTAAAAATGATAGAACTATTGAATTGTATGATCTGTTCATTATGCCTCAATAAAAGTATAAAATGGAAAAATGTGTGTTCTAGCCTCCTCTGGCAGCCCCATCTCTTATGGAGGGTTTGTTCCCTGAGGAAAATGATAAGTAGGCTTCCTGATGCTTCTTTTAGCCCTTTCTTTTGAGAGAAGGTGAACTATTTCTAAGGTTATGTGTAGAGAAGTTCATCCAAACCAAAAACTAAATTAAACAGCAAAATATATTCCAGAAACATTTTTATATGAAAAAACAGCAGCAGCCCAGGATTAAAGGAAATAGCAATTGTGCCTTAAGCACTTTGAGGAACACAAAGTGTCTAACAAAGAAATCACTCAGCGTGGCACGGTCATATCTGGGAAAACTCTACGTGAGTTATTCCTGTTGTTCGCTTTGCAACTGATGCTTTCATAAGTTGATTTGGGAAACCAAAATGTTTCATTGGATGGACCCTTTTCTTTGTCTAATTTCTAGGAACTGTTTCAGCAGTTACCTTGAACACTGTCTTTTCCGTTTCCATACTTGCCATGCTTTGCTTTGGTGAGATACCACTTGGTATAGTATGGAGGACACAATTGTCTGCCACCTCATGGCCTTTCTGGTTCTTAGTCTGAGTACTACACTCTTAGGAAACTGACTGCACTAGATCTGTGGGGTCAAATACTTTTTCTGAGTTGAAATATTTTAGTTTTAAGATACCACAGTGGCCTTGTTCATAGTTAATCTTTAGACTAAATGATTTCATGCCTTCTGTTATCTAATACAGACATGTTTGTTCAGATTATGGAGTCCCTGTGTGGCACAGATGGTTACCATACTCAGTAGCTAATTGAAGAGCTGGCTGCCCACCCAGAAGCATCTCAGAAGAAAGGCCTGTGATCTAGTTTCACAATAGCTGTTGAAAATTGTGCACAGCACAATTCTGCTGTGGCACATACTTGTTGTGGTTGCCAAAAGTTGGAATTGACTTGTTGGCAACTGGCTTTATTGATTTTAAGATCACAATTCTTTGGGGATATGACAAGTCACAACTTCTATTGGTCAAGGTGGATTCACTTTGGGTCAGAGTGATTCAGTCCAGTGCAGAATTAGTTTTGGTTATTCACTTGATCTTGGTACGTTGAGGGCTCAAAAGGTTGGCAGTATAGTTGACCACCTACTACGTGACAGGATAGTTGGCCATCCACTAAATTGGTATAAGAAATGACATTCTTATTTCTATTCTAACTATTGAATGCTACAATAGAGATGTCTGATATTGCTGCCTATCAATGTGTCCACATTATCTCAGTGGGGAAACTTGCTGGACTTGACTTGCCACGATCTACGACCAACTTAGGTAAATGATTGTTTAAAAACACATCATCATTTATCTAATGGGATCGTGTCCTTACTAGAATCTGTCATCCCGAATTCATATTTTTTTATTACTCAACAATGCTTTTACTAATTAAAAAATAATATTTTATTGTGTTTTTAGTGAAATTTGAGTTTCTGTTCCTCATTTTTTCTCTCTATCAGGGTTTATGTATTGTGGCCCAGATTAGGATGGTTGACCTTGGCAACCAGACACCACCTGGTTCTTCTGGTCTCAGGGTAAATAAAGCTGAGGTTCTTAGAGAATATTTGTCCAGTTTAGTGTTTTCCTCTTTGGGTCATTACTTTCCTTCTTTGTCTTTTGCTCCAGCCCCACAGATATAACTTCGATGACTGCTTGCAAACTCTTTAAAGCGTTTACAAATTTCTTATTGAAGCTCTACCACATTATTGACCAAGAATTTCAGTTTCCTTCCCAAGACTTTTACAACAAATCTGTCCCCTTGTTGCAAGCACATGATCCTTCTATTAATTTCACTGAAAATATTCAGCACTAGCTGTGCCAGCATCTCTCTACAATATCTAAACTGTCTATATCTTTTCTCTTGTTTCTTTGTCTGAAGACAACTGAGTAGTGTCCTCTAGGGCTCACTCGCAGCAGACTCGTTTGCCCTTCAGGGGATTATTTTGTCCCTCAGGCCCTAGGCTCTAGGTTTCCCTCATTCTATCTGTTCAGAGGTACATATTTCATGACTATTCCATGCCAGGCTCTATTCTAGCACTCGAGCACGCAGCAGTGAATATGACGTAGTGCCATTTCCAGAACTTATCATTTCTTTTGTTCTAGCAAAGCAAAACAAAGACAATCATAACAAACATCCTTCTCATTGCTGCCTCATCTCTCACTGTCCCTTGGTTAAACGTTTCTGCAGCATTTTCTGTTTTAATTGTTTTCAATGCCTTTCTATGCATTCACTTTTTAGTCTTTGTAATTTGGCTTCTGTTTCTACCTCAACATTTGTTTACCTCATGGTTATTCCTTTTCTTCTAATTATATATCCTGGAAATTTTTAGATTTGAAAAAAATCTCAACCTCTCTGTGTCATTTGACACTGTTGGCTACTATCTTGTATTGACCCCTGTTTCTTCATTTTCCTATTTCTCTGGTTATAAGTTAGCTAGCCTTCTGTAACTCCCCAAAGTCTAGATTAGATGTATCTTATATTAGGCTGGGTTGTCTAGAGAAATAAGACTAGTGATACTCATAAATGTATAAGAAAGAACTTTATATCAAGAAATAATTTTCTATCAAGAAGGCATCCCAGTCTAGTCCAACTCAAATTCATGGATTGGAGGCTAGCATGAGCCTCTTCAGATTCTGTAGCTGCAATGATGAAGAAAGATGAGGTGGGAAACAGGGAGATCACAGGCTGGTGGGTGCAGTCACATGGATACAAGGATGGTGGGAATATGGCAGGGTGCCAATAGCTCCTGTGGCCAACATAAGGCCACCTCTGGAGGCAGGTGTACAATCCCAGCAAACAGGGAAGGTGAAGGGCAAGAGAGAGAATTTCTTACTGTCTCTTATAAAAAGGCCACACCCCAAAGTAGGCATCACCAAGGCTAATGAGGGACCTTTAATGAATTACTGTATGCTTGTTATAGTTAATCATATTTTAGGTTTTGATTATTGTTCCTGGCAGCTTCAGTTTTAACAAATCTCCTTGTTTCTACTCTAACTTCTCCCAACCCCTTCCTGCTATGTGCCCCAGGTGTTTTGGCTTAATGGTTTAGTGCCATAAATAATCTAGTGTTGCATTGTTGACCTAAACTTAAAGAATCAAACCAAGAGGAAAACCAGAA
>NW_022105418.1:13718-16094 GCF_000313985.2 Echinops telfairi | reverse complement strand
TATCACACCATGGTTCAATTCACCATGATCAAGTTAACAATAATTTCTGTCTGATAGTAAAACTGTTCAAGACCCTTGCCTGTGGCTAGACAGGATCTGCCAGGGGCTTAATCTGACTAGATACTCTGCAAATTGGTTTTGGGCTCCCACTGTCCTCCATTGCCCTCTATGAATTGGGCATTCAGAAAATAAACTAATATTGACCCTACATTATGTTTGGATTTTCTTATCATCATCATTTGACCACACAGGCTGGTGTGTTTCTTCCATGTGGATTGACTGCTTGTTTGATTACAAGCCTTTAAGACCTCAGACACTATTTCAATTGATTGCTGGGCCCCATCTGCTTTCCTCACCACACTTTGCTGTATTACCCTTATCTTCAGTGATCTCTTCATGAAGGTGAGTATCAAGCAGGGCCATGTTATAAGAACGAACTGTCTTTGGATTGGGGCTAGCATTAAGTAGGAACCCAGAATTCATCTGCTTGTTCACAGGTTATGAATAACTCAGGTTTACTTTGGTGGCAATATTATGACAAAAACAACAACAACAACAAGAGTAACCAAAAATCAAAAAAAACCCCAAGTGGTGGAAAAACAAAACAAAGAAACAAAACAGAAAAACATTCTCAATCATACCCCTGGAGTATAAGGCAATTGCATTGGTAACATCCATAATTTACCCAATGACATAGAATTTAAGATACTGTTATGAGTTTTTGCGAGTACAGCCCAATTGTGAGCTGAAATCCATGAGTTGTTGCTTTGTACAGATTGATTTCTTAATTGATTGAGTTCTGTCATACACTGAGCTTGGGGATTGATGCTAAAGGACAATTTCCTGTATCATTTCTTATAAGTGCAATCCTTGTCTATCAGATTAAAACCCATCATATTAATGCAAGGGAAACATTGATATACTAAATACATGGTGATTCCCTTTCATTGGACACCCACTAAGCCAAGGATTCTCCCCCACCCCAAAGTCCAATGACTGCCATTTTCAGAGTCTTGGGATGGCCATCCTTTGCTTCCTCTCCCAGCAGAGTATTTCAGTCATAAATTAAAGGGGACAGGTAGCTTAGAGGTAGGGCCCAGTTCATTCAATCAGGTTGCCACACTGAGTCCTTCTGGTATGACCTTTGGGGGATGCTGTGTTGCCTGTAAGGCTGGCATCTAAGGTCACAGTATGTGGTGTCCATGTCACAGTTCATTGTGTGGTTCACTGAGGGTTGAGTAGAAACATATTCATGTTTATCCAGGATATCTTTACTCTTTAACACTTTAAAGAGGTATTCTGCAGCAGATTGCCCAATGCAATATGCCATTTGTAGTCATTAGATGATTTTATGTCCTCTTAAAGATGTATGAAAGTATAGGGGTGGAATCTAACCTGCCAATCAATTACAGCCTGCTGATGCCTCCTCAGAGGTGTGGCCTTCTTAATAAGCCGAGATACAGGGAATCTCTCTCTGCCATATCCCCTTCCTGTTTGCTGAGACTCTGCCGCCAGGAGTGGCCCCATGTTGGCAGCCTGACCCTGAGAGATGTCACTACCCTGCCATGACTAGGATCCACACAACTTTGCACCCATAGACCTATGATCTTCCTGTATTCCTTGTCACCTTTCTGCGTCATCATCCTGAAGCTACCTCAACCTGAAGAGGGCTTGCATCAAACTTGTTGATTCAAGTTAGACTGAGCTAAGGTAACTTCTTTGGGTATAAGATTACTTGTTGATATAAAAGTCTTTCTTATACATATGTGAGTGTCACTGGATTTGTTTTTGTAGACAACCTGGCCTAACACCATTTGATTTCTTGATGGCTACTTCCATTAGGATTGGATTGTGGATGCACATGGAATGAAATCCTTGATAACCTCAAACTTTTTTTGTATCTATCATGATGTTGTCTCCTGGATTTGTGAGAATATTTGTAGGATTTATGCTGAATTACAACCCACACTGAAGGTTGTATTCTTTGATCTTCATCAGTCAGGGCTTCAAGTCCTCTTTATTTCCAGCAAACAAAAATGTGTCATCTACATATCAAAGGTTATTAATGAGCCTTCCTCATTAATTTCTTTGTCAGACATGTTGTGCTCCTCAAAGTGCTCAATGCACAATTGCTATTTCCTTTAATCCTGGGCTCCTGTTGTTTTTCATATAAAACAGTTTCTGGAATATATTTTGCTTTTTAATTTAGTTTTTGGTTTGGATGAACTCCTCTATACATAACCTCAGAAATAGTTCACCTTCTCTCAAAACAAAGGGCTAAAAGAAGCATCAGGAAGCCTACTTACCATTTTCCTCAGGGAACAAGCCCTCCATATGAGATGGGGCTGCCAGAGGAGGCTAGAACACATTTTTTTT
>NW_022105418.1:11409-12827 GCF_000313985.2 Echinops telfairi | reverse complement strand
AGCACTTTTTAGACAAGTGAGAGGCCCCTTTCTGGTTTCCTCCTGCCAAGCCTCTCTCCTGCCAATGAGTCTGTCTGTTTTTCCTCCCACACATATCCCAGCAAGATGGCTGCTTGTTTTGAGACAAGTCTTTAAGACCCTGGACACTATTTTTTCTATTAGTTGGACTCCATCTGCCTTTTTCATTTCCCTTTATTATAGCACACATATCTCCAGGGATCTCCTCATGAAGAAGAGTACCAACCAGGACCCTGTCACAAGAGCTAATTATTTTTACATTAAGGCTAGATCAAGTGAGAGCTGAAAATCCATGTACATATCAACGGTTTACATGGTGGGCCACACTTCTAATAGCTGCTAGTCAATGTGTACAGCTGGTTCACTTTTCCTCCCTCTCACCACAGAGAATACAATTGGCCTTCTAATCTATACTGTAAGAGAAATACTACAGCAGCCAGGTGCTCCCACAAACCTTGTCATTGAAATGCCCTGTGCCCTAAATCACCTTTTGACGCAGTGAGATGACCAGATGAAAATAAAACAGTGCTTTTGGTCTGACTGGGAGCCATAAACTGAACTGCTCTCTGGGAAGCCGCAGCTCTGGCCGCTCACTGTTTTTACCACTCTCAAAAGAGAGGTTATATATGTTGTCAGGAAAATGTCATAAGAAATTCAGACCTGTATGTTCAGGGTCTTGCCTGGTACAAGGAAAATAAGCAATGAAGTGTGAGAGCAGGCTAATGTACTCACAGTATATTCTAGAAGGAAAAATATTATTCAGCACCAAGTACCTATAAATAGTCACCTCTTGAGATTCAGTTCTGTGTAAGGATCCTGTGTTGCTTCCGTGGAAACAGTGGATGAAACTGCATTCCTTCTTTCCACCCACACTCGCTTCTGCAGTGACTGGGAACTCAAATGCCTCGTTGCAAAGCCAAGCCAGCTTGGGAAGACAGTCTGGGAGAGCCTGACACTGTCTTTTGGACCCATTGTGAACACTGTGGGGTCACTGCAAGGCCAGTACTCTGGGCGGCTGGCATTCTCCTCTCTTATTACCAGGACATGGACCTAGATCCAAACTGCTGACTAGAAATCTTCCATTTTCAAACACACTCATATAATGAATCAAACAAAAACCTGAAAGCCCAAAGCTGTGTCAACAAACATGAGTTGGGGAAAAATTCTTGCTGTACCTAATAAGATTCACTTCTGGAATTGATATCCTTTGTCCATATCACTAGGCCCTTTTGATGGAAGCATTTCCTCAGGGGATATTGGAAGCAAATGTAGGAATAAAGAGATTTCAGGAAGATTTTCATTTAAATGGCACTTGGTTTACTTGCTGATGAAAGGGAGAGCCTATTCCATCTGCTGAGATCAGATTTCATCTCCTCAAAACCCTCAGTGTAATTATCCTT
>NW_022105418.1:8676-10514 GCF_000313985.2 Echinops telfairi | reverse complement strand
ATGGGCTCAAATAGAACCATTATGAGGGTGGTGCAGGACTGGACAGCGTTTTGTTCTGTTACACCTAGGGTCACTATGAGTCACAATTAAGCTGGTAACACCTAACAACCGCAAAGTAGGGTGGCAGGGATTGCCAACATTTAGAAAAATGGGTTCCCTGTCTAACATTAAGGGGCACTGGCTGCACAGTTCTTAAGCACTCGGCTGCTTAGTAAAGCACTGGCTGTCTGAACCAATCAAAGCTCACAGGAGGAGATGTGAAGATGTGGCAGTCCACTTCCAGGGGTGGGGGTGGGGGGCAGGGAGAGAGGGGGAAAACTGAGCTGATACCAAGGGCTCAAGTAGAAATAAAATGTGTTGAAAATGATGATGGCAACACATGTACAAATGTGCTTGACACAATACATGTATATATGGATTGTGATAAGAGTTGTACAATCTCCCAATAAAATGATTTTTTTAAATTAGTCATAGAAATCCTCTGGGCAGTTCTACTCTAGCCTCTAAAGTTCCTATGAGTCAGAATCGTCTAAACAGCAAAGAGTTTTTTGTTCAATATTGCCTGCCTTTTTTTGGGCCCAACTGAACATATCCAAGTCTTAAGACCCTCTCTGACTTAGCAGGCGAAGATGAACATTTAGACTTTACTTCATTTAAAACATCTCACTCTGTGTTATAACTAACACTCAATTTAAATATTGTTCTTTACTCTAACAACAAGATGGCATGCAATCTGCCATTTTCTTAAGTTAAATGCAAAGAGTGATAGGTTATAGTAGGAATCTTACCTTTTCAAAAAGAGGAAGGAGAGAGAGAGTGTGTGTGTGTGTTGGGGAGTTTATATGGGGAAAAGGACAAAAAGTATAAGGGTTGAATCAAGTAGAGCATCTTTTGGATCAAAAAAATAAATTTCCACAGAATGTTAAAAGACTGCAAAACTTGACCATTGGTCTATCAACCTCTTAAATGTTATCTTGAAAAAGAAGTACACGATTTAACGTAATAATAGCGCTTGGATATATATATATTTTAGTGGCTCTGAGAAGAGCCTTTGGGGCATGGATGGAGCAGGGTTGCATCCCTGCACAAGTGCTTTATTTACTTGCAGCTGGGGTAATTGCAAGATTTAATGTAATAATAGCGCTTGGATATATATTTATATTTATATTTATATATATTTTACTGGCTCTGAGAAGAGCCTTTGGGGCATGGATGGAGCAGGGTTGCGTCCCTGCACCAGTGCTTTATTTACTTGCAGCTGGGGTACTTGGCGACAGCCTTGGTGCCCTTACACACAGAGTGCTTGGCCAGCGCCCAGGCGGCAGCAGGCGCAAGGTGCTCTGGATCTCCCGCGATGTGATGGTTGAACGCTTGTTGTAATGCGCCCACCCGGGACGCCTCGCAGGCGATGCGCTGGAAGATGTCGTTGACGAATGAGTTCATGATGCCCATGGGCGAGATGCACGTGTCGGGGTGGACCTGCTTCAGCACCTTGTACACGTGGACGGAGTAGCTCTCCTTGCGGCTGCGCTTGTGCTTCTTGCCATCCTTTTTCTGTGCTTTGGTCACAGCCTTCTTGGAGCCCTTCTTCTGGGCGGGCGCCGGCTTGGCTGGCTTGGGCATGGTGGAACCATAAGGGCGAAGAAACAGCAGAGAAAGGAAAAGCAGTGCTCAGTTTCACACTTGGATATTTCATATGGAATCTTTCCCCTCTTCACTTGCAGTCTGAGCTTAGTACAGAAACCGTATCAGAGTACATTCTAGGCAGAAGGAATGTATCTACTCTTAACCATCAAGATCTGATTTAGCTTGATGCAGAATGGGACAGAATCCCCTGG
>NW_022105418.1:7197-8576 GCF_000313985.2 Echinops telfairi | reverse complement strand
AGCATTTTGAAAATTTCTTTTTGTGGCAGGTCAAAATCTGCTTCTTCTATGCCCATCGTTAGATTCATGACTTCTTCCGGCGTTGTCTCTGTTTCTTCTGCTTTATCGGTGAAGCTATTAGAACTGGTTGTTGTTTACGTATTGTTTTAGAGGATCCTGGAGCCATCTTCCTGAGTCAAAGAGCCCTGGGCTCTCTCGGGTTATTTGTATGAGTTCTATAAACTAACTGCCATAGCTGTACTAAGGAGTCAGGTTATCGCTATATCTTACTGTGGTTTCACTCTTGTCCTTGCCATCTAGTATTCCATTACTTGGAATATGTGTTGGATATTCTTCTCATGTGACACTGGTCAGGTTGTTGTGGGCCCACGAGGGCCTTGCTTTCCTGGCCGATCTCTAAGTAGGCTTCACAGTTCTTGGAGCACCTCGGCTGGCCTGTGGTGTTTTCCTCTGTGACTGGAGTGCTGAGGAGGGCGTGTGGGTATACCCACCTTGGTATAGAGCTCTGTAGCTGGTAGGGGGGTTACTGTATACAGAGAGATCACCTTGAAGATTGGGTGGGTGTTCCTGAAGTAGTATGGAGCCCCACCAGTTGTGCCCAGGCATTTCCCCCAGTCACTTGTAGGGTCTCGGGGTTTAGGCTGGGGATGCCTCCACTTTTTGTAGGGGAGAACCCCCTGCTGCTTGGTGTGTGGACGAGGACCAGCTTGAATTTCCCAGTTGCTTGCCAGGGCTATAAATGCGGGTGGGTTAAATGGAGAGAAAATGTTTTGAGAAACTATGTACAAATGCGCTTTGCACAATTGATGTGTGTATGGATTGGGATAACAGTTGTATGAGCCCCTAATAAAATGTTAAAAAAAAAATGCGGGTGGGAGCTCCCCCACTTGGGACTTCAGAGTTGCCCTAGGCAGAAGAGAGTGGCCTGGAGGCCGCTGGTGACTTGTGACAGGAAATAGAGTGAAAGGAGTGGGAAAAGAGAGAAAGAGGAAGACACAGACTAGAGCAACAATGTCTAGCAAACTGACACCCACTCACACACACTTAGCTAGAATGCACAGAGTAAACAATAGTGAAAACAGCAAAAAGGGGAAAAAGAAAAGAAAGAAAAGAAGAAAACAACAAGAAAGGAGAAGTTAATCTGCTGAGGCTGTGGTAGGATGAAGAGAAGAGTTAGAACAAGAGGATAAAAGAAGAAAAAGTGAAATAAGATCACAAATAAAGTAAAAAAAGAAGAAAGGAAGGAGAGGGAGACAGAACTGACAAAATTGATAAAGAAATAGCTGACCCTGTGCTGTGCTGTGTAGTGCTGACTTGTCCTCTGTGGAGCACTGTCTTAGGAGTCAGGCTGCCCCCTGGGAGGACAGGGTTGCCCTAGG
>NW_022105418.1:4472-5543 GCF_000313985.2 Echinops telfairi | reverse complement strand
TCCAGGCCCTGTAGCTGAGTTCTGGCATTCCTTAGCTAGGTTACTTCATATGCTGATTTATGTTAAGGACAACCCCACCACCACCCCTATGTGCTCTTTGGAGCTGAGAAACCAGACTGGGGTTTGAGTTATGGACCAATAATATATATTTCACCTTTTTTAAAAAAAATGCTTGTTATGTGCTCTGATTTGGGGGCTGTCAGGCTGGTCCCCAGAGGGGGAGATCCAGCTTATCAGGGGGGTTGTTTCCTTCTCAGAGAATTGGAATTAATTCCACTCCCTGGATTCCACTTATTTTCTCCCACACCAGGATCTACTTCAGGTAACAATCTGCTTTTTCTTCTATTCTAAATTATGGCTAACCCTAACCCTAACCCACCGCCACTCCCCAGGCAGTGAGCTCAGGGCAGCCAACAGCCTGGTGGGCTCTGGCATGGGGTTCTCCTGTGTCTAGGGTTGTGTCCCCTTTAAGGTGTCAGCCTGGAGAAACTGCTACTCCCAGTAAGGGTGCAGCTGGCGCGCACAAGCTATAGCACTTTAAAGCGTTCTCGGTTTGCTTTGTGAGTGGAAATCACACACACACAAAAAGGGGTTCAGGAGAGACCCTAGTATGCTAGTTCTAATTTCTGGACTCCACCTCCCCTTTCGTTCACCTTACCTCCCAATTTTCTGGTCTGGCAGCAGGAGTTCTGGACGGGTGCGCCCTATCGGGTCGCCATTTTCCCCGTCACGCTACTTAAAGATTACAACCAAGAAAAGCCTATGGAGTAGATTTACTCTGTTGTTTAGGGGGTTGTTATGAGACGAGAGGAACCTAAGAACAATAGGGTTGCTATAACTGGATGAGGAGATAGTCTTGGATGTGGGTGGATTCTTACCTATCAGAACTGTCCAAAAGTGACCAGATGTCTCGCTTTTGGTAGGACAGTTCTGATTTTTGGCGTTTTTAAAAAGTCCCGATTTTTTTTAAAGAATACACGACAAGCTAGGGAACGGTCTATTTGGTCCATATAGAACAAATTTTTAATCAAGAACACACACACACACACACACACACACACACACACACAC
>NW_022105418.1:3123-4372 GCF_000313985.2 Echinops telfairi | reverse complement strand
AGGAAACTCCCGATCATTGGGTCATTCTGACTTATAGTGACCCTGGTGGTGCAGTGGTTATGCATCAGGCTGTAATCTGCAAGATCCGCAGTTGGAAACCATCAGGCACTCTGAGGGAGAAAGACTGGGCTTTCCATTGTTGTAAACAATTACAGTCTTGGAAACTCACAAGGGCAGTTCTACCCTGTTCTAAAGGGTCGCTATGAATTGGTATCGATTTAATTTGTGTTTATGTTGATTAGATAATTATACACTAGCTTGGGATACTATAAAGCTGAGTAAATTGCAGTGAGATTATGTTAATAGTAATGTTTGGATTGTATAATAAGAATTTCTGTTTTAAAAGTCATTTAAAAATAAACCACAGATTTATAATGTTTCTAATTTTGTTTATCCTTTAGGATTATAACTGGTCAATTATTTATTTTTTCAAATACATGTTTAATTAAAAATGAGAGATTGATACAGATTAAGGATAGAAATGCATCTTCTCTTTTTAGTCCCATTACTTTATCTGAAATTTGGTCAATATTCAAAGCTTTGCATTCAATTTATCCCAGAGATTGGAAATGTCCACAAATGGAAATGGTATGTGACCGGATTGAACTTTAGTTTCATTTGAATGAATTGGATGATTGATTTTTTTGAGTCCTGTTATGATTTCAATACATTCTAATATTTAGCTGGTGGTATTGGATCCTATGAAGTCTGGTGGAACTTTTGAAGTAAAGCCAGAATAGATCCGAAAAACGCACTGCTATCCAGTCAATTGTAACCCTATGGGAGGGGTAGAACTGCCCATGTGGGCTTCCTAGGTTGTAACTCTTTACTGGGATAGGAAGTCACAGCTTTTTCCTAGGGAGCAGCTGGTGGTTTCGA
Source organism: Echinops telfairi (assembly GCF_000313985.2). Classification (NCBI taxonomy): domain Eukaryota; kingdom Metazoa; phylum Chordata; class Mammalia; order Afrosoricida; family Tenrecidae; genus Echinops; species Echinops telfairi. The sequence continues at coordinate 3,493 of NW_022105418.1, read as the reverse complement.
ATTGTTGACCTTGCAGTTAGTAGCTCGATGCATAACCTATTGCATTACCAAGGTGGACCCAAAAAGACCTTAGGAGAGGATGAACTTCACCCTCAGCATTTCTAATACATTATTTGGGGATGTCTGCATGTATGGTGCACAGATCAACATGCAAATGACTGCTTCACAGGTAATTTGAAGCATCACAGTAACAGTAAAACATAATGAGGATGAAGAAGGAACAGGTGAGGAAGAAGGTAACTATTTGTAAGGCTTCCCAAGTAAAGTCTTATGGGAAAGCCCTTGCTACCCTTGAAGAGTGACCAGGTCCGTTGCTATGTCCTCAGTTCAACTTTTCTGACCTTTTCCTCAACAATACAAAGTTCATTTA
>NW_022105418.1:0-1218 GCF_000313985.2 Echinops telfairi | reverse complement strand
ACCTTAGTAGAAATACTTAATTTACTCTGGTATTTGATTTGAAGATTGAATTAAATTGTCCTCAAAAAGACTCTACCACATTGAAAGTCTTAACTATGTCATTATTTATCCTCGATTTTTATATAAAATGTCAAACACAGAAAAGATGTGATTGCTATAATGAACATGCATGTATCCATCACAGAATAACAATTACCTAGAACTGTTAATTAACAATTGCCTAGAATTAACATCACCTAGAATAGCTAGATTAATAGTGGTTACTATTTTGCCATAAAAAGTTTATTCTTTCTTTTTTAATGTGAAACATTTCAAAGTAAGCTGCAGACATCTTGACACTTGAATTAGGTATCCTATCAAATTGATTTATACAAACTACTCTTGAACAACATGATGTTAGAGGTGCTGAACACCCCCCCCCCTCCAATCAACATTCTGACTTCAAACTCCCCCTCAAAACTTAGCTACTAATAACCTACTGTTGTCTGGAAGCCTAAACGATTAACAGTCAATTAGCACATATTGTACATGCTACATGTATTTATAGACTTCACCTATATAAAAACTACATTTTCAAAATGAGACAAAAAGTGCAAGGTTTTGTGCCTGCATGTACAGCTGCAGTGATGGCGTCATGAATTTTCTTTCATTGCTTTTCAATGATCTTTATAGTGGATTCTTTTATCTTCAAATGTAGGCAACCATAGCTGCAGATTTCAATGTACAGTATATATCAACAATTGAACTTCTTCTTGTGATACCATTACTTCTCTGCTTTTTGGGAGCACTTCCAGCACCACTAGCAGCACATGTTATGGGGCCCATGGTGTTATTCAAGATTTATGGAATTGCACTAAACTGTGAAAAATATATAAGAACTGTGAGGGATGACTTCTTACTTTGATATGCAGTTTACTGCAGTGATGAACTGCTAACACCAAAATGCTTAGCATCACACAACACTTAAAAAATTGCCTTTAGAGAATTGGACCTCTTTGATTAGCTATGAGAGTAGTCTCTTTGCTAAGTCTGGATAAAAAGTACATTTAAAAAGTTATCAAGGGCAGCAAACATATTAATAGTTTCATTTATATCCTAGCAAGGAACAGTGGTAAAACAGGGGCCTTCGTAATACATACAAGGGGGTACCCCCCAAAAAAAACACGGAAAATAGCTCCTGATTTGAAAGTGGAAGTAGACGAGGCTATTGTTGCTTTT
>NW_022105417.1:2336-4423 GCF_000313985.2 Echinops telfairi | reverse complement strand
CTCTGCCACAAGGCCAGAAAAACAGGTGATGCCTGGCCACTGTTACTGAACATTTTGATCAAAGATCTTGTCAATGGATCCTGGTCAAAAAAGGATAAATGCAGAACAGAATTTCAAATTCTCATAGATTGTAGACAAATGTACAAACTGTCTCACAAGTGCATTAAAATGCCAATTTTATAATAATTAAAAATGCTGACAGAAAACATGATAGGATATATCAAGCTGGCATATATGAGCAGGATCAGTAAGACCAGTATTAATGAATCTAGAGAAGTGAATACTCTTATGAGAGTCAAGTATCTTCAGAATAATATAATTTAGTACTCCCATTCTGAGCAACCCTGCTGGTAGGGAGAGGTTGTGTATTGGGCTGGAAAAGCACAAGGGCAGTAGTTCGAAACCACAGCCACCGTCTGGGAGAAGGATGGCCTATCCAGGCCCATAAAGTCTTCGTCTCAGGAACCCACAGCGGCAGTTCTACTCTGGCATACAGGGTCACAGCACGTCAGAGTTGGCTCAATGGCAATGAGTTTGAGTTTTTATTTCCAAAGAGAACATAAAAGCTGAATAAAAATGTATATTTATCTCTCACTTGACACGACAGTTTAATATTTAGCAATGCTAAAAAAGAACATGGTAAGCCAGGAATATGATCAGGATGATCATTGTTTAAGTGGAGAGAACAAAATATTTTTAAAACTTTGATGTGAAAGAAGTTACAGTACTCTACTATATAACATTATGAAAACATTACAAAATTCTGAGAAGTTCAGTGTGAAGTGATGTGGGAAGAGAAGCTCAATATATTTTTGATTGATATAAAACGAAAAAAGAGAAACTCAAAACAAACCAAAGAAAAGTTTAACTCAGAATACAAAAATCTTTGTCAGGTGGCCCACTTGTATGTATGCTGTTGTGTTCTTTAAAAAAAACAAACCTAATTTTGTACTAAAAAGGCAGTGTGGTGTCTGTTTGTATGATTTATTTTGTAATTTGTATATTTCTCTGTCATGTGAATGATTTCTGATAAATTAAATTAAATATATTAAAATTGATATGATACTGTTATTCCATATAAGTATATTCTGATCTCAGCCTTGAAATGAGGTGTATGTGTATGTTTGCTTAGGACCCTGGGTTTCTTTGTGCGTTACTCAAAATCACCAGCAGCCACTCCTTGGGAGAAAGATGAGGCTTGCTACTCCTGTGGAGAGCTATTGTCTCTGAACCCACAGGGCAGTTCTACATTATCCTGCAGCGTCCCTATGAATTGGAGTAGACTCAATGGCAGTGAGTTGAGTGTGTTTGCTTATATTAATGTAAGGAGGACATTTTGGTGTGGAGATATATATATATATATATATAATGTTTCAAGAAGTTCCTGGAAAAGATGGACTTAAAGATAATAGAATATTTCCATGAACCTTTTGAAGTGTTTTCATGTTTTCGTATATGTACATAAATTTGTACGTGCAAGAACCAGAAGGCCAAGGAATTTTTTTAAATTAAAAGATTATTTTATGGAGGGCTCTTACACCTCTTATTATAATCCATATATCAATTGTATCCAACATATTTGTACAGATATTGTCATTGTTCTTTCTAGACATTTACTTTCTATTGAGTCCTTGGTATCAGTTCCTCTTTTCTTCCCTCCTTCTCCCTTCCCCACCCTCATGGCCCCTTGATAAATTATAAATTAAGATTATTTTAATATCTCACACAACTGCTGTCTCCCTTCCCCTATGGTTTTTGTTGTTCTTCCTCCTGGAGGGGTGTGTGTGGTTAGGTGCTGTGTTAGTCTGGGTACTTTAGAGAAACAAATCCACAGAAGTTCATGTATAAGACAGAGTTTTATATAATGGTTAAGTGCCCATCAAGAAAACATCCCAAGCCCACAAGTACAACATTAATTCATATGTCCGACATCAATCCACAAAATCCTCCTCCATCTCACAAAACATATGTAATGATGCTGTTTGCAAGAGGAAAGCCGAATCACTGAATGTGTAAGCATCTCAGCGCTGGCAGGGGTCTCCACACGGCTGCTCCATCACCCAGGGCTGCATCAGGGTAGGTCCATG
>NW_022105417.1:0-1335 GCF_000313985.2 Echinops telfairi | reverse complement strand
AGAAGGTAGGGGAAGAAAAGGGGAACAAATCACAATGATCAACATATAACACCCTCCACCCCAGGGGGATGAATAACAGAAAAGTGGATGAAGGGAGACAGCAGATGATGTAAGATGTGAAAATAGGACCAATAAGGGAGAAGCAATACTAGGAGGGTAAGGGTGTGTATGCATGTGTGGTGGGGGCAGTAAGGGGAGCCGATCACAATGATCAATGTATGGTCCCAATCCCAGAGGGAAGCACAGCAGAAAAGTGGGTGAAAAAAAAGAGAAGATTTTATAAATGATCAAGGGAGCATGGAGGATAGAGAGAGGGTGGGGGAGGGAGGGGGGGAAACGAGAAGCAGATGCCAGGGGCTCAAGTAGAAATAAAATGTTTTGTAAAAGATGATGACAACATATGTAAAGATGTGTTTGACAAAATGGATATATGTACGATGGTGATAAGAGCTGTAAGAGCCACCAGTAAAATAAAATTAAAATTAAAATGATAATAAGATACTAATAATCTATAATTTATCAAGGGTTCTTGAGGGAGGGAAGATGGGGGAGGGAGGGAGAGGAAAAAATAAGGAGATGCTACCAAGGGCTCAAGTAGAAAAAAATTATTTTGAAAATGATGATGGCAACAAATGTACAAAAGTGCTTGACACAACGATGGATATATGGGTTATGATAAGAGCTGTAAGAGCCCCCAATAAAATTATTATTTTTAAAAAAGGATGAGGCTGGCAAAAAATGTATAATTTGCATGAAAATACAGGAAAGGCCAAAATAGCTCTGAAAGCAGGGCTCAGTACGAGATGGGGGGTTGAGGAAAGTGTGTGCTGTAGAAGGCTCGACCTAAAGTTAAAATGTCCTAATTCCCAAGAACTCCAATGCCTGAGCTTGTATCCTGAGTCACTTTGTGAGGCCTCTCTGGAATTTCTAATATTCATACTGATTTTTCATACATAAGGATTATACATATCCATGTATACCCTACAATTGAGCCCCTCCTGACTCAGAGCCTACCCATATAGGGTTTCAGAAACTGTAAATCTTTACAGGCATCTCCAGCTGAGGTAGTTAGTTTATTGTGCCAACCTGTCCGATAAACACATGTGGGATTAATTGAAGGGTGGACAGATAAATGGCTCAGCGAGCCTCGCCTTTCTTGTCTCTTGGTCTTTGATAATCAGACCAGGGTGTGGCTGCCTTGCTTGTTCTGTGCCCCAATGTGCAAGCTACACAACCTGTAGGACACCTAAGCCGTGGACTGTGTTGCTGTAATTTGAGGTTCCTTCAAGATCTTCTTCGCCACACAATTGGAATTTACATCTCTTGAGCTGGGGA
>NW_022105416.1:3171-4387 GCF_000313985.2 Echinops telfairi | reverse complement strand
CCCCAAGTAAGTGACAATGAATAAGCTGGTTGTATCTCTGGGGAAATAATCAAAATAGAATTTGCCAGTACCCGCTACTGATGGTGTGGTGTTTACGCACTGGGCTTCCATCTGTGGGGTTAGCAGTTTGAAACCACCCGCTGCTCCACAGGAGAAAGATGGGGCTTTTTAACCTCTTAACGAGTTACAGTCTTGGAAACCCACAGGGGCAGTACTACCTGTCCTGTGGGGTCATTGAGCATCAGCATCCACTCAATGACAGTGAGCTTTGTTTTTAGGTTTGTCCACACATTGTATGATCCCGGAATCGTTAGCACAACTTTGCTCGTGCACCGGTGTTCCTGGCAGCACGATTCAAACCAGTCCAGAGGTGGAAACGACCCACGCGCCGTCAATGGAGGATAGAGAAAAGGCGGAGCGTGCATGCGTACAGGGAAGTGTTACTTAGCCACACAGAGAGATGCAGACCCCACGCAGCGCTGTGGTTCAAATCCAAACCCCCATCACCCAGTCTCTTCTGATGCCTGCCGTGGTGGTTGGGTGCTGTGGAGCCATGGCTGACGCACAGCTACCCTGTATGCACAAAACAGAACACGGCCCCCTCCGGCCCCATCCTTACAATTGCTCTGAAGCTTCGGCCCGTGTTGCAGCCACCCATCTCCTCCAGGACCTTCCTCCCTTCCAGGGCTCCTCCACTGCACCAAACCGGATGTCCTTCTCCAGGGACGGGTCTCCCCTGACAACATGTCCCGAGTAGGTGCGACCAAGTCTCCCCTGGGCAATTCAGAACAACCAACTGCTCCTTAAGAGACAGATGCGCTTTCTATTCAGGGGGCCGTTCCTCTCTGTTTTGTGGGGTCACTCAGAGTCAGAACCAGCTCAGTAGCCGTGAACTTGAGTTTGTATTTACGTTGTTGTTTTGTCCACTCAAAGGTGGACAAACAGGAAGGGAAAGGGGTGCAGGGTGGGGTGCTGAGGAGACACCGAGCTTAAGTTAAATTTGGTGGGAAATTTAGGCAACTGTTAAGGGTAATCAAACACACGGTCACTGAACTCGACGTGTGAAAATTGTTGAAATGCCAAATGTTTTATGCATATAACTGACCGCAATCCAAACATAAACAGAGCCCGAGGCGACCCTTATGAGACCCGTTTTACAGATCGATACCTGCTTATAGAAGGCATGAGACTTGCCTGAGGCCCCAGAGCTGCCAGG
>NW_022105416.1:0-1115 GCF_000313985.2 Echinops telfairi | reverse complement strand
AAAGATGCGCTAGGTCTTATTTTCAGGGGATGTCTTACTTTCGGGGAAACAGGGTGGAAAACAGAAGGAAACACATCCTTACAAATGGGCTCAGTGGACTGAGGAAAATGCCCAGACCGTGAGGAAGAAAGTGGGGGTCATTTACTTTCCAGTGAACTGACTGTTTGGGGGGTTCCTCAACCAGGGAAGCCCAGAACCAGCAGATGACCCAGCATTTTCACGCTTACATATCTACCCCCACAAAGCGAAACAAAGGGAGCGAGACTCACTGCCTTTGAGTTGACCCTGACACAGAGGGTTTCCGAGGCTGCCCCCCTTCATAGGAGCAGACAGCTTCATCTTTCTCCTGCAGGCGGTGGGCTTGAATCACCAACCTTGTGGTTAGCAGCCCAAGGCCGCGCCCATAGTGCCACCAGGGCTCCTGTGTCACCAGGCCTCCCACTGTCATGCATTGGGTCACCCTAACCCCAACCAAACTCAAGGCCAGGGAGTCCATCCGACTTACAGCAACTCTATAGAACAGAGTAGAACTGCCACTGTGGGTTTCTAAGACTGTTCATTGATTATAGATAAAATTTGGGGGGGCTCTGAAAGCTCAACAATCCATACATCCATTATGTCGAGCACATTTGTTTCCATTATCATTTTCAAAACATTTTCTTTCTACTTAAGCCCTTGGTATCGGCTCCTCTTTTTTCCCCTCCCTCCCCACCTCCCACACTTGTGAACCCTCAATAAATTATAAGTTGTTATTACTTTCATACATGACACCATCCACCGTGCTGTTCATCCCCTCCCCCTGGGGTGTGTTATGCGTCCGTCATTCCCCTTTCTCCCCCCACCTTCTCCCTACCCTTCTGGTACTCCCATATTTGTTCCTGGGGGGGCGGTTATCTGCCCTAGATTCTATGTGTTGAGAGCTCTTATCTGTACTAGTGCACATGCTCCAATCTAGCCGGATTTGTAAAGTAGAACTGGAGTCATGATAGGGAGCGAGGAGGGGAGGAAGCATTAAAGAACTAGAGGAATATTGTATGTTTCCTGGTGCTACCCTGCACCCTGTCTACGGCAGCACTCGTCACAATAGCTGAAAGGGGAGAGCAACCCCAATGTCC
>NW_022105415.1:3379-4474 GCF_000313985.2 Echinops telfairi | reverse complement strand
TAACGAGGTCTTGTGCAGCAGATTTACCTGATGCAATGTGTCATTTGATCTCTTGACTGCTGCTTCCATGAACATTGGTTGTGGACCCAAACAAGATGCAATCCATAACAATTTAGATCTTTCCTCGGTTATCAGGATAGTGCCTACCGGTCCAGTGTGAGGGCTTTTCTTTTCTTTACATTGAGTTGTAGTCCATACTTTGGGCCCCAATCTTTGATCTCCATCATCAAGTGTTCAAATCCTCCAGACTTTCAGCAAGCAAGGTTGTAGCATCTGCATAGTACAGGTTGTTAATAAGCCTTCTCCCAATTCTGATGCCACGTTCTTCTGCATATTATGCAACTTCTCTGATTACTGGCTCAGCATACAGATTAAATAAGTATGGTGAGACTCACACTTTTGAACCATGCAGTGTTCCCCTGTTCTGTTCACACAACTGCCTCTTTATCCATGTACATGTTCTGCACGACCCAATGTAGCCTGTTCTTCTCTTGGCTATCCATAGTTTGCTGTGGTATGTACAGTCTAATACCTTAGCATAGTCAATAAAACGCAAGCAAGCATATTTCGGGTATTCTCTGCTTTGAGCCCAAATCCATCTGCCATCAGCAATGAATCCCTTGTTCAGCATCCTCTTCTGAAACTGGCTTGAACCTCTGACAGCTCCATGCCAAATGTACTGCTGCAAAATTTACTCGCATGTGATATCAGTGACTATTGTTCCATGATTTGTGCTTCTGTTGTTTTTTTTTTGGAATGGGAACAAACACGGATCTCTTCCAGTCAGTTGACCAAGTAGTTGCCTTCTAATTATTGGCATAAAAGAGTGAGGACTTCCAATGCTTCGTCAGCTTGTTGAAACATTTCAATGGGTATTCCATCTATTCGTAGAGCCTTGTTTAGGGCTAATGCTTTCAGTGCAGCTTAGACTTCTTCTTCAGTACAATTGGGTTTTGCCCATATGCTACCTCTTGAAATAGATAAATGTCAACTAATTCTTTTTAAAAAAAATCATTTTGTTGGGGGCTCGTACAACTCTTATCACAATCCATACATCCATCCACTGTGTCAAGCACATTTGTACATCTGTTGCCA
>NW_022105415.1:0-1257 GCF_000313985.2 Echinops telfairi | reverse complement strand
TTGGGATTGGGGCGGGGCCCTCAGACCTCTCCACTGGTTCCCTGCTCCATGCCAGTATGTTGCATTCACATCTTGGAGCACAAGGTTGAAGGCTGTCCCTCTTTTCCTGTGGAGATATAAACAATACCCTCCCCTTGGTTGGGTTAATGCCCTGTTCCCTCTCTACCCATTTCTTTTTACTCCCCCCTTCTTTTTAGTTGGCTACCTTGGATTTGCTCTGGCCCTTGCCATACTACCAGGACCTCACCCCGGGAATGTTTGTATACAGTAGCTTTTTCCCTATGCCCCTTTTGCATTTTTAAGCTTACCTCCGCGGATTCATGTAGTACTTCTCCTATTATGCTTGGCTTACTTCGCTTAGCATAATTTCCTCCAGTTCTTCCCATGCAGCAATGTACTTCATACATTCTACACTGCTTTTTTGTGATGCGTAGTACTCCATTGTATGTATGTACCAGTTTTTTAATCCATTCATCAGTATGGAAATTTGGTTTGTTTCCAAATCCTTGCAATTGTGAACTGTGCCGCGATGAACATTTGAGCGCAGATGTCTGGTGTGGTTTGTATCTTGCCTCTTCTGGGTATATGCCCAATAGGGGGATTGCTGGGTCATTCGGTAGCTCAATTTCCATCTCTTTTAGATATCGCCAAATCGCCACCAGCAGTGCATGAGAGTTCCTGTCTCCCTACAGCCCCTCCAACACTTGTTGCTTTCTGATGTTTTGAATTGGGCTATCTTTGAGGGTGTTAGGTCGTATTTCTTTTCTTTTAAAAAAATTATTTTATTGGTTGGCTCATACAATTCTTATCACAATCCATACATACATCCATTGTGTCAAGTACATATGTACGTTTGTTGCCATCATTATTCTCAAAACATTTGCCTTCTACTTTAGCCCTGAATATCAGCTGCTCATTTTTCCCCTCCCTCCCCACGCCCCCTACCTCATGAACCCTTCATAATTCATAAATTATTACTGTTTTGTCATAAATTACACTGTCCGATGTCTCCCCCCACCCTCTTCTCTGCTGTCCATCCCCCAGGGAGGAGGTTATACGTAGATTCTTGTAATCGGTTCCCCCTTTCTACCCCACATTCCCTCCATCCTCCAGGCATTGCCCCTCTCACCACTGGTCTCGAAGGAATCATCTGTCCTGGATTCCCTGTGTTTCCAGTTCCTATCTGTACCAATGTACGTCCTCTGGTCTAGCCAGATTTGTAAGGTAGAATTGGGATCATGATAGTAAGGGGTGGGG
>NW_022105414.1:3178-4482 GCF_000313985.2 Echinops telfairi | reverse complement strand
CTTGGGCAGCACTGGGTTGGGATGTTTTCTTGATGTGCACTTACCCTTGATATAAAACTCTCTCTTATACATGAGTTTCTGTGGATTTGTTTCTCTAGAGTATCCAGACTGACGCAGGCAGGTAGTGTTATATTCCATTGTGCATGAGATCACGTGAGCACATTGGCAGAAACTAATGACGGTGACAGCATAACCTGATCCCCACCTCACTGCTGACACACAGTGACCCCCTGTGCGTTTCTGCGACTGTAGCTGGTCAGTCTTTCTCCTTCGGAGCTGCTGGTGGTTTGTGCCAATCCTGCGGATCGCCACCCAACCCAGAACCACTGCCCCACCATGGCTCCTTTGTATAACTCGATCAACGATATTATTGGTGAAGATTGCATTTCTAACGTTGTGGTCGCTTTTACGATTGTAAACGTGGTTTTAGGGCCGTGGTCGCACCCCTGCCTCCTTGAATCCCCAGGTTCTGGTGAGGCCCTCCCGCCCAGTCTACCCTCGTTTTCTCAGCCTATGCTGCTTGCTGTCTGAGCAGAGCGACACAGTCTCATGATCTTGCTTCTCTTCCCTGCCTTCTTAGAAGGGAGTGTGGCCTGAATGCTGTCCGGCTTGACGGTGGGCGAGGGGAAAATGGCTGAAAAGGATGAGATGGGAAATAACCAGGGTGAACGACTTCCTGAATTTCGGATCCGAGTGAGGCCGCATAGTGTTGATTTATAATTTGAGACTGATGCCAGCCTGGGCCCCCACAGGCCTGGTTATCTCTCCTCTTGGGTTCGTGAATCCTTGCAGGCCCATGCATTCGCACCGGTCAGGAGCTCCTGCCGTTGCTCCTGGCGGCCACACGGGGTCACTCTTGGCAGCCATCGGGAACTTGCAGTTGCTGGCTGCGGACCTCAGTCAGAATCCCGCTGCGACGACCTTTTCGCCTTTTTGCGTCCTAAGTTTAACTGTGCTGACTCACACGTACTTTCCCAAAGCTTCTCATCTCTGTGTTCACTGTCTTAATTTTCCTTAAAAATCATTTTATTAGGGGCTCATACAACTCATCCCAATCCATACATACATCTATTGTGTAAAGCACATTTGTACATTCATTGCCCTCATCGTTCTCAAAACATTTGCTCTCCACTTAAGCCCCTGGCATCAGCTCCTCATTTCCCCCCTCCCTCCCTGCTATCCCATGAACCCTAGATAATTTATAAATTATTATTTTGTCTTATCTTACATTATCTGACGTCTCCCTTCACCCACTTTTCTGTTGTCTGTCCCCCAGGGAGGAGGTTATATGTAGATCCTTGTAA
>NW_022105414.1:0-1246 GCF_000313985.2 Echinops telfairi | reverse complement strand
CAGCTGCAGGCATCCATTGCTAATGATCATGAGTGTGTGCAATAGGAATCTGGGACAACCGGAAGGTGTCAAAAATGAAATGGGATCACACCTGTGGTCTACTATCCAAGACATAGCAATCGAAGGAGAATGCCATCACGTTCAATGTCAAAAAGGAAAATTCAAGGGCCATCTTGAAGTACCACACTGTCAGGATAATAACCATATACCTACAAGGAAGATGAGTTCATAAAGGTACGGTTCAAATTTGTACATCAACCTCTAGTGGTAAAGATGCACACGTTGGAGATTTAAACCAACTTCTTCCGTCTGCAGGCAATCAAGTATGCCGTCAAGGTGCATTATAATGACTGGCGATGGAAACTAGGAAGTGGGGAGAAAAGAACTGGCAGCTGGAAAGTGTGGCTTTGGGAATAGAAACCATAGGATAGAATTTGGGGCTTTTGCCTTCTGCAAACAGGGCGCTCAGAAATTTTTGGCTACACTCTTTACAGAAGCCAGTCACCAGGCCTTTCCCCACAGCACCTCTGTATAGCTTTAGCTTTGCGCCATTTTTCAGTTTTTCACACACACCCCCACGGACACCTCATACACATATTAATTTAATCTCCGATTGATTATAGTGCATCAATGTAAAAAGAAAAATGGAGAAACATTGATAACATAGAAGACCATATTTATGACCTAAAGATGGGGAAAGTTTATTTAAAAAACTTGCACCACTTAAAAATTGTGGGAAATACCAAAGACAGATTTTGACGACAGAGTGTGGCACCCCATCAGACTCGACTGGAAAACACCCAAAAAGGCCAACAAACAGACCTTGAACTATTTATAGGCTTTTACATTTTTGTCAGTGGCCTTCTTTTTGTTATTGTTTTTGTTTTTTGTTGTTATTGTTTTGTTGGTCATGACTTCCTTTGTTGTTTTATTTGGCTTTGCCTGGTTTTTACACTTGTTAATGTATCTGCATGTCTGTCTAGATAAGATAGGCAGGATTAATAATTCAGAGATGAAAAGGACGGGACCAATGGTTCTGGGGGGATACAGGAGAAGTGGAGGTGGGAGAAAGGAAGTGGGGGTAACCAACCGAGGGACAAGGGAACAACAAGTGAACTAAAATCAATGGAAGGAAGGTCGTAGGAAGCCTGGTGGGGCTCAATCAAGGGCAATGTAGCATCGAGGAATTACTAAACCCGAATGAAGGCAGAACATGATGGTGGGACAAGAGGAAAGTAAAAGGAAA
>NW_022105413.1:2755-4454 GCF_000313985.2 Echinops telfairi | reverse complement strand
AGCTGGACCAGAGCATGCACACGGGTACAGATAAGAGCTGGAAATACAGGGAATCCAAGACAGATAAACTCCTCAGGACCAATAATGAGAGTAGTGATACCAGGAGCGTAAGTGGAAGGTGGGGGGAGAAAGGGGGAACCCATCACAATGATCTATATATAACCCCCTCCCAGGGGGACAGACAACAGAAAAGTTGGTGAAGGGAAACATCGGTCAGTGTAAGACATGAAAAAGTAATAATGATTTATAAATTATCAAGAGTTCGTGAGGGAGGGAGGTTGGAGGAGGAGGGGGAAATGAGTTGATATCAAGGGCTCAAATAGAAAGAAAATGTTTTCAAAATGAAGATGTCAACATACGTACACATGTGCTTGACACAATGACATATGTATAGATTGTGATAAGAGCAGTAAGAACCCCCAAGCAAATGATTATTTATATATATATGTATATATACATTCCATCAAAATCCACATTTTAATGACTTCAATAATTGTTTTATTCTGGTAGCTCTAAATTAATGCCCTCTCATTTAATTCCACTTTTATACCTCTTTCTAGGTGCTTCGTCCTCTATGGCATTTGTCAATTTGGTCAAATGTATCATGCATCAGTTATCTGAGTGCCTCAGCCAAAATTCACACTTCAGTAAGCTGTTACAAATACTTCTGACTTCCATCTCCACATCTTGACTTGTGTTGCTCACTTTTCCGGAGTCTGTGCATTCAGCCTGCCTTTCCCGCCGTGTCTAAGTTATCCTGTCCGGTTCAGCTCAAGTCCCCCTGTGCTATGATCTCTTCCCTGACAACTCTAAACTTTACAGCGCTCTTTCTTAAAACGCTGTACTATCTTTGAGTATTCCTAGACTTTACCCTAAAGATTTCTTTGTGTGGGAGCAAATATAACGTCACTAACTGGACAGAATAACTGTGTGGCTTACAATCTTGATGGTAACAAAGTTAATTTCAGAAACTATCTTTCCAAAAACGGTGCTTCTATTTGAGTATAACATGCTGACGTGTAGTTGATTTCATGAAAAGTGTTTTTAACATTAGGACATGGGGTCAACATTAGGACAGCTGTCTTGGTCCACACCATGAAAGTTATGGAAGAAAGAGCCTTAGTAAACAACCTTCCATCATTTCCATGAAAACTGAATCATGTAAGAGATTGTAAGTCTTTAATACTACTGTTCTCGTGGATATACATCTTTACTATGTGAAAGGTCTGTCAGAGTACTGTAGCCTGAGACCACTAAACAGTATCTCATTTTTCCTTTAGAATTCAATGCACCTTTGATTTTTAAAACTTTTATTTTGATAAACTTTTCCAAGTCTGACTTGGCTTTTTCCATAGTGTGCCAAGAATGAGAAATGGTCTGGACATGAATGAAACATCAAGCAATAAGTTTCTGAGATATTTTTTCTGTAATCTGATAATTATCATTTGGTTTGATCTTAAATTGAATGAGTTTGCATGATAAATAATTCACAGATGAAATACCATCCTTGGAAGACTTTTATGACGCAGACAGAGTTACTTCTAGTGAAATTGCTGGCCATGCATTCAACAGTTCAACGTTCAGATTGTAATTTTTAATTCTCTTTTTTTTTTCTCTCTTTCATTCTTTCTTTCATGTATTATCACTGAACTAGATTGTGTGCTTTCCTGGGAAGGAGCAGGTGGGGAACACTTGTTCC
>NW_022105413.1:0-1114 GCF_000313985.2 Echinops telfairi | reverse complement strand
ATATCTTATCATATTCTTCTACTAATTAAGCTATACTAACTTTCAGAATCATATCTTCTGGAAAAGTTGGACACTCTTCACCCAGGTTGTGATTCAGAGTTAGAAAATAACTGTAGGCCATTACTAAAAGCTATTGAACAATTTAGATGGAAAAAATAGGCCCTATATTGTGATCTATGCTAGCATGGTATCAACAAATCTGTTTGTTCACGAGGACAGAAACAGACTGAAACTGTGGGACATTAATATCCATTTCTTATTGGTTACATAATATTTATAAAATCTCTTTCGCATTCAGTTTGAACATAGAAATGTATTCACCACAGGGATGACGTTAACACACAAAAGTGGGCAACCAAAGTCTAGTTACTGAGAGAACCAGTATGAATTTAGAAATCCTTTCTCATACAGGCAACTAAAAAAATTACTAAGAAAAATGTACTGTTTGGGAAAGATTCCCCTGAATTCTAGTTGTTTAAAGTAGGAAACTCAACAGATTATTTGGTATTTCTAGACCACTTATGCAGGAAGTCACCATGCAAGACAACATGCCCATCATAACAAGGTAGATCAAGAGAACTTGGATTTATCTTAGCTCTGCCTTTAGGTAAAATAATATTCATGTTAAAATAATGGGAAGAGACTTGGATGAAAGGCCAACAGGTAAATTTGTCTCAAGTTCATACCAATTAATTGAGCAAGTCACTAAGACACTTAGTATTTTGGTTTCTTGGTTTGCTCGGTCACTACTAGCAAGTCAACTCCAACTCAGAGTGAACCTCTAGGTCCGAGTAGAACTGTCACTGTGGGGTTCTGAGGTTTGGAGTTCTCCCAAATCCATATGGGAGCAGAAAGCCTCGTCTTTCTCCTGTGAAGCAACTGGTAATTTTAAACTGCTCACCTTGTGGTTAACAGCCCAATGCATTATCCACTACACCACGAGAGTTGCTTTCTTGATTTTCAGATAGACATAAAAATACATATCTTGTTGAAATAGACAATGCATTGATAATACTTGGGGAAATATTATTATCTGAGACATAGTAGTACAGGAACAGACCACAGACGTGGTAAATTGAATGCAGGGTTCATGTCTAATTCTTCCATTTACCAG
>NW_022105412.1:2616-4422 GCF_000313985.2 Echinops telfairi | reverse complement strand
AGCTTCTTGGACAAAGCAGCATGTATTGGAGGCTCCTCTATCGCCGATTGTGTTATTCCCATGGCACTAGGACTGCCAACAGATCCTTTGAATTTTCTTTTCTTACCTCAGCACTTGCTCTTGGCCATTAATTCTTAACTTACTGGTGAAATTTTCTTCTCTTTCTGGAATTTTACACATTTTAGGATGCCTTGTTTCTGGAACTCTCTGATGCTTTAATATATATTATTTAAAATTGTATCTTGTTCTCAGTCTTTGTGATGGCTTCCTGTGAGCTACTTACTCTACCTTAAACAAAGGTAGAACTCTCTAAAGTTTTATATATATATCATACTTCTGCACAGGGGTTGGTTGGGGAGGCCAGGTTCAAAAAGCCTGTGGAAGAAAAAAAATCTATTATTTAATTCCATTCTCACAAACTTTTGGGCCATCCTTCATACATGTATAATACTGTTTCATATGTCTATCTATAAATTATTGCAGAAAATGAGACTTTCTACTCTTTTCTTTTAAAACCATTGTTTGAGGAGTTAATACGGATATCGTATCATTTCATCATTTCATCAAACCAAACCGTATTGTACAATTGCTACCACAATCAGTTTCAAAACATTCTTTTCCTTCCTAGACTCCTTGACATCAGCTCCCTTTAACACCCCACCCACCACCACTGTACTCCTACCCACTGCCCCCCTGAAACCCTTATTCTACTTGCCATCCCTATAGGTTCATTAATCCTTGGTTTAATATACTGAAGAGGAGAAAAATACGTATATGTGACAAAATTTCAAGAGGGTGACCCCCAATGACATAACACATGTGAGATAAACCCCAATGTGATCAACAGTAACAGAAATACAGCAGATGTTGAAAACCAGATCAGGTCCAGTGTGCATCAGAGCGGGGGGCTGGGGTGGAGATCAACCACGAAGGCTTTAACTGTTCAAGTCAGGTTTATCCCTTTGACCTTCTGTAGCCATTTCTTCAGTGCACTCTGTTTAGGAACCACTTTCCTCCCACCCTCGATGAGGCATACAGGGAAACCACCGGGGGCTTATTTCCCAGGTAGATCCCACAAATGTATCTTAGGCTCCCACTTCTGTGAGCCAGATTCTTGCATATTAGGCTCTGATACAATTCCCTCCTTCCACTTTTGATTATATATTTACAGTCCTTTGGTGACTGATGTTGGTGGGCTTCTTCCCTGTGGACTTAATTGGCATCTCACTTAGATGGCTGCTTGCTTGGAAACAAGTCTTTAAGATCCCAGATGCTATTTTATCTGATAGCCATGCATCATCTAATTTCTTCACAACATTGGCTACAGCACCATCGCTTTTGTGTTCCCTTCCCGAGGGCAAGCATCAAGCACAGCCATGATGTCAGAGCTCATTATTCTTCAGTTGGAGGTAGGATTTAGTGCGAGCCCAAAGCCCATTCCTGGATCTATGTTGTTTTTTAAATCTGCCTTTGGTTCCCTTTCCAAATCTCCTTGTTCATGTATGGTAGAGAGTCTTATTAATTATCTCCGTGTGGCATAACAACCTTCCATTAATATTATCTTTGATTATCCCCTGGAACTAATTTTTTAAACCTCTGTGAGAGAGGGATATTGGGCCCATGTGGGCTAATTCCATATCACAGTACCTGAATTATTCACTTGTACAAAATCAATCCTTTCATGGCTAGGTTTTATTTACACAAATAATGGGGCATAATTGTCAGGAAAAAGTTACGATAATATTCACTGAGAATGTCAGTCACAGGTTTTCTGGAATAAAATGTATTTTAATACAGCACATGGGG
>NW_022105412.1:0-1535 GCF_000313985.2 Echinops telfairi | reverse complement strand
CTGGGGGTAAGGAATGACTGAAAATGCTTTGGGGGACCCTCAGGAAGGAGTGACCTGGTGGTATGACTGAATGGGCCACCAGGACCTGGGCTTCTGAGGGTTTCTACTCTTGTGAGGACGTACAGTCTTGGAAACCCATAGGAGGATTTCTTGTCTGTCGTATAGAGTTGACATGAGTCAGATTGGACTCATGGCGGCAAGTGTTTTTGAATCCATGCATTCTTTCCCAGAATATAATTAACTTAAGGGTACTCATCATACTGAAATATTTAAAATGCAAATATTTCATAAACATAGGCAACATATTTGACTACTGAAATTGTTTTTTTGTCAAAATAGTGTAAGTGTTGAAAATAAAAGTGTAGTGAGTTAAGGCAACAAAAAGTAATGACCAAAACTTAAAGATTTACATATTAAAAATATGATTTGAGTATGTCCTCCATTTCACTCGTATAGAGAGGATTCTCATAATTAAAAATACCAGTCTATTAAAAAATGTCAACTTAAGCTGTTCAAATTTGTTGAATTTAAAATGAACAAGTGGCTCATGCACTTTGAGAAAAGTACTAAAAATCAAAAGACTATTGCGGAAAATATACTTTCTCATAAAATGTCGTGATATGGCATTGGAGAAAAACACAACTAAAGACTACTGATGGGTCATGAATATATTATTCTGCTTATATTATGTTAGAATGTTGGCAGAATAAGTATTCTGACTTCAAAGACTTTTGATTTAATATATCATTATTAAATTATAAAAAAAACAGTGTATGATGAAATTTATAAAATTTAACATCAAACTTTAACATGAGTTGAAGACTAGGCCATCTTGCAAAAATCTTATAATAATGTGGCTCACTTCTTTTTGCTTTTCCTTCTTTTTTTGTAAGCTTAAAGTTACAAAATGTATTGTTATATAATTATCATCAAACAATCATAAATTTTATTTCTCTAATTATCAATATCAAGAATAGATAGTATTTGTTGACTCACTGTTGAATACAATGTAAATATTAGTACACATTTTCATAAACTCACATAACTTATTAGTTATTCATTATTAGAAAATGCTGATTGTGGTCATATAAAATGTTATTTATTAACACAGTTTTCTTTTCCTTTTTTAATGTTTGTTCCCTTGAGGATTACAAAAAATATTTTTGTAGTGTTATTAAGAATGTACCATGCTATGCCTCTCTCTGATTATCAGTGGTTTGGCAGTTCTATAGTGATGTAATTTGACAGTTGTGTAATAATGTAATAATCTAACATTTTATGAGCTGATGTGGTCATCCTCTGATTTTCATAACACTGATTTTTGCAAGATGGCCTACTTTGGGGGAACTATCCTTGTAGATAAGTGAGCAGTTGGTGCTATTGGATTTAATGTATTTTTACCATGCTATGCTTAGATACCTTTCTCTTCCGAGATACACTATTAGGATTTTCTAATATTCATGAATTTTTCTCATTAGATTTGAAACATTCTCAGCCATTATTTCTTCAAGTTTGACACCAGACCTATTCTTTCT
>NW_022105411.1:3193-4487 GCF_000313985.2 Echinops telfairi | reverse complement strand
TCTATTGGTGAAATATATTTTTAAATTATATTTTAAATTCCAGTATACATAGTTATTATTCCTCTCATTAGATCATGGATTAATTTTCTAACTTTGCAAATCATGGTGAAAAACCTAACTGATGTTTGTTAATAATAAACAGACTGACAAGGGGCAGAAGCTCAATTATTATTTTGCTTGTATTATAAATGTATTTAAATATAATATAAATTTCATATATTATTTCTTGCGAATATAAATTAAGTAAATGGTTTCAACCCAATCCTTGGTCCTCAATTCTAAAGTTTCTAAGTGTTTACTCTAATATGTATGTGTGTTTACATTTTGCTTCACTTCCAGATCTCAGGGAATTAGCATATGATATTTGAAAAAAAAGAAAATAACAATCATTACAAATAATATTTTTAAAGCATAAAAAATAACAAAATATAAGTTTTATAAAGATTCACTGTGATTTACAATAAATGAGGTATTAGGTTGTAGGTAGGCTAGATATGCTAGGTTTCTAGAGCTTAATTTGAAATCCAGAAAAGCAAAGAATAGGACAGGTGGATTCTATTGAAATGACGGCTATTTCAAAGGCTGTCTTTTTCAATAACATGGAAAACGAACCCTAATTTAACTGTGCAATCTGCTGTATGAATACTTCAGATTTTCCAAAAAAATCTGTGAAAAGCAGTAGTAACCGGTTTCTTCCCTCCTTGGTTTTGCTTTGTTTGTTTTTACTTCAAATCTTTTAACTTCTATTACTAGCGTCTCTACTTTTTGCTGGAAAACGAATAAATCAAGTGTGATCTGAATTGCCTTCTTGTCTCTCTATGTTTCTGTGCACTAGCATGAGTCACACTGCTATAAACAATATGTTCCTGGATAGGTTATTTTCCTCAGGTCAAAAGTTGTAAAACTACCTACCTTAATTTTGAATACCAGAGGAATTTACTCTCACCTCTATGGTATTTCTCAATTCAATTGTGAATTGTTTATGTTTCATGCATTCTTCACCAGATTGCCACCTTCTTGTCTGTGTAGCAATTAGTTGTTAGCATGGTAGCTTCTTAGGCAAAAATAAATAGACTGCCATAATTATGTAAGCTCACTTCTAGGATCACACAGGAGTAAAAATTTGTAAATATGTATTGCATGAAATAGATAAACAAACACACAAACCCTGTGTATTAGTCGGGGTACTTTGGAGAAACAAATCTACAGAAACTCATGTATAAGAGAGAGTTTTATATAAAGGTTAAGTGCGCATCAAGAAAACATCCCAACCCAGTGCTGCCCAAGCCCACAA
>NW_022105411.1:0-1318 GCF_000313985.2 Echinops telfairi | reverse complement strand
ATACTTGAACCTGTGGACACCTCATGATCCCACAGGCTGGTGTGCTTCTTCCAGGTGGGCTTTGTTGCTTCCCTGATAGATGACTGCTTGTTTAACTTCAAGCCTTTAAGACCCCAGATGCTCTATCTCATAATAGTTGGCATCATCAGCTTTCTTCACCACACTTGCACCCATTGTGTCTTCAGCGATCTGTCAGGAAGGTGAGCATCACAGAATGCCAGGTTATTAGAAAATAATGCTCTTGCATTGAGGGAGTATTTGAGTCGAGGCCCAATATCTGTCTGCTTCCATAATATTTAACATGTAAATATATGTACATAGGTCTATATCCCTATTGTTATATATTAATATATTTACATATGTACATGCCTATATTTATACCTCTATACATGTCTTTTGCCTCCTAGTTCTTTCCTCTATTTACTTTTACTTATTCCTATCCCATTATCATGTTCAACCTTCATTTGGCTCTCAGCAATTCCTCTCAGCTACATTGCCCTTGATCAAACCCTACCAGACATTCTACACGCTCCTTGCCATCGATTTTAGATTTCTTGCTGTTCCCTTGTCCCTGGGTTTGCTGGCTTCCCCCTCTCTTTCCCCCCACCTCTCCCTCTCCCTTGTCGCCCAGAACCATTGGTCCCATTGTTTTCTCCTTGAAAATGTTTATCTTGCCTATCTTATATAGACATAGACATGGGGAGAGAAAAAAAAAAAGAAGAAGGAGGAGGAGAAAAAAGGGGTCTGGAGGCTATACACAATTCCAGGTGAGTTTGCTGACCCTTGTATGTTTTCCGATTGAGTCTGATGAGGTGCCAAGCCCTGCCCTCTACGTCTGACGTCTATTTTTGGGATCATTGGAGACTTCATTGCTTTGCTCCCCTTGTTGCTCTGTTGTGCTACCTTCATGTCTGCCCCAATGTAGGGTGTCAGACCGGGCACAATTCCCGACTGTGTCTCCAGTGCTGTCTCCTGCCGCACTGTGGGTCTGTGAGGGGACATCATGTATCGTGGTTGGCCTGGCCATACTGTCCTTTCTGTGCCTTAAGACAGATTTTGTTGTTCTTCTTCTTCTTTTGAAAGCCCCTAGATACTTTCAATATTCTTCACCAGGACCATAATTCAAATTAATGGATTCTTCTTTGTTCTTCCTTATTCAGTGTCCAACTTTGATATGTTTATGAGGCACTTGAACATGCCAAGGCTTGCATCAGGCACACTTGAGTCTTCAGAGTCACATCCTTGCTTTTCATCCCTTTAAAGATACCTTGTGCAGCAGATTTACCCAGTGTCAGTGTTCTTTGATCTCTGGATTGCT
>NW_022105410.1:3138-4489 GCF_000313985.2 Echinops telfairi | reverse complement strand
CTGTTTGGTAGCCACTTTCCTCCCATCCCCAATTGTGGGTAAAGGAGTTCATCGGAGGCTTACTTCCTATGCAGTTCCCACAGATAAATCTTGGGCTCCCACTGTCACCCATAGTCTTTTGCAAACTGGATTCCCAAAATTTAGGCTCCGATATTAATCCTTCCTTTGACTTTGGATTATATGATTTACAATCCTTCAGTGACTGGTGATGGTGCGTTTCTTCCATGTGGATTTAATTAACATCTCACTTAGGTGGCTGTTGATTTGGAGACAAGCTTTTTAGACCCCAGATGCTATTTTATCTGTTAGCTGGGCACCATCCAATTTCTTCGCCACATTTTGTTATAGCATCCATATCTTCTGTGGTCCTTTCCTGAGGGCGAGTACTGAGCCATGATGTAAGAACTAATTGTTCTTAATTTGGAGTTAGGATTTAGCGTGAGCCCAAAACTCACTCCTGGATATGTGTTTTTTGCTGTTGTCATTTGTTTGCTTTTTGTCTGCTTTTGGCTGCCTTTCAAAACCTCCTTGTTAATTTATGGTAGAGAGTCTTATCCATCATCCCCCTGGGGCATCATGATCTTTCTTTAATTTTGTCTATGATTAGCCCCTGGTACTAACTTGTTAAAACCCTGTGGAGGGAGGGATGGTGGACCCATGTAGGGTAACTCCCTATCACCATACCTGAAATATTTACTTGTACAAAATCAGTCCTTTCATGGGTAGGTGCTATTTACACTAACAATGGGGGATAATTGTCAGGGAGATTTACAATAATAATTACTGAGCATGTTCATCACAGGTTTGCCAGAATAATGCATATCTTAATACAGCATAAAGGGCATTGATGTAGCAAGACCATGTTTGTCAGCTAACCAAGAGTTCAACAATCTTGGTGAAGTTGTCTTCTGCTTCCTCAGACACTACATATTTTCCAACTTAATTCCTCACGTTACAAGTGTGTCTGGGGTAAGAGTCCAGTTCACCCCATGGAGGCACTACCTCTGGAGCAGGCCGTGAACCTTGAAGATCCAGGATTCAGTGTCCCAGTGTTCCATGGCACCCAGCCTGCTCTCCAGGGTGCACCGAGAAGCCTGGATCATGGTGGCCCATTCGGTGCAGACCACCAAAAACACTCTAGTGTCCCCCAAAGCATCTCAGTTATTCTTTCCCCCAACTGGAGGTCGGTCCCCCTCTTTTACTCCCAACCCACATGCATTTGTGTTCCCTCAAACGTGTTTGCTCCCTTCCCCCCTCCTGAGTTGCTTTTCCCTTCGGTATCGCTCATCCATCTGAGAGGGCTGTCTACTCGTCTGGAGGCACCTTATCATAGGTTTGCAGGACAGCCACT
>NW_022105410.1:0-1098 GCF_000313985.2 Echinops telfairi | reverse complement strand
AAAAGCTCAATATGTTTTGATTGTATCGATAGCTGGGGAGAAGAGAGTCTTCAGAGAAAGATAGAAGGATTTTCATTTAATATTTTCCACCCTGTGTAGTAAAAACTAGGTCAAGTAGTAAAAACAGCAGTCTACATCTAATGTGCTATTAAGCCATACCAAGTAGTTTTACACATTGTAGCCTACTTATGTAGGAGTAACTATAATAGAAATTCCAAATTTTAGAAACATGGCCTCCAGTACATGCATAATTTCTCACCTGATATCACTTCTAGTGTTGGCTGTTTTTCATGTTGCACCTGGCATATGTAATATAAAACGCTTTCCTTTAATTATACTAATTGCATAACTTCAGGTTTTAACTCTAGCACAGTAAAATATTCCAGTTTATCAGCTGGAATTTTTAATTGCTAGATATGTTCACTGTTGAACTTTTTAATACACAATTTGAACAAGAAGGTTGGAGTCATAGTACAATGGATGGAAGTAAAATCATCAAATGGATTCATTTACATTTGATTAATTACAAAGAAGGCCAGAAATCACCATGAATATTTCTCAGTTTGAATGCACTTCTTCGGAGAAAGGTCTATTGCATTAGGATAATAAATGGTAAGAACAGCTGCCCAGGTGAAATGAGATGGCTTAAGAACTATGTCCAGTGAACTTGTTCAAAGTCACCAAATGGAAGTAATAAAGCCAGATACTATTAGCCCATCTGCAACATGCCAATAGATACAAGTGAGATTCTGTAGGTTAGCATACGGCAGGGAAGAATGAGATTGAAGGTATACGTTTGGGAAGCTAATACGAAACACTCTTTGCCACTGCCTTTCTTTTTTTTTCAGGTGTAGTGGTGCAGATAGAAGACCTACATGTCTTTTTTTTTTTTAATCCTTTGATTAGGGGATCATACAACACTTCTCACAATCCATACATATATCAATTGTGTAAAGCACATTTGTACGTTCATTGCCTTCATCAGTCTCAAAACATTTGCTCTCCACTTAAGCCCCTGGCATCAGTTCCTCATTTTCCCTTCCCTCCCCGCATATCTTGCCCTGTCCCACGTCTCCCCTCACCTACTTTTCTGTTGTC
>NW_022105409.1:2593-4430 GCF_000313985.2 Echinops telfairi | reverse complement strand
GTTTTGCCACCATTGCCTCTAAAGAGCAACACTAGCCTTACTTCTTCCAACACATATCAGTTTGTCCTTTTAGCAGTCCATGGTATTTTCAATAGTCTTCTCCAGCACCACAATTCAATTGCATCAGTTCTTCTACAGTCTTCCCTATTCGATATCCAAATTTCACAAATTTATGAGACAATGAAAAATATCACAGCTTGGGTCAGGTACACTTTATCCTCAAAGTAACATCCTTGCTCTTCAATACTCTAAAGAGGTCTTGTGCAGCAGATTGATCTAAGGCAATATGTCTTTTATCTATTGAATATTGATTATGGATCCAAGCAAGACAAAATCCTTGACAATTTCAACCGTTTCTCCATTTATTATCATGTTACCTGTTGGGATACTTGCGAGGATTTTGGTCTTCCTTAGATTGAGCTTCAATCCATACTGAAAGCTATAGTCCTTGATCTTCATCAGCAAGTACTTCATGTTCTCCTCACTTTCAGCAAGCAAGATTATGTCATCTTCTTATTAAAGATTGTTGTTAATAAGCCTTCTGCCAATCCTGATGCCACACCCTTCTTCATATAATCTGGCTTCTCTGATGATTTGCTCAGCGTACAGATTGCACAACTGTGGTAAGAGCATACAACCCTGATGCACACCTTTCCTGATTGTAAACCATGAAGTTTCCCCATGTTTTGTTTGCACAACTGCCTCTTTAATTATGTACAAATACCTCATTAACACAATGAAGTGTTATAGAAATCCCATTCTTCTCAAGGTTATCCACAGTTTATTATGGTCCACACAGTTGAATGCCTTTACATAGTCAATGAAACACATATAAACATCTTTCTGGGATTCTCTATTTTAAGCTAAGATTCATCTACCATTAGCAATGATATCCCTTGTTCCAGGTCCTCTTCGGGCCTGAACTTCTGGCAGGTCCCTGTCAATGTACTGCTGTAACCATTGTTGTATGATCTTAAGTAAAATTTTACTTGTATGTGATATCAATGATGTTGTTCTTTAGTTTGAGCATTCTGCTGGGTCTGCTTTCTTTGGAATGGGTATAAACAAGGATCACTTCCTGTCAGTTGGCCAAGAAGCTGTCTCCCAAATTTCCTGGCGTAGACAAGTGAGTGCTTACTGTACTTCATCAGCTTGTTGAATGTTTCAGTGGGTATTCCATCAATTCCTGGAGCCTTGTTTTAGGCAAATGCATTCAGTGAAGCTTGAGCTTCTTCCTTTAGCACCATTGATTCTTACTTATATGCTACCTCCTGAAGTGGTGGAATGTCAACTAGTTTTTTTTTTTGTACAGTGACTCTGTGTATTCTTCCCATCTTCTTTGGGAACCTCCTGCATCAGTCGACATCTTTTCCCATGGAATCTTTTAATATGCAACACAAGTCTTGGGTTTTTACTTCAGTTCTTTTTGTTTAAGATGCCCCAAATATGTTCTTCCTTTCTGATTTTCTAACTCCAAGTATTTTCGTTTTTCATTATTTTTTTTAATATATTTTGATTTTCTAACTCCAAGTCTTTGTCTATTTTACTTGGTCTTCTTCAGAAGCCCTTTGAAATTTTCTATTCAGCTTTCAGATTTCATCATTTCTTCCATTTGCTTTAAGTGACTCTACAATTAAGAGCATCCACTGACATCCACTTTTCACTTTTTTTCTCTCTTGTTTTTCAAATTTCAGCAGTTTATACACGTCCACTGTGCCAAGCATCCTTTTGTCTTCGTTTGATTGGATTCTGGTTATCCCAAGCCTAACCATCTGCGTCAGGTCAATTGGGTGCCAGCTGTAAGCATCGGCGTCCACACACACCTCCCTCCCCTTCA
>NW_022105409.1:0-1080 GCF_000313985.2 Echinops telfairi | reverse complement strand
TTTAATCATTTTATTAGGGGCTCATACAACTCTTATCACAATCCATACATACATCAATTGTGTAAAGCACATTTGTACATTCATTGCGCTCATCATTCTCAAAACATTTGCTCTCCACTTAAGCCCATGGCATCAGCTCTTCATTTTTTCCCCACCCTCCAGTGCCACTCCCCTCTCCCTCTTGAACCCTTGATAATTTATAAATTATTATTTTGTCATATCTTGAGTGCAAGATATGACATCTGCCTTAACCACCTTTTCTGTTGTCCACCATCCGCCAGAGAGGAAGTTATATGTAGATCCTTGTAATCGGTTCCCTATTTCCACTCCACCCTACCTCCACCCTCCCAGTATCGCCACTCTCACCACTGGTCCTGAAGGGATCATCCGCCCTGGATTCCCTGTCTTTCCAGTTCCAATCTGTACCAGTGTACATGCTCTGGTCTAGCCAGATTTGTAAGGTAGAATTGGGGTCATGATAGTGAGTGGAGAGGAAGCATTTAGGAACTAGAGGAAAGTTGTATGTTTCATCGTTGCTACATTGCACCCTGACTTGCTCATCTCTTCTGCGCAACCCTGCCAGAAGGGGATGTACAGTTGCCTACAGATGGGTTTTGGGTCTCCAACCCACAGCCCACCCCTTATTCACTGTAATATGATTTTTTTGTTCTGTTGATGCCTGATAACTGATTCCTTCGGCACCTCATGAGCATGCAGGCTGGTGTGCTTCTTCCATGTGGGCTCTGTTGCTTCTGAGCTAGATGGCCACTTGTTTACCTTCAAGCCTTTAAGATCCCAGATGCTATTTCTTTTGATAGCCAGGCACCATCAGCTTTCTTCACCACATTTGCTTATGCACCCGCTTTGTCTTCAACGATTGTATCGGGAAGGTGAGCATCATGAAACGATTGTGTCGGGAAGGTGAGCCAGTTTAATAGAACCAAGTATTCTTGCATTGAGGGAATAATTGCGTGGAGGCCCAATGTACACCTGATACCTTAATATTAAACCTATAAATATATGCACATAGATCTATTTCTACATCCTCATATACAAATATATTTACATATGTACATGCCT
>NW_022105408.1:3023-4433 GCF_000313985.2 Echinops telfairi | reverse complement strand
ACAGTGCTCTTCCCTTTTGGTTTTCTAACTCCAGGTCTGAACGTTTTATTATAATACTTCACTTTGTCTTCTCAAACTGTACTTTGAAATCTTTTGTTCAGTTCCTGCACTGCATCCTTTCTCATCTACTCCACATTAAGGAGCAAGTTTCAGAGTCTCACTTGTCATCCACTTTGGTCTTTTTTATCATCTTTTGCTTTCTTTCTTTATGTCTTGGATGTGATCACAGAACTCATCTGATGTGCAGTCATTAGTGCTGAAAGTATCGCTCTCGTGGCTCTGTTTAATTTACTTTTGTTCTAGCCTGGACCTGCATGTGAGCAATTGGTCTGCTGCCCAGCTGGCCTCTGGCTTTGTTCTGACCGATGATATTGCGCTTCCTCGTGGTCTCTTCCCACAGAAAGCTATTTGATTCCTGTGTATTTCATCTGGAGAAGTACACGTGTATAAGATTCGTAATAAGGTTTAATGACAAAGGTGTATTTTGTGTACCATTGTTTTCATTCAAAGATTTCCAAGTGGAAAATAAATCACAAAAAATGTTGGGGGGGGGGCTACAACAAATGCCATTTTACACTTTTAGGAATAGAAAATGATGTTACGTTTACATTGTTTCCTTATAAATTTATTTTAAATTCTCAAGTGAGAAGTACTAAACCCCAGATGAAAATGTCATATGCATGCACATTTAATACCTATCTGGTGAGTAACACGAGAGTTGTGGCAGAGCTCTGGTGGTTTCCACCACTGTCATTGTTTGCAACTTTCACTGTCCAGTTACTCAGGTAGGCTTAGCTAAGGAATCTTTTTTTCTACTCTGTCCAGAAACTTTCCAAGGCCATTGCTGTAAGGAAGGCTATCTGGAGGCTGGGTGCTGACAGATGGAGCCTCAGTGTGCAGCGGGGATGGCCACACACACACTCAAGCACAATGTATGGACACTATTCACAGAAAGCCCAGAGGCTTTCACGGCACATCTGTAAAAGGAGGGAGGCAACAGCCATACAGCTTTTATCTGGTGACAGACACCCTCTCAGCAGGAGGTCAGTGTCCAGTGGGTAGTTAACAACACTGAGACTTCCCAATGGGCAGGGCATAGAGCAGCACATGTGAAAGAGGAAGGCCCCTGGGTTTCAGAGCAGTCATAGCCACCACGGTGATTCTACCACCAATTTCCCATGTGAAATCAAAACTGGACATACAGAAACTGTTGGGCTGGTGTGTGCTTGCTATGCAACAGCAAAATAGGTGAACTTTAAAAAGCAACAAAAACCTGGTGTGGAGGTACTATTATCATGCCCAAGGAGCTCTGGTGGTGCTGCTGTCTACATGCTGGACTGCTAACTGCAAGGTCAGCTGTTCAAACCCACCAGCCACTCCCAGAGAGAAAGATGAAGCCGAGGCCGTCTG
>NW_022105408.1:0-1106 GCF_000313985.2 Echinops telfairi | reverse complement strand
ACACACACACACACACACACACAGGTAGCAATTATCTTTTCCTCGACAGCCTTACAACTAGACCAGAGAAAACATCATAATAAAGGGGAAAAGATTGAAATGGTCAAGGATTTCATTCCTACTCACTACCAACACTCATAAAAACAGCAGTTAGGATATCCAACGATGCAGTTCATTGGTTTCATTCAGACTCACTCGTTAGGCTATCCAACGATGTGGTAGAATTGGGCAAACATGCAGCAAAAGACCTCTTCTCAGAGTGTTTAAATGCAGAGAATGTCACTGAAGGAGAAGGTGTGCTTGAGCCAAGCTGTGGTCTTTTCCATCCCCTCAAAGATTCAAGAAAGCTGGGCAGTGAAGAAGGAAGACCAAAGAAGAATCGATGTCTTTGAATTAAGTATCATCAAAGAATACAGAATACCCCATGGCCTGCCAGAGGCACTAGGACCCCTGTCTTGAAAGAGTGCTCGACAAGCAGAGTGCTGGGTAGAGAGGAGGATGGTGCGATTTTGTTCTCAAGGACTTTGGACACAACCATAACAGGAGGGACCAGTCCTCAAACAAGTAAAGTAGGGATCAGCAGAAAAAAAGAGAAGATGCTCAACAGAATGGAGAGGTTCGTGCTGTTGTACACAGTGTTTCTGAGAGCTGAAGCCAACTGGATGGCGTCTATCTACTGCAGACCCACCCCAATCTACTAGCAACTGCAGACCCACCCCAATCTACTAGCAACTTGGAAAAAAAGGGACAAACTACACATTCTAAAGGAAGTATTAAAAAGAAAAAGGAAGCATTATCAGGCTTGGCTACATACAAGGGTCAGGAAGTCAATAAATCAAAAGTGACTTCTCCATGTCGGTATCTTCTCTACATGACGGTCTCCCTGATATGCTTCATTGTAGAGGCCAGCCATGTGATGAGGAGGCTTTACCTTGCTGAGCTGAAGGTTGGCAAGTGAATATGTTCAGTATGCAGCAAGTGGATGCAGCTGGAATGTGGGTAAACTGGGACTATACAGAATCGGAGCCCCTTGCAAAGGTTTCAGACATGAAAATATTATATCACCAACGTGGGCTTAAGTACAAGCTAAAGTCTCAAGAGTGGTA
>NW_022105407.1:3115-4437 GCF_000313985.2 Echinops telfairi | reverse complement strand
GTAAATCTGTTCACCTACAATTCTGCTATTCATTCTCCTCAAGTTGGGTTATACAGTTATACATTGCTGTTTCCCCCACCCCACCCCGGGTTGGGTTTTGAAAAGCAGCTTGGCAGGTAGAGCTATGCCTGACCTCCACTTTATAGAAATCACGTTTGGCTGAAGCTGGTCTCATCCGGTCCGCAGTTTTGGACTACTCCTACCATCTCATCGGGCGACAGCTAAAGGTATAGGGGGTCTGTTTGAAGTGATGAAAACAGTCTAAAATTAACTGCTGTGATGGATGCAGATATCTCCTAATGTACAAAAGTCCATAGACTTATATACTTAAAAGGTGAATTATTTGACATATGAATTCTATCTCAGAAAGGAGGCATTTTTTAAAAAGCAAATAACAGAATAGCATTTTATAATTTGGGAATGCGCAAGACCTCTTTAAGCATGTTAGAGAATTTAGAAATTCTAAGGGAAAAGAATGACAAAAATGACTGCCTAACTTTTTAAAATGGACATTTTCTATATAACTAAAGACCCAATCTCAGACTGGGAAAACAATTTTGCAATACACGGGTCATAGATTACTACCCTTTTTTTTCAACATCCATTTATACAATCAGTGGGAGCCCTGGTGGCACAGTGTTTTTCACTGGGCTGCTAACTGCAGGAGCAGCCATTTGAAACTACCAACGGCTCCTCTGGAGAAAGAGGGTCTCAGAAACCCACAGGGGCAGTTCTACCCTAACCTACAAGGTCGCCATGAATCAGAACTGACTCAATGGCAGTGAGTTTGGTTTGGTATAAATCAATATGAAAAAGATAATATTCCAATATGAAAATAAGCTGAGCACAGGATGGAGAAACATAAACGGCAGTAATCACACTAAAATAATATTTTATTTTACTTATTAAAGAGTCAACAATAAAAAAATAAACATTTTCAGCTGCCAGATTGATAAAGATAAAGAAGTTAAATAATACCCTAGGTTGTGACAAAATGTACTTTCCCCTATATTACTATCAATATCTTGTCTCGAACAGGAAAAGAAGACAAGTCATTAATCAGCATGAGGCCATGAGGGTGTCCAACTGAATTCCTGGCCACAGGGCTGATGAGAGACTATGGACAATGGAGGGAATCAGCACAATATCATCAGTGGCAGACCAATTGAACCCTGCTGAAGGCGGGCTTACAAAACTGAAGAAAGGACAATGATATGTACGTCAGTGCAGACTGCAGAAATGAACAGATGGGTCCTGGGGTCTCAGGTAGGGAATGACTCAATTAAGGTGACCAGACATCTCGCTTTTGGCGGGACAGTCCC
>NW_022105407.1:0-1519 GCF_000313985.2 Echinops telfairi | reverse complement strand
CATGAGCCCTTGATAGTTTATAAATGGGTATTTTGTCATAAACCAAATTTTTAATCAAGAACCACCACCCCCCTCCCACCCGTCAATGGTGTCCCGCTTTAAATCTGGTCACCTTACAGTAGATACAGGCAACATACAAGCTTATATACACAGAAAGTTTGGCCAGATGAACAGCAAGTTTAATACTGGATGCTCTAGTGAACAGTATACTCAAAACCAAAACAAACTCACTGCCAACTCATAGCAACCCTGTAGGACAGGGTCAAACGGCTCCTTGGAGTTTTAGACTGTAACTCTTTAGAGGAGTGGTAAATAGATACCTGTCTTTCTCCCAAAGAACGGCTGGTGGTTTCGAATGGCTGATCTTTCAGTTAGCAGCCTAACTTGCAACCATAATACCTCCAGGGCTCCTGGTTGATAGCACAGCCAAAAAAAACGTGATAATTCAACCATTTTGTACATATAAAATTAGGGTCACTGGTTACATTCTTCAACTTGTGACACTTTTCTCGACAAACTTCTCCAAACTACTGTTACACAAACCCACGCCCAGCTTCTCATCCATCCTTTGAGGTTGCTGGTGTCAATTTGATCAAGTGTCAATAGTTCCTTAAAAAGAGTGTAAAGCTTAATGCAGATATTTTCTAATTAGGCGCAACTGTTATTTACTTCATAAATGACTTCAGGGGATAATTTTGGCTCAAGGGTCAAAGATTTCCTAAAGTAATAGTTTTGGGGGGCCATCAGCCTCAATGAGTCCAGAAAATCTAGATTCCATGGGAATTTGAAATTCTATTCACCATTTTCCCTCCTCCTGGGGAGATCAGGGTTCTTCTCTGGAAAGCTTGATTCAAATCCTAAGTTCCCAAATGTATTTGACTTCAAAGCTATTTCAGTACTTGTAATATCCAGAAAATAAAAGCAGTGCATTTAGACAAAAATTTATTTCCATCAGATCTACTAGGGTCAGCAGCAAACTTTTTTTTTGTTTACAATGGTTACCTTTATATAGGCTACAAAAGCATCCAGTCTTCCAAAATTTCAACCCAGCTAATGTAAGCAAGCCAAACCAAATGAAATCTCACAATTACTTGGCTTTAATGCACTTTTTTTTTTTATGGGGGTGGGGGTGGGGCGGCTAATAATAGTCACACACTTTCCAGAAGTCAACTCCTGGCATTCGATTTATTTAATATAACAAAAACAGAAATCAAAAAATGTGACTAGATTATGGTTCTAGTAAATGACTTGGATTAACTAAATGAGAACAGTCACCTATGAAAGTGGCTAGGAAACTGAGAATCCAGAACTTATGCCAAATCTGGCCCAGACACAACATTTTGCCTCAGAATTTCAATTTGTTGAATAATCAGTCACTTTCTGTTTTCCATTAGAACTAATTGCCCAGAAACCAATGATTTCTTTCTATTAAAAATTCTTTAGAAGGTTCCAACAATTGTTAATCTCCTTCAATATGGTCAATTAAAATGAAAAATTCAAAAAAATGAAATAAATAAAA
>NW_022105406.1:2944-4492 GCF_000313985.2 Echinops telfairi | reverse complement strand
GGGGAGGAGAGGGAGGGGACACGGGTGATTACACCCACTGGGCGACTAGACTGTCCGCGCCATGAGGGCAGGGAGGGGCAGCAGCGCATACTCAGAATGGAATAGTGGGTGCCGGGGCGGGGGGGAAGCCACCGAGCTCCCGGTAGAAGGGACAGAGATGGCACAGTGGACCTTCTGTAAATGCTTGCCAAGCGGGCGAGAGTGGCAGAAGGAGGCAGTTGACCCCGCGACTCTGACATCTGAGCCCAGTTGAGGGGCCTGGTGGTTGGAAGTTCGGAGGCCATGGCGGAGCAGGCAGCGAGACGCCATTGCTGGGGAGCCAGCCAGCTGGCCAGGGCCTGGGAGGAAGGCTCACTGCGTGCCAAGACCGACAGGGGCCGCCGACCCTTAAATGAGCCTCACCTGCTGCCAGGCGCAAGCGACGGGTCGCCATGGGCAGGTGGTTTCTCCCGGTAGTCTGCGCCTGGCTCCGCTCCACTTGACGGGGGTCAGGAGACTAAAACCTCATTACCTCACGCTGCTGGATGTCAGCATGTGTGGAGTGGCTGTTTGCCAGCATCTTAATTAATGAATTCATAAGGCGCGGAGTGGATATGCCAGTTCTTGAAAAGTGCTTTCAGCCTTTCAGCGCGGCAAAGCAGCATTGGCTAATTTATCAAAAAATGCATGTCTATGTTGGGGAAAAGAAGAGAAACAAACTCTAGCCAGCGTTCTGGCCCAGGGGCTGACAGCATCAGGCAAGGCCTGCTGAGACCATTTCCCATCCTCCACCCCCACCTGCTGAGTGGCAGGTTGGACCCACCCTCCTCCCTGCCTCCGCCACACACTTGGGCCCTTGTATTCCCATCCTGGGGACCATGGGGCTGAGCAGCCTGGACATGATAGTCCCTTGGCTCTCCTCAGAAGAACCCTGGTGGCTCCCACAAGGTCAGCAGTTCGAAACCACCAGCTGCTCTGAGGAAGAAAGGCAGGGCTTTCTACTCTCATGAAGAGTTAGAGTCTCAGAAACCCACAGGGGCTGCTCTACCCTCTCCTACAGGGTCGCTGTAAGTCAGAACCAACTAGATAGCAGTGAGGGTTTGGTTTGGTTTTTTTATAGCAGTGAGTTTTGAGGATTTTTAAATTAAAAAAAAAAATCTCTTCCTGAAAATTGTTTACTGGCAAAAAGCTGAGCTCTGTTCACTGTCTTCATCCCCTCAGCCAGGGACAGAAAGGCTCCCGGTGACTGAGGCCCTGAGGCAGAGGTCTGTGCCCCCCCCCCACCACCAGAAACCACCCTGAAGGCTTGCTTGTCGGCCCTGTTGAGGCTGGTCACCTGCACCACCACCCCTTGGGGCCGCAATGACTAAACTCTGCCTGCCAGACACCCTCTAGGCAGGAAGCTGGCTTCTTCCCCCTTGTCATCTATACCCCAGGGCCTCCTCCACACGGGAAACTGAGTGGTTTCCCAGAAACCCAATTCCCAGTCTGCTGGGGCTGGAGATGCACTGCAGACCCCAAGCCCCACACTGTGCACCAGCAAGTGAAAAGACAGGCTTTGATCCCTAC
>NW_022105406.1:0-1716 GCF_000313985.2 Echinops telfairi | reverse complement strand
GTGCAGGCTGGGACTCCACCCAGGCACCTTGACACCATAGTCTTCATTAGGTTCCGGTGCCCAGCATGGGCCTGACACAGAATGTGCCCAATACCACAGTGTGACCTGAGGTCACCTGTCCCAGCAGCTAGACAGGTGACTGGCTGGCAGAGGGTACCTTCTGCCCCTTATCGGTGGCCCCTGAGGATGTGGGCCACCACCCACACACCTGAGGGGCCCAGACTGTACCTGAGTCTTTGCTCCATTGTACCCCACTCTAGCCCTCTCATCCCTGGGTTCCACCAGGCCCCCCCAGCTCCCTCCCGAGGTGGGCTCTTGAGCATTGCGGTATGCCCTGTGCCTGAGCCGCTGAACCAACGGATCTCCGTGGGTCCCTTTACCACTAAACCCAAACATGGCCCAGAAGACCCCAGATCTGAGCCAGAGGGGACCCCCTCCCCACACTGCCAGCCAGGGACCCTCTCACTTCCTCCAATTCTGGCCACAGATGGACGTGGCTTTCCTGATTCCTCAACGCTCCCTGGAAACCCACTGTCCTCTGCTAACTAAGGGCAGCAACCCCTCACCGGTGCCACCTCACACCGTCCTCAGAACGGCTCCCCAAGACAGGAAACATGACCATCCTCGTTCTCCCCAAAAGCTCACAGCCATGGAGTTCATTCTGACTCTTAGGGACCCTGTAGGACAGAAACCTGCCCCTGTGAGTTTCCGAGGCTGTGACTACAAGAACAGCCTCATATGGAGCGGCTGGGGGTTTCGAACTGCTGGGCTTGTGCTTATTAGCCCAGCAAGTAACCACATACACATGGGCACTACACCTGAGGAAGAACAGGCCTAGAATTCAGTGACCCGCCCAGCCAGGCAGCCCAGGAGGCGATGCAGCCCGTCTCCATGACTGACGTGGCACTCCGATCCCAGGCTCCCGGCCCTGTTGCCTCCCAACCGCTTACCCATCTCAGACCCTTGCACTTCTAGGATCTTCCTGGCATTTGCCTCCTTGTTCTGCTCCAGGCTCTGGTCTGTGGCCTTCAGCCAGGTTGCAGGGAGAAGGTTAATGTCTGCCCTGGCTCATTTGCAAAGTGTGTAACCACGGACAGGTGGCTGAGAGTGGGCTGAAAACCCAATTAGAAACATCCTTGCAGGCCCTCTTCTGGGATCTCTCCCCACTGAGTCCACCCCACTCTGGCCACTCCTACTCCTGGCCTGTCACAACACAGATGCAGACGTCGTCCTGCCCCTCCCTCCCGGCCTTCTCTACAGTCGGGAGTCACCCTGAGCCTTTGCTCCCCTCATTCCAGCTGCCCAGAGCCAGCTTCTGCTTCAGCAAGCGCTACCACTGTGCTTGCCAGCTCCCAGAGCCGGGCTGAGCTGGGGGCGCCTATGGGTGGGTTTCAGGTCTCCCCGAGAGCTTCTGCCACTCAGCCTGCCTTCCCTGGGCCACATGCGGCAGCTGGGTGATAGAGGAGGGGGCCTTGCTATTTAAAGGGAATCAAGCTGTCAGCAGGACATAAATATTCATAGGGGGAGGTTAGAACTTGAGTCCCTAAAACCTTGATTTGTGTCCGCCAGTTTAAGCCTCATTAAAAAGTGGCAAATGAAAGTGGAGCTCTTCAGTGGAACTGACAATAACCGGGCTTGTTTGGATAAAGGCCTCTGGCTGCCAGCTCCGCAGGCCCTGCCCATGGCATATAGGCAGACTGACTGGCCCACTAGCTG
>NW_022105405.1:2928-4494 GCF_000313985.2 Echinops telfairi | reverse complement strand
TGTGTGTGTGTGTGTGTGTGTGTGTGTGCAAATGTGTATGTGCGTGAAGAGGCTTCAAAATGTGGGGAAGCCATTATTAAAAATAATGTACTTTGTGAAACCTTGTTTATTCTTTTAAAAATACTGGGTCAAAACATTCTTATCTCTCTCCCCCAATATGAGAGATGTTTTCTATTAATTGTGCTTCTCCTAGGAACTAATTTATCCACTCAAACTACCCTCACCCAAAGACTATTATGTGGTATGATCACAGCTGAATTTCCCTTTAGCTTTTGGCTACTGGGAATCTCAGAGTCGGGCCCATAGCCACCTAGAGCAATGACTGCCTGTAAGCATTTCATTTTGTTTTTGCGATGTTTTTCCTGGCTCTCACCTTCTACTTGTAATTCCACTGGAGTGAACTAATTGCTCAGCCTCTATTGAGTCCTTGTGTATATCAGAAGAGAAGCTAGCCTGGGCCAGTGCCACCTTCCTGACCGGTGGTGTGTTTGAGCAGGGTACACAAATATTTTATCTAAATTCCCCCAGAGTAAGCCACCACACAGGCAGGTTACGTCCTAAATACCAAGATAAAGACTCCTTCCACCTAATGACATACTCTTTGGAAATGAACACCACAAATGAGCCGATAAGAAAATGCTATCATTACCAAAGCTAGTGTGTCCAGATGTAAGATAAATGCGGGCCAGGACAACATGGCACCAGGTCATATGCAGCACTGAAAAGCTTCCAGAAGAATAAGAAAGTCGAATGCTGGCAGCAGAGCAGTGAAGGGAACAGCCACACAAATCAGGAGCTCACTGTCCTCGATCTACCCACACAAGTCACTCACTGCCTGTAGGCAGCTGCCAGGCAGGCCTCCTTCTGACAGCCCCATCCCAGGCACCACAAACCCTCAGCCTCGCCTGAGACACACAGGACCAACAGACGTGACTGCAGAAGTAGATCTCGTGGGTGGTCTAACCCCGTCCCTTCATTGTACTGGGAGAAGGCTGAAGCTCAAAGGCGGAAAATAATTAGCCCAGGGTCATACACCTACACGTGACCAGATGTCTCCCGATGCCAAGTGCATTGCTATCTCTACCACGGTTGGAAGAAAAATATATCAGCTCTTGGACTTACTCTCCCATGATTAAAATGATCTACCACTTGTGGGAATCATGTTACCCCCGTTGAAGGTTCTAACAGCGCTGTACCAGTAGGTACCAAAATAAGTATCAAAAGGGGTACCTAGATTGAACCCAAAAGGCGATATTTTAACGTAAATGGCAGCAACACTCCTTCCTGCAGAGTCGGACACGGGGTTCTGGAGGAGGAAGATGAAAGGGCAGGAATTAGCTGGGGAGCAACCACCTTTATTTCTACCAGAGAAAGAGCTGCTCTTCCTCCCACTGCACATTATCCCTTTGCCCAGTGCAACTCTCCCTGTATCCTGAAGACCGTCCTCCAGCACGTCCTCCTCTTCTGTCTCTCTCTATCTGCACCCTCTCCACGGAC
The DNA here is from genome assembly GCF_000313985.2 of Echinops telfairi. NCBI lineage: Eukaryota > Metazoa > Chordata > Mammalia > Afrosoricida > Tenrecidae > Echinops > Echinops telfairi. Next base: position 2,997 of record NW_022105405.1, on the reverse strand, counting down.
TCCACATCTGCTCCATGTACAAACCTGCTCAACTTTCATCCATCTGCAAACAACTCAGGGTCAGCTTTC
>NW_022105405.1:0-1051 GCF_000313985.2 Echinops telfairi | reverse complement strand
AATGGGTTAATGTTGGACTTGTGGGCTTGGGCAGCATTGGATTGGGATGTTTTCGTGATGCACATTTTCTTTACATAAAACTCTCTTATACATGGGTTGCTGTGGATTTGTTTCTTCAAAGTACCCAGACTAATACAGGCTGCTAACGAAAAGGTCAGCCGTTCAAAGCCATCAGCCAGTCCAAGGGAGAAAGGTGAGGCTTTCTATCCCCGTGAAGAGTTACATGGTCTGAAACCCCCGAGAGTGGTTCTATCCTGCCCTATACAGCTGCTCTGACTCTGCATTGGCTCGAGGGCAAAAAGCTTTTGTTGTTGTTGTTGAGAGGCTCTCCCCAGGAATCCTGGAAGCTCCTGGAGAGCAGGGGCATCTCCTTCTCTCTTCAGGCTGGATCTTGAGCACAGAGGCAGGCATGCAGTGGCTAAACCACAACTGCTACACACCGTTGCGCAGGCTGGACAGACACCTTCTTGCACAAAGACGCCGGGCCAAGGTGGCAGATGGGGACTGCTTCCGGCACATGTCCATTCATCAAGCCACGTGCACTGGCGGGAGGCTGTGCCCACAGGCGGGAGAGGCATAATTTCTAATGTGCAAGGTGCCCAGGGTCTGGGTGAGTAGCATGCAGGCGCCCACCCTTCTGGTGACTCCCCTTGCTCTTCTGCAGCTCGACGGCAGACCCACCTCCTCTGAGCCAGGCCTTCACCAAGCAGCCCAGCCATGTGGCACTCTGCTCCACAGGGGCTTTGCAGATAACTGCTGAACTGATGACAGCCATGCCAATTGGTTCTTTGAAAACACCAGTGGCCAGACCCGGTCTCAAGCCCGCTGTGCCATCTGAGGCTCCACAGCTTAGGCAGTTTCTGGAGACGTAGAAAACACACGCAGGGGCCCAGGACCCAAACTGGCCAACTTTCGGCCTCAAATAAAGTCGCAAAGCTATCTGTTCCTCGGGTTTCCTGAAGCCTTTTCTTCCCGTGCCTGTGGTTCTGTGAGCTGCTCCCCTTTCCCTTGAACGCCAAGCTGCATTTAAGAAAGAAGTGCTGAGGGTCAG
>NW_022105404.1:2956-4494 GCF_000313985.2 Echinops telfairi | reverse complement strand
TAGGCTGTCAATCTAGAGATAGCCAATTAGACTTCTGTGTGGGCATGGCCTTCTCCTGAGAATTCTAGGAAGTCTGGTACTTCCTCCTTGGAGGCGGAAGACACCTCTCTCTCTCTGCTACTTCCTGGGAGACATCGCAGAAGATAAGCCACATGGATGTAACCAGACTTCGGAAGCCAGAGAAGCCACAGAGAGAGCCCTGCCAGCACTGAGATGCTCACACCACCACTAGACCCAAAGACTTTCTACTCACTGGCTTGTGATCATCCTGCATTTGGCTTCATTGTATGTGTTTCTTGAGTCTGAAGAGGACTTTATAGATTGGTATCAGACATAAGGGCTAATATCAGACTTAAGGCCTTGGACTGGACTGGGTTGGGATGTTTTCTCAATGTTCAATTCCTCTTGTATATAAACCTCTCCCTTATATACATATGCGTGTTTATGAATTTGTTTCTCTAGTCTACCTAGACTAACACAGTAAGATAGGAATAAAAAGAAAATTCCTTAACACAAGAATGGTCATATATGAAAAACTGACCAATATCACATTCAGTGGGGAAAAGCTTAAAACATCCCTATTGAAAATGGGAACACAACAAGAAGACCCTTATTGTCACTCTTACTCAACATGGTGCTGGATTCCCTAGCCAAAACCATAAAACAACAAGAAAGTAAGGGAGTACAATTGGGCAAAGAAGAAGTGAAACTCTTGCTATTTGTTGACGATATGATTGTATAGAGAGAGAACTCCAAGGTCTCCACAATAGGATTGCTGAAAACACTTGAGGAATTTAGTAAAATAGCAGCATACAAAATTAACAAGCAGGAATCAATTGTACTCCCATATACTAGATCTGAAAAAGCAAGAAAATAATGCCATTCACAAACATTTGAGATACCTAGGAATAAACCTAACTAAAGAAACAAAAGACCTGTACAAAGAAAACCACAGAACATGAATACAAGAAACCAAGGGACTTAACAAAAATGGAAGAATATACAGTATTTATGGATAGGAAGACTCAATATTGTGAAAATATCAGTACTACTTAAAACAGTCTACAAACTCAATGGAATCTTGATCCAAATCCCAATGCCATTCTTTAAAGAAATGGAAAAACGAATTGCCAACTACCTATGGAGAGGGAAGTAACCCAGAATAAGCAGAGAATTTCTCAAAAAGAACAGATAGATGGTCTTGAACTACCTGACCTCAAAAGTCTACGGCACAGCCACAGTTGTCACAAGAGACTGGTCCTGGTATAATGATGGATACGTAGACCAATTGAACAGGACAGAAAACTCAGAAATAAAATCATCTGCCTACAGACAACTGATTTTCAACAAAGGCCCCAAAACCATTAAATGGGAAGGGGTTTCCTTCTGCAATAAATGGTGCTGGAAAAACTGGTTATTTATCTGCAGAAGAATGAAACAGCTCCCACACCTCATCCCATGTACAAAAACGAACTCAAGGTGGATCTGATACCTAAATGTAAAATCCAAAGCTATCAAAATCATCAATGGGAAAAATC
>NW_022105404.1:0-1409 GCF_000313985.2 Echinops telfairi | reverse complement strand
ACTGACATTGCCAGTGAATATTATTGTAAGCTTTGCCTGACCAACAACTCCCATTGTTTGTATAGAGTGCCCAGTCACAGAAGGATTTATTCTGTACAAGACAAGAATCCATGTATTGTTTGTACTTAGCCTACACTTGTTCAATATCTCTTTCACAACAGTGTTTTTAAAATTATAACCATGGACTAGTAATCAATTACACTATAAACATAAGGTTTTTGTGCTCCAGGAAGATGGTAGATAAGATTGCCAACCATAAAATAACAAGGGTGTCTCTAAGGTGAACTAGAGGCAGAGAAGAAATACAGATTCAGGAATGGATTTTTGGTTCACACTTAATCCTAGCTCAATCTAAACATAATTAGTTCTTATGGCATGGCCCTGCTTAATAGTTTAATGAAGGAAACATAGAAGATATAGAGGTGCTGTAGCAAAGTGTGTTGAAGAAATTAGATGGTGCTTGGCTGCCAGAAAGAATACTCTCTGGAGTTTTAAAGGCCTGTTTTCAGACAAGGAGCACCTAAGTGAGACATTAAGTCAACCCACATGGAAGGAGCACACGGATATCTGGATCCAAGGGTTATAAACTATAGAAACCAAATCCAAAGAAGGGAATGTATCAGAGCTTAAATTGTGACTGATTCTGATGTGCAGAAGTCTATGGATGACAGAAAGGTGGAGCAGTGTCTAGGTAGTGGTGGGTAGGGTAGGTGGAGAGTATATCTAGTAATCTACTAGGGTCATTATACAATATATGGAGAGCTCAGTAGATCAATGTTATTGCATATATAACAAAGGACCCTTGGTTTGTGGTCACTCTGCTTCCTGCCCTTAGAGAGCTGATCTGTCAGTGTAGGAACTGTGGTTCCCCTACAGAGAAGGTGGCACGGGAAAAAGTGGAGAGGTATAGAGATCATCCATTCAGGGATCCCAGTGGGTAAAGAGGAAGTAGGAATGGAAACAAGAGGTAAGGGAGGCTTCTTATCAGGATGAGGCAGGGAGGAAGTAAGTCCCAACTGCTTGGTCTCTGAGCTGGGCGAGGGGAGCCACCAAGACTCGCTGGTATAATGAGTCTCCGAGTTCTCTGGGGAGAAAATGCTACCAAAAAATGAAAAATGAAAAATGAAAAATAATCTTGAAGCACCCAGAATTAGATCTCGCACCTGATTTCCCAGGGTGCAGGACCCTCCCTAATTGTCAAATTCTGGCAAAAACTGGTGTGTTAAGTAGGAGGTTCTATATGATGCCATGTTTTTGTAGTGAACTTCTGCTCTTTTTCTTTTTAACAGCTTTATGGGAATATAATTCATATATCATACATTTCAATAGTTCTATCATATTAAACAGAGTTGGAAAATAGCCTCCACCATCAATTGTAGAATATTCTTTTATTTCTTGTATTCATTATT
>NW_022105403.1:2705-4495 GCF_000313985.2 Echinops telfairi | reverse complement strand
ATTGAAAAAGAGATTCCAGGCAAATGTTAACCAAAAGAAAACTAGCCTAAAGACGTTAATATCAGGCAATTCAGAATATCAGCAAAAAGTACCACAAGAGTTAAAGCAGGTTATTCGATGTCTGACAAAAGCCGGAATTCTACAAAGGCGAAAACTCGTGGACTTAAAGCGGTCCCTTGCATTTGGATAAAGTCCTTTCACAGCTACATACTCAAGGATGGATTGTTCATTAGCCTGAATCTTCACATAGGCCCGAGTCCCTTAATGTGGAAAACACTGAGACATGAGGACAAAGGAAGATTAAAAAAATAAGATTGCTTACTAAATTATTAACCATAAAGCTATAGGCTAAATCAACATAACGGCAACTAGTACAATAAAGGCCTGGCGCACCCCAAATCATTTGCAGCACATTTGCATATTACATTAGACCATTTATGTAGATGTAGGCTAGAAAATGTCCTTTATTAAAATGTGCCCAGAGTTAACAGTTTCAGATATCAGATCCGGGGGGCACCAGAGGCACCTCCAGACACCTAGCCTCCTCCTGCTTTGGGGCCGCATTCCAGGTGCAGGAGCTTTGGCGGCCTGAGAAGTGTGGGGCACTTGATAGAGGTCACTTGTGCTGGTCAAGAAAGAGAAATGAGCAGGACGAGGGGCAATCGGGTAGATCTGTCTCGGTCCTCGGAGGGCAGTGATGAATGGCCAGAGGTGAGCTGTTCACTGCAGAGGTCTAGAACCCAGGCTCGAAGCCTGAGCCAGCAGGGTGACCTTGGGCAGGTGCCTTTGTTTTGTGTTTAAACTGCTCTGGACAGCTGCCTCCTCAGAAAATGACAGTTGTCTGTTTCAAGGATTGGTGCGGGGATTATGAGATAATTTATGCAAAGCACCAGGCACACAGTTCAGCTCTCAAGGAAGGGGGAGCTTCCCATTCTAGAGCGTCGGGAGATCGCTTAGGGCCCATCTCCGGGTTTCGGTGGAATTCAACGGCTATGGAAGCTCAGACCCCCGTGTGGACTGCAATATTAGCATGTGTCAATGTTGAAGGAGAAGATAGTTCTGCTCCGCTTGGCACTAGTCAGACTCCACCTTGAGGGGGCTTCCGTGTCTGGGAGCCATGTTGTCATAGATCAGTGCTTCTCAAGCTGTGGTTCCCAAGACAAGCCGCAGCAGCAGCTTCTGGGAATTGATTAGAAATACAAATTCTTGGGCCTTGCTCCAGTCCTACTGAATCAGACACGGTGGGGATGGGGCCCAGCCATTTGCATTTTAACAGGCTGGTGCTAGTAAACATTAGCATGATTCTGATGCCTGTTACAGTCTGAGGACCACCAACACATGGACTAACCCAGGAGGGTAGGTAAAGGACTTAAAGCCATGCCTCTTGAAGCCAGTTATGGGACTTTGGGTGATCGGCCTTTAAGAAGTGAAGGTCTGACCAATCTACGGCGGGTTCGGGAGGACGAAGGGGTGGGTTTGTTTCTTTGGGGTTCCCCATGGACAGCTAGGAACAAGCCTAGAAAGCAAAGAGAAACAAAAATAGTGCCCCCCAAACCAAACTCCCTGCATCACGTCGGTTCTGACACACGGCCACCCCACAGACGGACTAGAACTTGCCCCGTGGGTTTTCTGTGCCTGTCCCTGCGTAGGGGAGTAGAAAGCCTCATCTTTTTCACCACAGAGCACCAGGTGGTCTCCAACTGCTGACCTTGAGGTTAGCAGCCCAACATGTAGCTCACTACGTCACCAGAGTAAATTAAAAAATGGTTTTCTTGGCTGCAATGAACAGA
>NW_022105403.1:0-1174 GCF_000313985.2 Echinops telfairi | reverse complement strand
GCTCCCGGCTGGTGGGCCTGAATGAGTCCAAGGATAAGCCTCCAGGGCCCCCTTCCACTCTCCAAGGAAACGTGGCGGTTCCAGCAGGGGAGGTGTTCCTAAAACCACATACCTCAAAATGGCAGAGTTGGGTTTTGAACTCATGCCTATCGGACCCTAAAGCCTATGCTTTAAAGGCTGTGCCTGTGGGGTTCTAGAGCTGTACCTGGGGGTGACTAAACCCTTTGTAGTGGAGTGGATTCAGGCTCATGATGATGCCTTGGGTTACAGAGCAGAACTGAGCACTGCAGGGTTTTCTTGGATGTAATCTTTACAGAAGCAAACTGCCAGATCTTTCTTCTGTGGCATCACTGGGTGGCTTTGAACCACCCACCTTTAAATGAATAGTTGAGCACAAGCCATTTTCACCACCTAGAGCCCTGGCGGTATAGTAGTTCTGTGTTGGGCGGTGTAAATCTCTCCGGGAGCTGACAGCCTCGTTTTAATTCCGTGGAGTTGCTGGTGGGTTTGGATCACCGGCTTTGTGGTTAGCGAGGAATTGAAAGATAATGAAACATCTCTGCGAAATTTTTGAAGGTTGCGTGTGTCAAGAACTTAAAATTGACCAAAAGAATAATGATGCTCGAATCTCTAAAACTTTCACAGAGGGCCTCAGACATATATTTAAACGTCAGTTTTGGAAACACTGGCTACATTCATTTTAAAGTTAAAAATGAGACAAACATGGTCTTAGAAGCGCTAGCATTTAACATTGGCCTAGAGCTACTCGCCAATGCAATTAGACAAAAGAATGAAATATAAGATGTATAGATTGGACAGAAATGAGGAAGAAGGTCCTTCTTATAGATATGATTTACCTGAAGAAAAAAAAACTATTATAAAAAAAAACTATTATAAGCAATAGGAATTCAATAAGGTGACTAGATACAAAAACTTAAATACTAAAACCAATATCTCACATTTATATAAAAAGCCATTCACTAAAAGATATAACAACAACAACAACAACAAACATTTATAATTAACTCCAAAATCACCAAGTTCGTGTTTAGGAATCAATTCAATAAAAATCAATTCAATAAAAAAGTTTACAGTGAATGATGAGAAATACAACCTTCCTCTAGTTCCTAAAGGTTTCCTCCCCGCTCCCACTACCATGACTCGAATTCTATCT
>NW_022105402.1:2598-4495 GCF_000313985.2 Echinops telfairi | reverse complement strand
TATACCTCTATAAATGACTTTTGCCTCCTAGTTCTTTCCTTTATCTCCTTTTACTTTACTCCTGTCCCACACTCATGTTCAGCCTTCATTCAGCTCTCTCCTCTCAACTGCACTGCACTTGATCAAACCCCACCAGGCGTTCTACACCCTCCATGTCATCGATTTTAGATCTCTTGTTGTTCCCTTGTCCCTGGGTTTGTCCCTCTCCTCCACCTCCTCCTCTCCCCTGTCTCCCTAGAACCATTGGTCCCGTTGTTTTCTCCTTGAGATTGTTTATCCTGCCTATCTTATATAGATAGACGTGTGTGTGTGTGGGGGGTGTGTGTGTGTGTGGAGAAAACAAGAAAAAATAAAACAAAAAATGCCTATCAATAGTTCCAGGTCTGTCTTCTGACCCTTATGAATGTTTTCTAATCAGTTCTGATGTAGTGCCAAGCCCTGCCCCCTGAGTCCAAAGTCTATTTTCAGGGTTCCTCGGGGGCTTTGTTGCTTTGCTCCCCTCGATGCTCTGCTGTGCTTCCTTTGTGTTATGCCCTGGAGTGGGGAGGGCCGGAGGGGTGGTGAGACCGGGCACAATTCCCGCACTGTGTCTCTCCCTTTCCTGTGGAGACATAAAGAGTACCCTCCCCAGGGTAGATTGGTGCCCTGTTCCCCACAACGCCTTCCTATCCCCCACTCTCCCGGACTCTCTCTTCCCCTTCTTTATGTTGGTATGCTGTATGCATCAGTGGCCTGTCCCCTGCCTGTGTCCCTCCACTGTAAGTTATGTATAAATAGTGCTTCTTCTCTTCCCACTGTGCTGATCGGACCTAACGCAGTGGACTCGTATTGTACTTGTCCTTTTGTGCTTGGCTAACTGCCCTTAGCATACTTTCCTCCAACTGTTCCCATGAGACAATGTGCTTCATGTGTTCATCCCTGTTTTTAAAAAGACATTTTAAATAAGCCCTCCTTTTGCTGACCGACAACCCCCACTGACCTCCTTTCCCTTGACAAGCCAAGCTCTTTCCAGTCACCAGGCCGTTGGTCATGGAAAACCAGAAGACTCGGCACACTCATGTTTATTCCATCAATTTCTGGAACAGCAAACAGATGAACATGACCAAAAGCCCCGTCTGTGGAGGGATGGATGAATAACTCGGGTACATACACACAAGGGAGTATTCAAGGCAAACCAAACTTGAGTAGGCGCCGGCTCCTAGTGACTCCATAAGACAGAGTAGAATGGCCGCCTTTGAGTCTCCGAGACCGTAACTGTTTAACAGGAGTAGAAAGCCTAGTCTTTCTCCCGAGGAGCGGCTGGTGGTTTCAAACTGCTGACCTTTGGTATCACAGCCCAACGCCATAACCACTACACCACCAGGGCTCCCAGGGGAGTATTTTGCATCCTTAAAATACAACAAAGAGTCTGTCACACATCTCGTGACACGGACAGAACCAGAGGACATTGTGCTCAGCAGTTAGTCAATGTCATAAAAATAGATAATGGCACGACACAGAAAGAAAAAACATCGTTTCCACCCCAAAGGAAAAGACTCTGAAGACGAGGATGCGGCCAGGTGGAGTGGGGAGGACGGGACAGGCAGGTAAAGGAGGGAGCGTGAATGAGGACAGAGCAAGAAGCAGGAATCATATTCCCCGGGTGCTTACTGGGATCCGGTCACTGTACAGACGGGATGGGCTATGCACCTGCGCACGAGTATAGTATAGGATTTCTCTTGGTCCCCCTCCCCTGCCCCCCAAGCCTCAGGTAGTGCCTGGTTTATTATCTTAGTGTCCTGACTGTGACAAACCCTCCGAGAGTGTGTGTGTGTGTGTGTCGGGGGTGGTGGTGGTGGTGGTGGTGTTGCTTGAACCGCCTTGCCACTGACCCGCCCCTGGGGCTCAGAGCCTCTGG
>NW_022105402.1:0-1158 GCF_000313985.2 Echinops telfairi | reverse complement strand
CTCTTTTTGTCTAAGGTGATCAGATTTAAAGTGGGACACCATTGACGGGGGGTGGGGGCAGTGGGGGTGGGGTGGGGGTGTTCTTGATTAAAAATTTGGTCTATATGGACCAAATAGACCGTTCCCTAGCTTGTCGTGCATTCTTTCCAAAAATTGGGACTTTTTTAAAACGCCAACAATCGGGACTGTCCCGCCAAAAGAAGGACGCCTGGTCACCTTATTTGTCCCCTCCCTCCCTTGTGAATCCTTGACCAAGTATTGCTGTTATTTCATGCCTTACACTGTCTGTTGTCTCCTTTCATCCACCTTTTTGTTATCCATCCTCCTGGGGGGGTGCTGTTAACCAACCCCTCCCCCTGCCCCCACCATCCCCTTTCCCTCATGATATCCCACTCCCACTACTGTTCCTGAGGGTTTTGTCTGTCCTGAATTCTGTGTGTCGAGAGCTCTTATCTGTACCAATGTGTGTACTCCAGTCTAGCAGGATTTGTAAGGTAGAGCTGAGTCATGGTAGTGGGTGGGGGAGGGGGGGAGCCTTCAGGAACGAGAGCAATGATGTGTGTATCATCGGTGCTATACTGCACCCTGGTTGAATCGTCCCTTCCTTGTAACCCTTCTGTGGGGGGATGTCCAATAGCCTACAGATGGGCTTTGGGTCTCCACTCCAACCCCTCTCTTTCACATTGATATAATCGTTCATTTGGGGGGCTCTTCAACACTTTAACGAGGTCCCGTGCAGCCGATTTTCCCAATGCAATGTGCTGTTTGCTTTCTTGATGCTGCTTCCATGACCATTGATGGTGGATTCCAAGCAAGATGGGACCTTCGACAAGCTGGCAACGTCCATCTTTTCTGTTTATCAGCTGATATATGTTGGTCCACTGGAGAGAATTTCAGTTTTCTTTATATTAAGGTGCCCTCTGTGCCGAAGGCTGCAATCTTTAATCTTCCTCAGCAAGTGCTTCAAGGCTCCCTAGCTTTCGACAAGCAAGGCTGTATCATCTGCATACTAAAGGTCGTTCATAAACCTTCCTCCAATCCTGATGTCATGGTCTTCTTCATATAATCCGGCTTCTCTGATTATTTGCTCAGCCTATAGACTGAATACGGATGGTAAAAGGCTACAACCTGATGCACACTTTTCCCGGTTTTAAGCCA
>NW_022105401.1:2554-4496 GCF_000313985.2 Echinops telfairi | reverse complement strand
AATGAGATTTTTCCAGGATTTTTTTGAAAAGATGCTTTTAAGATTGTTAGTTATCTAAGGCATACAAATCAAAAGTACAATGAGATGCCATCTCACCCTGCCAAAAAATGGCAGTGATCAAAAAACAGCCAGTAACAAATGTTGAACTCTTATTCATTGCTGATGGGATTGTCAATGGTACAGTTACAGAAAACTGTGTAAAACTCACTCACTCCGACCAAGTCAATGCTGACTCACAGCGACCCCCTGTGGGTTTCCAAGACTATGGCAGTTTATGGGAGTGGAAAACCCAGTTTTACTCCAGAGGAGCTGCTGGTGATTTTGAACTGCCGACCACACAGAAGTAACCTCTACTCCACCAGGGCTCCATTGGAAAACTAAGGTACTTCCTACAAAAGCTAGAAATAGAAAAACAAACATAGGATCTAGCACTCCTACTTCTAATTATACACCCTTCAGGAACAGGAGCTGTGACCAACAGACTTCCGTCTGCACGCCCGTGTTCACGGCAGCATTATTCACAATGGCGAAAGCATGGAAACCCCTAATAAACGGTGGGACACACAGACACAACGGTACTCCACATTGATAAATAAGAGCAAATCTGTGAAGCATCTATAGCACGGATGAATTTGGAGGATATTATGTAGAATAAATTTGTTTTAATTATGTGATGGTTACCATGGATGGGCGGGGAAGGGAGAGACAATTACTAAGTAGAGAGAAGTTACTTGTTCATATAATGGTGGTGGGAAAAGCAATAGACAATACAGGGAAGCTAGCACAACACAGTCAAGGCAAAGGAAGGCATGGAGGGGGAAGTAAGAAGAAACGGCAACTTAACACCAACAATCTGGCACCCAGAAGATTGATAAACAGTAGTTCATGAGTGGACCCACAAGCAGTAGATATAAGGAGATGTGGGAAGATGTAAGGAAGCACACCCATCTGTCGATGTAGATTTAGTTATGGCTATTTCTACATATACAATTGTAGGTGCTACATGTATTCATATATTACTGTAGATAATAGGGTGCACAAGGGGCATAGTCATTGAAACTTCTTGACCATAACCCAACACCATGTGGGAATAGGTCCCTAGGCTGAAAGGTAAAGGGCTATAGACTTGAGGCAGGTCAATTTGCATAGCATAATTCATAAAGACCTTGTTCTATGTGCTACCTCTGGGGTCTTAAAAGCTCGTAGGCAGCAATCTAAAATATAACTGTTGATCTGTTCCCATGTGGTGCTAAGGGGAATGAAGAGAGAAATTAATACAAAGGACTGGTGGACCACATGCCCCTCAGCTTACAAGGCCTGAAGACCAGGTTCCTCTGACTAGGATCACAACAGAGGGTCTGGGCAGAGCTGGAGGGAAATGTAGACCAAAAAGCATCAAATTCATACAAATGACTTACTGACGTAAACTGGATGAGCCCCAAGTCTACAGCCCTAAGAGACCCTTCGCACCTGGAACTGAGACACTCCCATCATTCCCAGAGACTAACTTTCATCCAAATCACAGGTCCAAAAACATAAACAATAACATGTTACTTGAAGCAATCATTTATAGGAGATCAAAAGGATAGCATGTACCCAAAAGCAAAGCGGAGAGGGCGGAAAGGGGGAGAAAAGTAAGATGAAAGGCAACAGGGGACTCAGGGCAGACGTGGGGAAGTGCTAACAGCGTGGGGAACGCAGCCCAGGCCCACCAGCATCCTGTGCACAAACCGTTGGATGGGAAACCAACAGCACAATACCGCTTTTTAAAGAAGAAATCAAAGCTCATTAACGGTGACCAAGGACGAGAGGTGGCAAAGGTGACGTTTCTGTTTGGAGGGCATCAAGCTTGTGTTACTGGGATTGGAACATTTCAGAACAGATCGGTGAAAACGGTGGCACCACCTGAGACCCACCATCCACGCAAGTGAATTGTAAAGAC
>NW_022105401.1:0-1632 GCF_000313985.2 Echinops telfairi | reverse complement strand
GTAACTCTTTACAGGAGTAGAAAGCCTCATCTTTCTCCTGAAGGAAGACTAGGGGGTTCAAACCACTGATCTTGCAAGTGGCAGCCTAATGTGTAACCACTAGGGCACCAGAGCTCCTTGAATGAGACTAAGAGAAATTTACTACAGAGAAGCTTGTGGGACCATCTCAGTCAATTGGCGCTGTAGAGTTGGTAAGTTATGTCTGGTTCCCTAGTTTGTTGAACACAGTCTTGGGTCTTAAACCCTTGAGAGCAGCCTTCTTGGGGACACCTATTGGTTCCTGCTTGCCTGGGGCGAAAGAGAACGAAGGAACCCAGAGGCCCAAAGAAGAAGGCCGTCCGTCTGTCCACGGGACCGACAGTCCATCCAAATGACAAATCTCCGCCAACCTGACACCGAGGAACGAGATGGTGCCTGGTGATCACTACTGACAGGAATGTAATAACCAGAATGGGAGAAAAGTGAAGTCCAAAATTCAAATTCCTAAAAAAAGGCCAGTCATAACTAGTCAGACAGAAACTAGATGAACTCCTAAGATAACCTTTGAACTTGGGTTAGAAGCTATTCTGGATGTCGAATGATTTCAACCAAATAACAGAGTGGCTTATGAAGCAAGCAGTGTCACCCGTAAGGACTGTCCTCTCTTAAGCAATCAACTAGACAAGACTAAGGGTCGACATTTACCCACAAAGCAAACATGCGAAGGCAAGGAAGAGAAAGGGAGCCCTATCGATGAAGCAGAAGACACGGAATGGAAACCCTGAGAATGCTGGCACCTTGTGAACATTCTAACCAATATCACAGAGCAATTTGAACAAAAACTTAGTAAATGGGAACCTAATTTGTCAGGTTCTAAAACAAAACAAAATGTGTGTGTTTTTAAAGTCTCGGTCGGTAACGGTGCCATCAGTGGAGACGTAGAAGTTATTCTGTAAAAAATTGAACTGGCAAAAACTGCGACAGACAGAGAAGGCTTCAAAAATTCATGGAAAATTTGAATCAAAAGCTGACGGAATTTTTCCCACAAAATCGCCTAGTCGAGCAAGATACAATTTGGGGGACACTGAACCCCATTTATTAAAGTGTTGTTAGGTGCTGTTGAGGTGTTTTGACTCAGAACAGCTCTAAGTATGAGAGAAGACAGCACTGCCCGGCCCTGTATCAACCTCGCCACCTGCCCTATGCTGAGCCCATGGTGCCAATTACTGGGCCGATCCATCTTCACTGGGGGTCTTCCTCTTTCTCGGAGACCCTTTTCCAGGGACCCCTGTCCAAAGAATGTGACACCAGGCCTCTCCATCTCAAGTCTAAGGAGTACTCTGGCTCCACTACCACTTCTTCTTTAGCAAACAGAAATGTATTCTCTCACAGTTAAGAACTCCAGAAATCTGAATTCACAATGCCAGCTTCAGGGAAAGATTTCCTCTGTCAGCTCTGGGGGAATGCCCCTGTCATCAACCTTCTCCTGGATCTGGGAATCTCTCAGCACAAGGACCCTGGGCCCAAGGGACAGAATCCACTCCGAGCTCTTCTCTATTGGTGGTAAAAGAGTCCTCCTTTGCTGCAATCTGAAACGTCAGTGGTTCAAGAGCACCAGCCTCTCTAAGGGAGAAAAACCAGGCTTTTATTCCC
>NW_022105400.1:3199-4496 GCF_000313985.2 Echinops telfairi | reverse complement strand
TTATGATATTGATATAGCTTATAACTAATGAGATTGACCTGCCTGTTTTCTCCCCAGCAAAGTTACTTTTTTCTCTTCTATTGGTCATACATTTTTGTGTGATATTTATGTATTACAGTATGACCTCACAAATGTTTTTGCTATGAATTTTAATTCAGCACTATCTTATTTTTCCCCCCTCAAATTCAACAAATCCATTTCATTAATCCCTGAATTTTCAGTTATCTGTACTTTCTTTTCACCCAGCATGTCCTTACTTTTTGGCACTGAAGAGTTTTATGTGTGATGGCAAGTGTACAGAAAAGAAGTCAAACTGATCATAATGATTGACATATAGCCCTTTCCCAGGGAGATGGGCAACAACAGAAAAGTAGATAAATTGAGACAGCAGCTGGTGTAAAACACAAAAGATAAATTATAAATTATTGAGGGTTCTTGAGGGAGGGAGGGAGGGAGGGTTGGGAAGGGGGAAAATGAGGAGCTGATATAAAGGGTTCAAGTAGAAAGAAAATGAAATTATTGCTTATTTTATAATTCTGCCGATTGAGTAAGACCAGCAGGAGAAACAGAAATGGTATCATTGATTTTATTTGTTTCTTTCAGCTAGAGAATATTTTGATAGTTGACCAAGGATTTAGAAATCACTAAATCATTTTTTCCCAACATTCTCAATAAAAATTAAAAGAGAAAGAAAATGTATAAAGTAGGGGCTATTTCAATGTAAATAAAAATGAATCATTTATTAATTTATGCACTACATATTGAATCTTCTTTGAAAGTTGCTTATTATATAAAGAGAGTCTACCTGCAAACGTTGCCAGTTGTTACTGTGCAAAATACAGCAGTTCTTTGTAGCTTTTAAGATTGGTTTCAAATATTCAACTCAATCTGCATAAGATTTCATTTAGACTGGTTTAAACAATATTAATTTAGAGAAAGTAGGATCTCTCTTTTAAACTTCACCTGGAAACATGATACTGTGTGGGGAAGTGAGGCAGACCAAAGCGGTGCCAGCTCAGTTTATCTAACTTCACAACACGGATTACAAAAGGGATCTTCTACCTGATGTTCCCAAACCAAACCAAACTCACTGGTGAGCCCACTCATAATGAACCCCTGTGGGTTTCCCATCCCGTAACCGTTTATGGGAACAGAAAGCCCCGCCTTTCCCCCACAGAGCCACTGTTGGTTTCAAACTGCTCACCTTGCAGATTGCAGCTCGTCACCAACAGAAGCGAAGTATCCTAGAATTGCTGCAAGAGGCAGGATTCCGAACTGCATACCTACCTGATAGTAT
>NW_022105400.1:0-1110 GCF_000313985.2 Echinops telfairi | reverse complement strand
ATATTTATGCCAATATCGATTCAATCTAGAGTAAAGGTCTTGAGCCATCAAAGAACTAGTTTCCCAAAATATCAACTGTAATATTAACACTTATGAATGTGAACCTTGTTGCATTTTATATAAAAAAAAATTCCCTTTCTTATGAATGGGCCATATGTTTCCTCCCCTGCCCCTTATATAACTTTAGCTTCTAGAATATATGGATATCCTTTTCAAAGCTGATCCCATTTTCTTGAAAGTCTTGAGGATCAATGACTTTGATCATGGTCATTTAAATTGGGTGTGATGGAAGCACACAGAGAGTAGACCTCACCTCCTCCACATGGTGATCACCACATTGCAGGGTTCAATTAAATCCCCGCTAACATGCAACAGAAATGAAAATTGCATATCTATTCTCCATTCTCTTATGCCCCACAGTGGTGAAACCCTGAATTTAATCTCACTTCTTCTGTGAAATATGCACTTCTCTTGTGAGGTAGTTCCGTGGTAACTGACAGTAGCATTCAGTGGATCATGCATTTCCTTTCCTGTCATTGCTAAAGGACTTTTGAGAACAATGAACCAAGAAAGTTTCTTTATTTACATCATTTCAGTATAATTTGTAGCAGAACTGTCCATGGACTTGAATTATTGGCTCTGGAATGGGGGAAGAAATCCCTTTGTTTTGTGATTGAAGAAAATGCCTTCCTTGAGATTCTCATATCTTCCCTCTCCTCCTTTTCCACCTTGGATTTTTGTAGCCATTCTTTTTGTTATGGCAAAATATTAATTTTGAACATATTAATGAATATATTAATATTAAAATGAAATAATATTTACTCATGAATTAACTCACTCAACTAGTGTTTATGAGGCTAATGAAAAAGACAGACCTGGTCGTTGCTCTCATAGAAACTATATATAATGAAAGAGAGAACACAAAGCAATTTTGGTAACAAACAAAGAATCATTATAGATATATAATTGTGATGCACTGTTCAACCTTTCCCTAACCTTGTTGAATTCCTGGTGACCACTGAGCTGTTGACCATCTCTGTAACTTTGTTGTTTTTCCCCCAGAATGTCATATAATATAAGTCATATATTATATAGCTTTTGAAAATGAAT
>NW_022105399.1:2557-4496 GCF_000313985.2 Echinops telfairi | reverse complement strand
AAGGGTTGTTATGAGTCATCAGTGATTTCATGGCAGCGACCACCATATAAAATAAAACACTGCAACCATTGTGAGATTCATATTAGGTACACAAGGATAGTTCAACAGTAGAAAAGCAATCAATATAATCCATCATATAACTAAAACCAGGAAAAATAGCTACATGATCATATCAACTGATGAAGAAAAGGTGTTAGACAAATCCTCATTGCTGATAATAAAGACACTCAGCTTAAGTAAAACAGAAGGGGTTTCCTCAACATAATAAAGAGCATATATACTCAACCAACAGCTAGCATGACTCCCAATAGAGTGGATCTGAAAGCATTCCCCTGGAAAATGGGAACCAGACAAGGTGCCCTTTTTTCAATCTTGTGCTGGAAGTCTTCACCAGAGCGATGAGGCAACCAAGGGAAATTAAAGTCATCAAAACTGGCAAAGGAGAAGTAAAGCTCTATTTGCAGATGTTGTAATTATAGACATAGAAAAATCCCATAGCCAGGGTAAGAAAATTATTGGAACCTATTGGAAGAGTCAACAACATGGCAGGGTGAAAGATCATCATGCAAAAGTAAGTTGAATTATTTTATACAAAGAAAAAGAGTTCTCAAAAGGAAACCAGGAAAACAATACTATTTACAATCACCACCCAGGAGATCAAATACTTAGGAATACATCCAACCAGAGAAATAAAAATCATGCATAAAAAACAAACAACCAAACAAAAACTACAAAACACTACAAGAAACCAACAGAGATAAATATAAAGTCATGCTAACCCAGATCCCATTGTCATATGTTATAGAGATGGAAAAACAAATCACCAATAGTAAATGCAAAGGAGAGTCCCTCTCCTTTGGATAAATAAGCTCTACAAAAGAAAAGAAAGACTTCTGAGAAAATGGCAACTGAGTAACACGTACCAGAGGGACTCTGCAGAAGAGTTACTAAGAGGGAAATTCCACACTGCCAAGTCTCAGGAGTAGTATCATAAAGATAAGTAGGCACAGATCCACTAGGTTTTGAGGAGCTGGGGGCTTTGGGCTTACGACAGTGGAGGCCTGCTAGGGTCTAACCTTCGCCCCACTACTGTCTCGGCCAGAGCGGGGTTCATGTGGAGCCAGTGTAAGGGCTTGATCCTAACACAGTCATAGCTTGTTGCATCCTCAGGGCAAGGATTAAAGCCCTGAGGCCCAACGGGCAAGGATCGGGGTCAGCTATATTGTTACTTTTGTTTCCCCCTCTTCTCTCTGTCCCTCCACAATCTCAGTGGGCTGTTTTTTTCTTTTTCTCTTCCCTGTTCTCCCACACACCACTCCCCTTAGCCTAGCGCATTTATGACTGCCCTCCACCCAGCTGGGAGAGCTCCATCCTCTGCAGCATAACCCAAGGCTGGAGAAAGGACACCCACCCTCCACCAGGGGATATTCCACCTGACATCTTCCTGGAGATATTCCACCCCCCTGCCCTCTGCATTGCTTAACACTTGGCTGGGGAAATCTTGCCCACCTTCTTTGGGGTAAATTCTGCCTGCGTGGATTGGGGGAGCTCCTACCCGGCTTCTGTGGTCCCATGTGACTGAGGAAACTTCCTCCTACCTGTCATAGTGCCTCACACGGCCTAAGGCAGCTTGGCCAACACTCACCAACTTTCCACACTGCTGCGGAACCTCTGCCCAACCTCCACAGTGATCTACCTGACAAAAGCGGGCAAACCACCAGCCTTCTGTGGAACTCCATGTGCAGCAGGCATCCCCGCATGCCCTCTGCAGTGCCCCAAGCATCTGTGGGCCACGCCATCATGGCTACTTGTGAGATCACACAGTGCAGCACCATCCTCATGGGTCCACAACAACCCAATCAGCCTCTCCTGAGAGGACCATCCAACTTGCCCTCCAAATAACAGGACATTGGTTGACTAGGGAAAGAGTGAAGCCACA
>NW_022105399.1:0-1137 GCF_000313985.2 Echinops telfairi | reverse complement strand
AACCCTGAATATCAAAAGACTGAACTCAGGCATTAAAAGACTGGGGTTAGCAGGTTGGCTTAGAAAACACAGCCCATCAATCTGTTGCCCACAGAAGTTACATCTCAAGACTACAGATAAAAATAGGCTGAGAATCAAAGGCTGGAGAAAGACATACCAAACAAACACCAATTCAAAATAAGCAGGAGTTGCATCTAATCTCAGATAAAATTGACCTCAAAATGCAGACCATAAAAAGAGATAAGGAGGGGCTCTGTATACCGTGTTTCCCCAAAAGTAAGACATCCCCCCAAAATAAGACCTACTTACAGTTTTGCCTCTCGCTGAAATATAAGGCATCCCCGAAAATAAGACTTCCCTGAACATAAGGTCTCCCTGATAATAAGGCACCACAAAGCTACCGTAACTCTGGACTCTGGACCGTAGCGGTGGGTGTCGCCGCACAGCTAACTGTTGGCTGCAGCGCAGCTGGAGCAGACAGGAAGTGTGAGTAAATTTACCATAGATTATGAGTAAATAAATGTATAACAGATTATTGTACATGTAAATAATGGTAGTAACAGGAAATTCTTGATACTGTCGGATTCACAGTTTGTCTCGTTATGCTGGTTTGTGATGACAACTACTACCTTACCGTATACAGGTAATAAATTTCCTTTTTGTTGTTGTTCAACAATAAATGTGTACTGTATTCTTTTTCATGGAAAAATAAAATATCCCCTGAATGTAACACCTAGCACATCTTTGGGAGCAAAAATTAATATAAGACACTGTCTTATTTTCATGGAAACAGGGTAATCTCAAGGGAATGGTAGACAAAGAAACACTAAGCATTTAAAACATATATTCCCCAAATGAGAGGGCCACTGAATACATCAGCCAAACACTCCAAAAGATGAAAAAAGAAATCACAGCCTCAACAATTAGAGTGGGTGACTTCAATACACTGCTCTCTGAGAATTATGGATCACAGGGAAAGAAACTCAACAAGGACATCAGAGATCTAAACACTACGATTAGACAATTTGACCTGATAGATATTTACAGAATTTTTCATCCAAATACAAAAATATTCACATTCTTTTCAAGCCCGCATGGCACATATTCAAAGATAGATCACATGCTGGAGCATAAGGC
>NW_022105398.1:2899-4478 GCF_000313985.2 Echinops telfairi | reverse complement strand
TATTTTACAGCATATTGGAGTGGCAGTTATCATGTCACTTATGTCAACGATGACTATTTGGAAGCTCATGCAAGCCTTGAGACGTTTCATCTTTTGCAGATGCAGCGCTGCTCTCCTGCTTTTGATCTCCCCAGACCCCACCTCCTAATCTGTCCAAGATTAAAGCTGTGCCCTGGTCACTGTGGCATTTGTCTGCCAGTGGAGACAATCCAGAAACAAACACATTCAAACGCATACACGCTCCCCATCCCATTTTTTCACAGGCAAATGAAGCAATGAGACATGAAAGTAACCAAGTAGTTTAAATGTCTTCGGTTGAAAACATGTGGGGGGGGGGGGGCATTCTAGTTGAAGTATGATTCTAATTTTTTCTCTAAAAACAAATTAAATATAATTTTTAAAGTCTATTTACGTTCGATGAGTATTTTAGCAAGGTCCAATTATTATGAGATATATGTGTTTGTTTATGTGTATGTATATGTGTGTATATATAATTATTTAACAAAAATCATATAAGCTCTCTAGGTGCCAGACATCATTCGAGGTCTTCATAAAACTTAAATATATGTAATAGCAACTTCCTATGGTTCCATTTTGATCCCCCTCTTATAAATGAGGAAGGGACCCTGTGGACACAGTGAGTTAAGCATTGGGCTGCTCACTGCACGTTCACCAGTTCAAATCCACCAGTGGTTCCACGCACTGGGAGATGGTTGAGGCAGTCTGCTCTTGTAAAGACCTAGAGTCACAGCCCTCCAAGGGAGGGGTTCTACTCCAGTGAGCAGTTATTCTGTGACTTGAAATCAAGTCTATGGAACTGGGTTTCAGTTTGGATGTAGATTTGATTGTTATTGTTATTGTTGTTTTCATAGAGATAAGGAGACTGCAAGAAAAGGGTTAGGGAGCTGCACCTAAAAAACAAACAAAAAAGTAACTGTAGCTAGGCTGTTACAGGACATCACCTAGTCAGTAAGAACTCAAACCTAGGGCTCAAACCCGATGCTCTGTCATGAGAATGTGTCTTTTTACTTTTTTTAAGAATGTGTTCTTTTAACTATGGAAAATTTATTTTGAACTTTAACAAGGTAATCTAAACCCTAAAAGAATGTCCTTTACAATGAAAAGTGGAATCATAGCTTACTTAAATGGACCTGATGTCATCCACCTCGAACCAAACCTCTCCTTGACTTTTAGTCAAATATTTGAGATAATATTGTGAGGAAAGTAATAAATCTCAAAAATAGATTCACAGTCTTTCTCTAAATTTATAAGGACTCGTGAAACTTTTTCCAGATTGATTTTTGGAAACAGAATACCGAGAGAATATGGGTTTTTTTTAAGGAAGAGGAAACAGAGACCCTATTCTCCTTGTTTATCGTGGTTGCAGTCGGGTGAACAGCAAAACACATGACAACAGCTCTCTACAGAATGCAAACCACCTCCGGTTCCCACCATTCTGAGTCTCTGGTATTTAAGCATGTTGAAGTTTACTCTATATAAATCATGCTGGGATTGAACTCTAAAGCCTTCAGAAACACTGGGCCACAGGAGGATTCACATTCTTCAGTTATTGGTAACC
>NW_022105398.1:0-1033 GCF_000313985.2 Echinops telfairi | reverse complement strand
AGGACTACATAGTGTCCAGTGTGACAGAAGGACAAAAGGAGAGAAATGGGGAAGGGCTGGGACTTCTGAGAAGGCTTCGTGAAAGTAAGCATGCTTGAACAGAATGACAGACTGGGGACAGAATGAGGACAGGGAGCAGGGCAGAAACAAGCAAGAAACCCTATGTGGATGAAATGAGAAAGACTGAGAGGTGACTTTTCCATGAATCATCCCTGGAAAGTATTTCAAATCCTAGAATGTGTCTACAGTCAGGTAATTGTCTTACCTCTCCTAACTGCCCACCCCAGGAGTATTTTATAACTATAACTTTATTAGGGTGAGAATCTTTTCCGAAAAAAATAATGGTGAGTGGAAGAAGCAAAAACTGCTAGCATGATAAGCCAGCACAGACTTCATGGCTTATTTTATCTTATTTTCTCTTTCTAAAATCATAAATAAAACTTCAGGCTCCTTCTAGCCCCATCAATAATGTCTAAAACAAGTAGAATTCCAGAATTCCTTGAGACTTTCTCTATCAGTCTTCCAAAGTGGTCTCAACAGATCCTAGAAGTCATTTTTGAGAAGATTTTGCACTACAATGCCTCTCCATTATTACACTGGCTGTACTGAAGAGAGTCACTAAGAATTATCCAAGTTTAGCTAATAAGTGATATTGGGAACAGGGCAGTTTGGGTCAATAAATTGCATCAGGAGGCACCATCTGTGGGACACAGAGCCTGGCTTCCCTTGATTCTCGTTTCTGAAAATAACCCAGACAGTCAAGATGTTGCTGGGTTTCAAAATAGTCAGGCAAGCAGACGCTCCAGAGCTGGAAGGCGAGCTTCATGCAACCATGCGTGTTCCCTGCGTGCACTGTCATCACTGAACCCAGGCAGAAGTAGCTCATCGTCGTCGAGGTCCCAAGGACTGGGCACATCCTGGGCTCTGGCGTTCTGACATTGGGGCCTCCTGGATTATTGATAATAGCCATGCACAAGAGAGGACATTGCCTGTCCTGGTGAGAGTGGAGGGCTGTGGTGCCAGGAACAACCCC
>NW_022105397.1:3671-4455 GCF_000313985.2 Echinops telfairi | reverse complement strand
TCTCCTGCTCTGGCTGAGAGTGAGTTCTGCTTCCTCTCTTCTGCCCGTCCTTGGGCATC
Source organism: Echinops telfairi (assembly GCF_000313985.2). NCBI lineage: Eukaryota > Metazoa > Chordata > Mammalia > Afrosoricida > Tenrecidae > Echinops > Echinops telfairi. The sequence goes on along the minus strand of NW_022105397.1, from coordinate 4,396 downwards.
AGCGCTGTCTCCTGGAACAAGATGGTAACTGTGCGGGCATCACATTGTCCAAAGAGCAGGCATCACTCTTGGCTCTTCTCTCTTGCTGGTAGTGAAACTCCTGTTTCTCTGTCTGAGATGATTCACTTTATGTCCAGCAGGATGGCCATCACAAGGAATCCAGTGAGCAATCACTCACTCACCACCAAAGAAAGCGATAAATCAACCAGCAAGTCCCGCCACGTTCTTAGCAAGATTCATCAGGAAAATGAAGGCTCCTTGGTGGGAGGAACAAAGGCAATGGCTACAAGAGCTGTATTGAATTATTCGCTGCACTGAACACCGGAGGCTTCACAAGATACTGTAAGGAACACACAGCGTCACTGTACCAAAGAGATGTGGCCAACATTCAGCCATCTCAGGCGGTGGCATGTGGCCCAGAACCAATGCCACTGAAAGAAGTCCCAGCTGCACTGAAGGCACTCGTGAAGAACCGGTCTCAGGACGGGACAGAATCCCACTGAGATGTCAGAAGCAGCTGATGCAGCGCTGGGTCCCCGCTGTCTGTGTCACGGGATTGGGAAGACACCTCCTTGCGCAACCAGTGGGAGAGACCCAGTCTGTGCCCACTCCACAGCAAGGGGCCCAAGAGAGTATGGAAACTGTGGGACAGCATCGTCATTCAGATGAACACTGTGCTGACCGTCACGCCACAGGAGGACAGCCACGGGGAGATGCCAGGACTC
>NW_022105397.1:0-1440 GCF_000313985.2 Echinops telfairi | reverse complement strand
TTTACTCATCCTTTCCATCAGATACTGAGACAGATGGGCAAGCTCAAATCATGAGCTTGCAATTATATACTCTATAGTTTTTGCAAATTTATGTTTTATTTATCAGCTATCTGTTAGGTGCATATCAGTTTAAGCTTAAAAAAATCAATCAATCAATTAGGTATTATTTTAAATCATTTTATCGGGAACTCTTACAGATATCATAATATTCCATAATTTAATCACACCAGGCAGTGTTGTACAATTGTTAGCACAATCAGTTTCAAAACATTTTCTTTCTTCTTGAACTCCTTGACATCTGCTTCCCTTTATCCCCTTCCTCCCCCAGCACACACCCCAGGAACCATTATGCCTTTATATATATATATAAATATATATGTAAGTATGTATGTATGTATATATAATAGTTTTTTTTAATTCCTTATATAGCATGATCCTTCTCATAAGACATGGAACTTTTTAGAATCTTAGCTGCATTTCTAGGCTGTTCCCCAATCTCTACCCTCAGACTGGGTCTGGACCCCAATGTCCCCCCAGCAATGTATTAGCTCAATGTCTGTCAACAGCTGTTTTCAATAGTTTGTAAAGATTACATGGTTGTTTTTGCTGAGATGGGAAATCTTATGGCACCACTGTGTTATAGCTGAGATGCATGCTAATTTAAATTTTAATGTAAGCTATAAATTACCTATCTACTTTTTATAATTTTAAATCACAGTAGAGTAGTTACCATATTGTTGGGAAAAGAATGGTTTTAATGACTTGATAGCAGGAGAAGAGACTTGGGATATAAGTAGGCCTGGGAAGTACTGGTCATTTTGCAGGGCACTACCTGGAAGTCCCTCTTCCATGTGATTATCAGTGCATGTGGGGTTTTTATCTTCTGAGAACTTAAGGATCCTTCATATTGCTATAGGTACTAATTTTATTCATTTATTTACCTTTGCTAATTGTTTTTCATTAAGTTGATTAGGAGCTGTCATTAAGTGAGATATTAGTTCCTGAAACTATTCTACCCATGGTCTCAAATTTTTAAAAATACATGGAAAAATGCTTAAGAATTGGACTCCTTGTAGTAGCACATGAACAAAATCCGCCTTTAATTCTATATGGAATGCAGCACAAATGAGAAACAGAGAGGGAGGATATTTTTTAGCAAAATAAAGTCAATGCCAAACAAAGGATGAGTATGTCCATACAGGGGTTGTAAGATAGAAATATCTTATTTATTTTTTAACAGTGAATAAGTCTACTAAAATCAGAGCATGTGAAGATGATAAGCTATTCATTAGTGAAACTCACTCATTGTATCATTGTATCTTTGGCCTCTCAGTGGATATTGTAAGATGCTTTAGGGTACAACAGATAGTCCACGACTGAAATACAATTTAAGGAGAACATTCAATAATCTTAAACAGGAAAAGACAAACAAAAGACAAA
>NW_022105396.1:0-4498 GCF_000313985.2 Echinops telfairi | reverse complement strand
GCGGGCCTGGAGCCAGCCTTGAGTTGAGTGCTAGTTCTAATGACAAGCTGTGTGGCCTCAGAGAAATGACTTGTCTGTGCCCCACCCCCACCCCAGTATCCTCCTCTGTGACCTGGGCATGATTGTCTTCCCGGCTTTGAGTTGTCCGTATCACCGAGTTGATTTTCAAGAAGCACTTCTGCAGCGCCCGGCACACGGCACACAGGAAGAAGCCACCGAGCCGGCAGGTCTTACTATAATGGATGCCGTGTGCGGGCAGAGCACCAGGACATGGTGCTACAAGGTGAGGATTATCCCTGGGCCTCCAGGGCCCTCAGTCCCAGTCCTCCTGATGGAGGCTGTGCCAGCCCACCTGATTTGGGAGCCTCAGTCTGAGAGTGAACCCTTACCTAGTCTGGAGAGGGTCCTGTTCTCTCGCTGAACCCACAGGCTGGTGGAGTTATAGATGCACTGACCCCGACTACAGTCAAGACACCGGGAGAGGGAGATGGTCAAGAGGGAGACAGCATCCCCCATCCCAGTCCCCAAGGGGCCAGAGCTGGCCCTCCCACCCAAGGATGGGCAGGCAGAGGGCGGGGCCCCAGGGGAATTGCTGTGAGTGGAAGCTGGAGTTAGTGCCTGTGGGGATGGCTGGCATGCGTTGCGGGGGGTGGTGGGGGGGGTGGGGTCTGTCTCACATGGTTTGGTACTGTCTGAGAAGGATCTCGTCTGTCGTCACGTTGGGGCTCAGGAAAAAGAAGGATGCCTGGATTGTTTTAATTGCCTCCTTGTACATGGGGTTGCGGAAGGCAGAGGCGAGGAAGAACCATTTGCCAGAGAGCTGGGGGGGAAAGCCAAGAGTTGGTTAAGGGGGGCAGGGGCTGCTTGGGCCCAAATCCTCAATGATCAGCTGGGTGGGGGTGAGGGCAGACACCATGAATCTCTCACTCCCATTTCGCAGATCCGCCCAGTGCCAGCACATAAGTGCCCTGCCAAGGTACCTTGAAGGCTGCCCAACTTCTCAGAGTTTCACCCCCGCACCCAGGAAGAAAGGGCGGCATGCCGGAGCAGGGTGTTCAGGGCCCTGGCATGGTGAGGGGCTAGGCGGTCTTGTGCTCACCTGCTCCAGGGTGGCGTTGGTGATAGGGGCTGGCTTCAGGATGGCGCATTCTGGGTCCTGGGTGGCCAGCAGAGGGAGGAGGCTCAGGACAGTGAGGGCCCAAGGCAGCGCCATGCCTGGAGATGGGGACCTGGAGTCAGCCAGACTGGTGGCCTGAGGGCTCACTGACCTTTATTGCAAGCAGTGGGCGGGTCACCCGAGACCCAGCCAGGGCAGTGCCAGGAATGTGAGGCAATCCCATGAACACTTGGGAAATGCTTTGTACGAAACAGCGCTTCATTTCCCTGAGGCCAGCTGCAGGGAACCTCTTCAAGGCCGGGTCTAAAGCGGAGCCCTGAGGTTGAAGGGGTTACACGTGTCTGATTCGAGGCCAGGGTGGATGAGGGGTGGGGTCCGTCCTTGGACTTCAATGGAGGAATCACCCACGGGGCAGCCTGATGTTCCCATCAATTCCTGAGCCCAGACTTGTGCAGGAACGTGGGCAAATGCTGATGGGACCTTGGAGCATTCCCAGCTGGCTGCGGGTGGGGACATACACTCAGTCCAGCGGACATGGCTGGAAGAGGAAATGTGTGGGGATACTTTTCCCACAGTAGGCGGCATCTAAGTTGAATGTCAGTTGCCAGCAAATGTGTTACTTCCAATGTCTACTACAAGAAATGCTGTCTGTGCTGTCCCGTCCCCTGCCCGCGAGCAAGGAGCTTGCCTCTCTTTACCAGCATAGCCCTACCCCTTGGACAGTGGTAGCACACAGTAGGTGCTTTACATGGTAGCCAGGGAGTGACTCCACTGGACTGACTTGGAATCCTTTCTACCTGATAGGGCCAAATCGTTATCCATGTGATTTAAGCACTTAGTATGATAGTATGCTGACCGTCTTATATGTTCACTGGATCAATCTATCTTCCATAGTTGTTCCTGTGCTAGTGGGTCAGTAGCTGTCAGGTTCACTCTCTAGCTCACAGTCACCCAAGGGGACCGAGTAGAAGGAGGCTCCTTAAGGCTCCCACGCCGGATCTTCTCTTTTGAAAGCCTATCACCGGGCCTTCCTTCCCAGGTACTTCCAGAGAGCCGGGCGCATCCACCATGGGACCCACTGGGGATTCCTGCCACAAATGGAAGGGACCCACAGCCTTCCTTTGGCTTGGTCAAGTTCAAGTTCTCTTTCTCCCGGGCTCGCAGTCTTTTATTGGACCCAGGGCCACACGTTCATATGCCCACCTGTCGCTTTAAACACACACACTCGGGGACATTCGGCAAGGGCCTCCATGGGTGACAAGGAGCATAGTGGAAGGGCGTGGTTGCTGGGTAGGGCAGAAGACTGGGGCCGGGGAAGCCCCCTGGGGGCTGGAGGTACAGGGACTGCTTTACACATGTACAGAGGAATTCAGCCAGTACAGCTGGCCCGCCACCCCTTGTCGTGTTGTGCTTAGTGGGCAAAGCTACCCTCCCACTTGGGCCCCTGCCACCGACCGTGTGGGTAAGGCAGGGCGTGAGCAACAGCAGTGGCAGTCTCCACCAGCAGGGCCCGAGCAAGCCAAGCCTGCTGGGACCAGCCACAAGCCAAGCCGTGGGGACCTCTGGCCTCTGTGCCTGAAGACAGGCCCCTTCCTGGGCAAGAACCGGGTGGAGGAGCCTGAGGCCAAACCGCCCTGGCGCCATGCTGGCCTGGTAGTTACACATGAGGCTGCTAACCACAAGGTAAGTAGTTTGAGACTACCAGTGCCTCTCCTTGGGAGAAAGAAGGGCTTTTTATTCCTGTAAAGCAACCGTTCTCAACCTGTGGGCTGAGACCCCTTTGGGGGTCGAACGACCCTTTCACAGGGGTCGCCCGATTCATAACAGTAGCAAAATGACCGTGATGATGTAGCAACGAAAATAATTTTATGTTTGGGAGGGGGGTGTCACCACAACATGAGGAACTGTATTAGAGGGTTGCGGGCATTAGGAAGGTTGAGGACGCTTTACGGCGGTTAAGTTACAATCTTGGAAACCCCAGGGGCAGTTCAGCCTGCCCTATAGGGTCACTGTGAGTCGGCATCGAGTTGATTTTCATGGCTGTGAGTTGGAGGCATTTCATGACTGAAGACTAGCCCTGCCTGTGGTTGGCAAACAGGGCCAGGCGTATCATTCCCATTGGGCAGAGGGAGGGAAGGGCCTATTCAAGGCCACAGGCTAGAGTCAGACCCCAGCTACCAGCCTCTCCCCTTCTCTTCTGCCCTCCCTCCCTTCCCCAGCCCTGGGCAGTGACCTGGTGCAGGTGCCTGCCCAGGGCTGGACCTGGATCCCCTGTGTGCAGAGCAAACACAGGCTGGGCTGGCCTTAGTCGTGCAACAGGGTTGGCAAGGTCAAGTTGTGCCGCTTGGGGGCTGGTTTCTGCTGGCAGCAACCACTACCTGTCTCTGCGGGGAATGAGCTGACTGGGCTCCAGGAGCCTGTGTGACTGGCTGGGCCACAGAGCATCCGACTCACCACCCAGCAAATGAGCTGCTCCCTGTCGGCCGACCTGCGCAAGGCCCGCAGCCTGCGGGGCTCCTGCCTCTTCTGAGGGCACTCCAGGGGCAGCCACGACTGGGTGGGGCGGGCAACTCCATGATGCTGCAGCTGCCCCAGGCTCCCTGGACCCAGCCCTGAGGGCCTCCCTCCAGCAGAGGCCGTGCCCGTGGGATTTTCACCCAGGGCTGTCCACTTGGCCATCAGGAGAAGCAGCTTTGTTGGGTGACCAGCCTCTTCCAGGAGGCGCCAGCACCTGGGCTACCTTCTGATAAGATGGTGTCTCTCGCGCTAGCCCTGCCCTTGCCTGCCCCTGGCTGATAATATATCTTTTATAAGCAAATAGACGTTTATTTTTTAAACGCACGAGTGGCCCCTCTTGGGTGTGTGTGTGCAGGCCGGATCAGATGGAAAGGGACCCGGATCCCCTGCACAAACCTGTCCATCTGACAAGTGTGACTCCCAGTCGGCGTCATGGATGGGGACCTCTGCTCCTGGGAACCAGTGGCCAGTGGTGCATTTGGGGGACCCCTGAGTCTGTCAGGATGTGGGGGCCTTTCCCACAGGCCCGCTGGGTTAGAGACATCCCATGGCAGGCTCGGGCAGTGCATGTGCCCTGAAGAGACGCTGTCCCCTCAGGACTGCCCGAGGCCCTCGCCTGGCTCTGGGCTCCTGAGGCATTGGCTAGTGGCCAGCGAGCAGCAGGCCCCAGTTTGGGGCCCAGGAGGCGGCCATCTCCTGCTCCCTGCTCCTGCAGCAGTACTTACCTCAACACGTCTGCGATGTGTGCCCATTGGTGATGTTTGTATAGTTGAGGCATTTAAAGATCTATTTTCATTATGAAACCAGTGAAGAATAAATATTGATCTTAGAAAAGAAGACTGCAGAGCCTCCAGGGCCTGTGCG
>NW_022105395.1:3082-4499 GCF_000313985.2 Echinops telfairi | reverse complement strand
AGACTCGCATTTGTTAGCCTCCTATTGAACATTTACCTAAACATATAGATGAGGGTCACTGAATGCGCCTTTTATTCTCCATAATGGTCTATAGAGCAGAGCAGGCGGAGTCCCGGTGATGTAGTGGTTATAAGTTGGCCTGCTAACCACAAGGTCAGAAGTTCAAAACCACTAACTGGTCCATGGGAGAAAGAAGAGGCTTTCTACCCCAGCAAAGAAGAACAGTCTCAGAAACCCACGGGGCCGGTTCTAGTCTGTCCTCTTGGGTCACTATGATCTGGTGGCCATGAACTTTGAGCAAAGCAGGGCTATTTCAGGGACACGTTAACACTGGAAAAGACAAACAGTTAAAGTATGGAAATGCAGGTTATTTCACAACATGAAAGAAATCAGTAGGAGGCAAAAACACGAGTTGTTATCAGTTGCTGGTGAGTTGATCCCAGCTTCCCACGTTTGCAGGGTAGACCTGTTCCAGACAGTTGTAAAGGCTGTGAATGTCCAGAAGAAGATCACCAGGCCTGTCTTCTGAGGGGCCTCTGGGTAGATTCAAACTACCAACCTTTAGGCTAGTAGGCAAGACTCTGCTACCTCTAGACAAGTGTAAAAGAACACGCTGTTAGAAATCCAAGTAGCCGATCCATTGATTAAAAAGAAATCAGGTGCAAGAAGTTAGGCAAGCCAAGCTCTGAAAGTCCTGTCCAGGTTAGTCTGAGCCAAGGTTCAAGTGACAAGACTCCCTCAACTCACTGCCATCGAGTCAATGCCAACTCATAGTGACCTTATAGGACAGGGTAGAAGTGTCCCGGTGTGTTTCTGAGATGATTACTGCCATAGAAAGCCTAGCCTTTCTCCCGAGGAGCAGCTGGTGGTTTCAAACTGCTAACCTTGTGGTTAGTGGCCCAATGTGAGTAACCACTACACCACCAAAGCTCCTTCTGAAAGTTGAATCCAACTCATAGCAATCCTGGAGCAGGGAATAAAAATCTAATTCTGACGTAAGGTCTCCTGTGGGAAATCTACTGAATGCCTTTGGTTACCTCACTGCCTATTGACTTACAATCACCTACATACATTTTATTAGCAGAACAACTTGTTATGCAAGATGGTTGTTTTCTATGCATTCCTGAGCTCAATGCTCTACCTGGGCTAGTAGCATATACAGAACAGAGCTGTTTACAAAGTCAAGTGGCAAGCACTGCACCCCAGAGGTAGAACCAAAGAGGTAAGCACCCCACACCTCACAGGTAGAGCCAAAGGTGCTCAGTGCTTGATTTGCCCAGACCTGAAGAGGTTGTTATGGGAATGTTATCACATTGCTGGGGGCATTTGTGTGCCTCCCAAACTGGAATTTCAAAGTCGGTTTCCTTGGCTGATGCATGTTTACAAGGCCGCTACTTAAGTGGCTGCCTTGCGTGTC
>NW_022105395.1:0-1197 GCF_000313985.2 Echinops telfairi | reverse complement strand
AGATCGTGTTTCGATGTTTGTCCTTTTGTGTGGGACGTCCCTCGTTCAGCCTGGTGTTTTCAAGGTTAATCTTGGGGTGGCATGTGTCATCATAACTTCGTTCCCCTTGACAGCTGAACGGTGTTACATTGTGTAGCTCTACCACCGTTTATGTAGTCATGGACGCATTAATGGACACCCGCATGGTTTTCACGTGGGGCTATTGTAAATCATGCTGCAATGGCATTAGTCTCCAGTGTCTAAGTCTGTGCTTCTGAGCCTTTGGGGGAATATATCTAGGAGGAGGATTGCTGCATTCTATCATAAGTCTATGTTTCTAAATTACAGTCATGTTGTTGAAGGTATGCAGCAAACCATACCCAAGTGCAACAATGTCTGCATGTACAATTGGTGATGTTTTTCCCTCCGTAGCTTCCTCTCCTCATGCCCAGAGTTGTCCCTCCCTCATTCACTTAAACTGACTTCCCTTTAAGACAAAGTTCCTGTCTTAGCTTACAACTTGCTGGTGCCAATTTGATCCTGTACAGATAACCCTTAAAAGAGCATGGTGCACAAGGTGAACTTTTTTTCTCTCACTAATTAAGCTGAACTAGTATTCAGTTTTAAGATGACATCAGGGGATAATTTTGTTAAGGTCTAAAGCTCTCAGGGAAATAGTCTCATGCGTTTATCTATCCCTCGGTGGTTCCAGGAGCCTCACTCATTCCGTCATTGAGTGGATTCTGACTCATGGCCGACTTTTGGACAGAGTAGAACTGCCCCCTGTGTGTTTCGGATCCTGGAACTCTTTCCAGCACCTGGTCTTTCTCCCTCAGAGCAGCTGGTGGTTCTGAACAAGGCTGACCTTGAGATTAGCAGCCTAATGTATCACCATGATGCCACCAGGCCACCCTCCAGAAGAGCTAGAGGGCATGAATATTTGAAATTCTGTTCGGCATTGCCCTGCCTTTGATCTTCTATGGTATCTTTGATCCAAAAGGTCAGTCAGGGTAGCCAGGCACCATGCCCTTCTCATAGGCTCAGGACCAAAAAGGCAGTTGTTTCTGGAGGTGATTAGCCACGCCCTCCATTTCCTCCGGGACTCTCCCTCCTCCTCGTGTGCCTTGGTTGGCAGCTTGTGAGTTCATGAGACCAACCACGCCGCACCAAACTGGGAGGCAGAACAGAAACAGTCAAACCAGCTAACTGGGGTGCCCA
>NW_022105394.1:3000-4500 GCF_000313985.2 Echinops telfairi | reverse complement strand
TTATTCATACATACTAATGACAGAAAACTGAATGAGCATAGGAGAACAGCAATCAGGCAGAAAGCAAAAGGTCATGAAAAAGACAGGAATGAAAGAAAACTCAAGTGCAGGACAGAAAATACTCTAACTTGTTAATTATACAGTAGCTATGAAAGAAATAATGACAAAAACTGAACAAATATTTCAAAGGACAATTTGAGAAGACAAAGAAAAATATTATAATTAATTGTGCAAAAACCTAGAGTTAAAATAAACAAAAAGGAAGAACATGCTAAATATATCTCAAACTGAAAGAACTAGAGGAAAAAATAATCAAGCCTCAAGTTGCAATATTGAAAATTTCTCTGCGTAAAAAATCGAATGATGTAGGAATCATCCATAGGAGTGGAAAGAATACACAGACTGACTTTACTAAAACAATTAGTCACCATTCCACCATTTCAAGTGGTAGCATATGAACAAAAATTAAAGGTACTTAATGAAGAAGTTCACTGTGAATGCATTAGCCAAAACAAGGCTCAAGGAATTGATAAACTACCAATTGAAATGTTTCAGCAAGCTGATAAAGTGCTTGAAGCTCTCACTCATGTATGCCAGGAAATTTAGAAGACAGCTGCTTAGCTGAATGATTGGAAGAGATCCATATTGACATGCATTCTAAAGAAAGGTCACCCAGAAGAATGCTCAATTTATATAACATTATCATTAACATATTATGTACATAAAGACAATTTCTATTATATCTTGTTTCTTTCTATTTCCATTTTACAGTATAATATTTAGTAATCTCTTTGATATTTAAACCTTTGTCATGAATATGGTATTGGCACATGTGCAAAATCAAGATTCTTATCTTTCAAAACTTTTGGTCCTGGGATGTTCGATATTCATCTGGCTAAAAATATGCAGGTTCTTGAAAATATTCATCAAGTGACATCAGGGGGGTCACTTTAAAAATGCTTGAAAAGCCTACATTTCTCAGTAAAACATATTTTTCTCCCTCATTTCTTCCTTAAAAATAAATTCTCGCATTAAATGTTCCACGTATTTTGTTTTAAAACTATTAATCCGGTAAAATTTAAAAGCTCAGATTTGACAATGAGTTAGAGTAGTAGAGAATCTGATAAATTTTAATCAATTTAAACAATAAATTTATTGTTGTTGCTGTATTGTAGACACTAAGTTTAGATCACAAGATCTCTTCTTATTTAAAATTCCCTTAATAATTCTTAATATTTTAGAATTGCTATTTTAATCTTTGCTGCTACCCAAAGGTTATTGACAAAGTCTTTTTTCTCTCATTTAATGTGTGTTATTTTATAACATTTCTATAACTTACAGTTACATTTCTTGCTTGTATATGGTAAATATTATTCATTTTTTAAATTTTATATTAATTTAAATGACAGGTAATTTTTTATTATTTATTATATTTTTTCTTTGAAAGTTTAAAATGAAATGTAATCTGTATTTTAAAATCAAACCCTTCCCTATTTTCTA
>NW_022105394.1:0-1072 GCF_000313985.2 Echinops telfairi | reverse complement strand
TGACACAATGGATGTATGTATGGATTTTGATAAGAGCTGTATGAGCCCCCAATAAAATTATTAAAAACAAAACAAAACAATTATCTTGGAGCTATACCAAAAAAATCTGTGTATTTCATGAGCCAAATTAAACAAAGATTAAAAAAATAAGACTGGAATATATCAATATAGCATGGTGAAATGTGAAAACATTGCAAGTTGCTTTCCTTCCAAAAATGTGAAGAATAGGCAATAAGGGTAATGGCTATGGCTCATATTCACAAGGTAACGCTCAGGTAAAAGAGAAATAAAGTAGTTAACATCAAGTTGATTCTGATATGTGATGGTGCAAGCTGTGTCACAGTAGAACTGTGTTTTATAGTACCTCCAATGGCTGATTTTTCTAAGTAGATCTCCTATCCTATATCTGAAGGGCTCTGCGCATATTTAAATCTCAGACATTTATCCTAACTGTTTGGGCCACACAGGTGTTCCAACTCCTAGATTGTTTTAAGATGCCATCAAGTAGGTCTGTCTATTCTATGTGCAAGAGAAAGAAACACTATTGGTGCTGTGCTACTCTGATAACTGCTGTTATATTTGAGCCCAGTGTTGCAGTCATTGTTGTTAATAAGCCTCTTTGAAGGTTTTCCTCTTTTTAGCTGCTCCTCTTCTTTGCCCAGTGTAATATCCTTCTATAGGGACTGGTCTCTCCTGATAAAACATTCAAAGTACATGAGATGAGATCATGCCCTCGCCATTTCCAAGGAGCATGCTGGCTGGAATTCTTCCAAGACAGATTCATTTACTCTACTGGAAACCCAGTACTTTTCATATATTGTTTGTCAATACCCTAATTCAAATGCCCAGCAATATTCAAAACAAATTTTGATCATTGAACACTTATTCACATCAAACTTAAGGAGGATTCTTGAACTTTCTTTTAATTTCACACACCTCACATTCTGTCTTTGCTGATTCTACCTATAATATACACTCAGAGGATGACTGCTTTTCTATACCTCTTCAACAATTGCCCTGGTCTAAGGGCCCATTATCTCCATCTTAATTATTGTGGTGTCATCTAACTTAT
>NW_022105393.1:2971-4500 GCF_000313985.2 Echinops telfairi | reverse complement strand
ATGAGAATTCAAGAACCCTTCCTTGTGTTCATTGGGAACCTATACATGGATCAAAAGGCAATTGCTCAAATAGAACAAGGGAATATTGCAATGTGTAAAATCAAGAAAGGGGGGTTTCAGCATTGTATCCTATAAATGTACTTAATCTGTATGCTGAGCCATAATCAGAGAAGCTGGATTATATGAAGGAGAATGCAGCATCGTGACTGGAGGGAAGCTTATTAACAACCCAAGATATGTAAATGACACAACCTTACTTGCTGAAAATGAGGAGGATTTTAAGTTCTTGCTGATAAAGATCAAGGAATGCAGCCTTCAGTATGGATTATAACTCAATTTTAAGAAAAACAAAAGCCTGATCTATGGACCAATAGGCAACAACTTGATAAACAGAGAAAAGATTGAAATTGTTGTGGATTTAGTCTTGCTTGGGTCCATAATCAATGCTCATGGAAGCAGCAGTCTAGAGATCAAGTGATACATTGCCTTGGGTAAAGTTGCAGAAGACCCCTTCAAAGTGTTGAAGAGTAAGCACTTTACTTTGAGGACTAAAGTGCACCTGCCCCAAGCCATGCATGGTATTTTCAATTGCCTCCTATGCATGTGAAAATTGAATATTGAAAAAGGAAGGCTGAAAAAGAATCGATGCATTTGAATTATGGTGCTGGTGAAGAAAATGCAAAGTATCAGATACTATCAAAAGAACAAACAAATATATCTTGGAGGAAGTATGCTCCTTAGGGCCAAAGGTGGTGAGACTGTCTCACATTCTTTGGCTATGCTGTCAGGAGAGACCGGACCCTGGAGGGGGACATCATGCTTGGTAAAGTGGAGGGGCAGTGAAGAAGAGGTACGTCCTTGACAAGATGGATTGACACAGTGGCTGCAACAATGGGCTTGAACATAACAATTGTGAGGATGCTGTCAGTGTCTCTTTTGTTGTTCACAAGGTCCCTACCTGTCAAAACTGACTTAAAAGCGTCTAAGAAGGACTTATTGTTCATTTCCTATTGTTATCTAGTCTACTCTGACTCACAATGGCCCTATTGCAGAACAGAACTTCTCCCTAGCTCTCTGAGATGGCAAACTTGTATGGTAGTAAACAGCCTCATGGTTAGGTTGCTTCCTTTTTTTTCTACTGTGAGAAATTTGTTCAGATATATTCTGAAAAACAAAAGTATTTTATTGCAAGGTATTTTTATTTCAGTCAGAATTAATCAACTAAAATATTACTTTATAAAAAAATATTTTTCAGACCATTGACTTACCTAATGAAATTATATATCTATAGCCCAATTATCAGCTGGTTGGAAATCTCTGAAATATGGATAATATATATTATCAGATATGATTAAGAAGAATTATCAAGATAAGTTTGCCACTGATACTATAACTATTATTTTTCCATTTCATTTTACTTAATTTTTATAGAGCTAAAAAAGGGATTCTAAAATAAACGTACAGATTCAGAGGTTTGGGCAATTGATGGGAGAAAATGAGCAAGCTCAATGGTATCTCATTAAGTAGAG
>NW_022105393.1:0-1075 GCF_000313985.2 Echinops telfairi | reverse complement strand
CTAGGTCTATGCCTTACTGAGCATGATCGGATACTTGTGATCACATGTGCAAAGTGAGGCTGTTTCACCATCCCACTTCTAAGAAACATTCCAGATATGTTTACTCTTTTACCCTTTCTCCAAAGAATGGAAAGAGAGAGGAAGAAAGAAAGAAAACATTTAAAACCGTGCTATCCACTCATAATTACTTTGTAAGAGTTGAGCTGCACTATAGGATTTCTAAGGATGTAAATCTTTGCAGAAGCAGATTGCTTATTCTTGCTCCTATGTAGTAGCTGGTAGGTTTGAACCAATGACTGTTCAGTGAGCAGTCCACCACTTAACCCATTGTTCCAATAGGATTCCTTTGCTCTTTTGGCAGTCCTTGCTATGTTAAATATCCTTGAACACCATAATTCAAATGCATCAGTTATTCTTTGGTCTTCCGTATTTATTATCAAACTTTTGTATGCATCTAAGACAATTGAAAATACGATGGCCATGTCCGGTGCACCTTAGTCCTCAAAGTGACATCTTTGTTGTTCAACACTTTTCTAGTGTTGGCATGGGGTGAACATGTATGATCTCCTCTGGCCGTATGTGATCTCCTCCTGGTGCCGAGAGGCAGGTGTTCGACATGGCTTCACTCTCCATCCTTCCTTGTCTATACTGACACCAAACATTCCTCCCATGTCACTCTGTACATATGTTAGGTCTGATAATTCCTTGCAAAAGCGACACAGAATTCAAAGACAATATTCATAATTAGGGTCTTATGAAGGAAGCTAATAGGTTACCACAAATCAGGCTCACTATGTAGGAAGAATACTGTTCGTGAGCCACAGCAACAACTCTCCCCAGCATGCAGCCAAGTCTCTGTCTTATCCTTAGCCTCTCAGCCATGTGATTCTTTGACTTCTGCCTCTGTGGACCCGCAAGCAGCCCATTTGTCGCTCTGTCTCATAGTCCCATAGTTTCAGGCCAGATGAAGGAAAAGTAGATGAAACCTCTGAATTTGAATGCCACAATTGGTGGTACGTTTGTTCTTTGTGGCTTCTCTAACTTCCGACAGAGACCTTAGATGTGCTCTTCCAAA
>NW_022105392.1:2148-4501 GCF_000313985.2 Echinops telfairi | reverse complement strand
GAAGCATGGTCCAGCAATCTCCTGTGAAAGATCCTGGCCACTGAGACCCTATGGAAGGCAGGTCTACTCTGATGTCCATCCGTATACAGGGACATGATGAATTGGAATCTGCAGGCAAGTGAGTTTGTGTTCTGTTTGTGATTTTCAAGATAATGAATACAGGGTGTATATTTGTTCCCATTAGATTCTTGAGTGCCTCCTGGTTGCCACCCAACCCCGTGGGGCTTGCCTTCCTCTGTCGCCAGAGTAGATTTACTCCATTCCATGGCGATGAGGGCAGGAACATGTTCACCATGTTAAAGTTTTCACTCATGGCGTATGTACGTACACAGGCGTTTTCTTCCCAGTTTTCATTTCCTGAGAGGGATCCTGGTGGTTCCATGGTTAAAGTAGAGCTAAGTTAAGGTGACCAGACATCCTGCTTTTGGCGGGACAGTCCCGATTTTTAACAAATTTTCCCCCGTCCCAATTTTTGGAAAGAATGTATGACAAGCTAGGGTATACGGTTTTTGGCTGCCATGTGGCTATTTTGCCAGGATATGGGTTTTATCAATGGTGTCCCGCTTTACCAATGTTAAAATCTGTTCAACTTATAAGTGGCTAACCTTAGTCTGCTGTTTGAACCCACCAGTGTCTCCTCTGGAGAATGAGGAGGCAATCTGCTTTGGGGAGATTTACTGCTTTGGAAACGGCATGAAGCTGTTTGTGTTCTATAGGGTCACTATGAGTGGGGATAGATGCCAAAGCGGTGGCTTTGGGCTTTGGGTTCCATTTCCTAGCTACATTCTTTCCAGAAAAACTTCCTTCAGCTTTCCCCTCTCCTGATGCTGACCTCAGATGGTAGCTAATTATCTCCAGCTGCTCTGGCTCCCCACACTGACTTATTTGGTGTCATATGCCAAGGCCGGGAAAACAGGCCTCAGTAGTCCAGCTCGCGGAGAACATAGTTTCAAGTACTTCTTAAAGCAGAACCTTTTTTCAAACGAAAGATTAAACTACGACTCAATATACAAGAGGAGCCCTGGTGACAACGTAGGCTACATGTAGCAGTTTTAAACTACTGGCTGCTTTGCAGGAAAAACATGAGGCTTTCTACTCCTGTGAACGGTTAGTCTCAGAAACCCACAGGGGCAGTTCTCCTCTATCCTCCAGGGTCACTGTCAGTCAGAATCGACTTGATGGCAGTGTTGGCTTTAATTTTCAATACACAAAATGCTTCTGTGCTCACTTTGGCAGCAGATAAGATGGGAGTGATACAGAGAATTAGATGATCCCTGTGCAAGGATGACCCACAAATTCACGAAGCATTCCCTATTGTTTTGGGTATGATTTTCATTACAGTAAGTCAAGGATAGGTAATGCATAGAGACAATAACTAGATGAACAGCTCCTTAGGTTATGGCAGGGGAGGTTGGGTGGGTGGGTGAAGGGAGTTTATAATAATAATGTGTGCAAGACTAATCTACCAAGGGGAGGGTGTTGTTTATATCTCCACAGGAGGAGAAAGGGACCAGACTTCAACCCAGTGTGCCAAAATGGCATGAAGCAGGGGACCAATAGAGAGGTCTGCGGGGCCAGCCCCAATCCCAACTACGTGGACAATCCCATCCCCCCAGAATAATTCATTTCAGAGGACAGCACTGAAGCTACAGCTCAGAGAGAGGGGTGCGTCTAATCAGAACACACAGGTGCAAAGAGGGAAGGAGAATGGAACACATCCTGGCCCACCAAGCCCTGAAGACAATATTCCTGCGTAGGACTGCCAGTGCACAGAGAGGACCACAGGGCCAGCCAGCCCCACCATGAGATACAACATGCCTCACTGATCCATAGAGCTAGAAGGGACAACACTGGAGGTACAGTGTGGGAACTGTGCCCGATTTGAGCCCACCGCACCAGGGCAAAATGCTAAGGGTGTGCACCCCACCATATTGGACTGGAAAACACTCCTAAAGGTCAACAGACCTGAAACTATTTACAGGTTTTTCTTTTTGTTTAGGGTTTTGTTGTTGTTTAGATTTTGGTTTTCTTTTGTTGTTTTGTTATGCCTTGTTTTTGTGCTTATTATTGTCTCTGCATGTCTATCTAGATAAGATAGGTGGGAAAAACAATCTGGAGGAGAAAAGAAGAACGGGTCTGATGGTTCTCCGGGGACATGGGAAACGAGACAGCAGGGGAAAGCAAGGGGGTGTTAACAAACCCAGGGGCAAGGTAACAAGTGATCTAAAATGGAGGGTGTAGGATGCTTGGTAGGGCTTGGTCAAGAGCAATGTAGCTGGAGACTTCAGGAAGATGGTGACTGAATAACACATACCAGAGGGATTCTGCAGAAATCAGCACAGGAGAGTTACTA
>NW_022105392.1:0-911 GCF_000313985.2 Echinops telfairi | reverse complement strand
GACGAAAAACAGGAGAAACAAAAGGCAACGGCAGAAGATGTCCTGAACCTAACAACATGCATAGAAGCAGACATTGATCTGCAGACATTGACAAAAAGAAAATTTCAGAATGCTGCTTGAAGTCATACAGGATATGAGGGAAACGATACAGAAAAATGATGAAATGATAGAGGAGATAAAGTCCATACACCAAAGGGAAATACAGGAGCTTAGGGATGAGATGACATAAACCAGTAGTAGACTCATGAACTTCGTGAATTGACTGTAGGAGCCAGAGAACCGCATCAGTGACCCAGAGGACAGCCAAGCAGACTTTAAAAAATGTGAACAAAAATCTAATAAGATCATCAGAGAAGCTGAAGAAAACCAACCAGTAAGAGCTATGTCTGATGCTATGAAGAGGGACATCAGAATAATTGGATTACCAGAGGACAACACAACAGGGAAGTCATCTGCAACAATAGTGAGTGAATTCTCGGAGGAAAACTTCCCCAACTTAATGAATGAAAACCAGGCAACCATTCAAGAGGCTAAAAGAACACCAGCTAGACTGAATCCCAAGAAGTCCACAACACACATAATAGTTACACTATCCAACTTTGAGGAGGAGAAAATCATGAGAGCAGCTAGGGAAAAACAAGCAATCCTATATAAAGGTTCCCAAATAAGAATATGCTCAGACCTAACAGCAGAAACTTTGAAGAGGAGGAGAAAGAAGAGTTAACATATTCCAAAAATTGAAGGAAAATACGCAGGAATACTCTACCTAGCCAAAATATCTATCTAGATGGAGAAGTAAGAGTCTTCCTAGACAAGGAAAAACTCAAAGATACGTTAGAAGAAACCTAGCCCCACGTTAGAAGAAACCTAGCCCTACAAAAGATCCTTGCCAACCCAGTATGGTGAGAAGA
>NW_022105391.1:3570-4501 GCF_000313985.2 Echinops telfairi | reverse complement strand
CTGATAACCCTCCAGTGGGTGTGTACCTTGCTCTTTGCCCAATGGCCAGTAGACTGCATGTCTCAGATGCTGGGAAAAGAAAAAGGAGGAAAGAGGAAGAAGGAAGTTTTTGCCTAGTTTCTTTATTCTAGTCTCTCCTTTAAAGAAAAGGTTGTCTTTCGACCTCTCGTGGTTAACACTCTTTCTCTCTGTTGATGGAGAGGGCATGGCGGCTTTGCTTATCAGCTGGGGACTTTATGGACCCAGCCGGGCTGCTTCAATCAGGACCAGCCACGAGCAGTGTCCTTAGGTCTTATCTCTTCGACTTGTTTCAAAAATGACAACAGCAACCGGTTGTGATGCATCAGTTCTGACTCATGGGGATCTAAGTCCACAGGGCTTCCAGTGGCTGGACTCTGAGAAGCAGGTCACCAAATCTTTCTTCCAAGGAGCTTCTGAAGAGACTTGGAAAGCCAACCTTTGGGGTTAGCAGCTCAGCGCTCGCCGTTGGTCCCTCCAGAAGCGAGACCTCCAGTTTTCAGTTAGGACGAGAGGGGCAGTTGCGATGGCGGGGACCGAAGAGCCTAACTGCTTATGAAGCTACCTCCAACCACTCTCCTAGCTCATGTCGTGTCTCACCTCAACTTCCGGAAATCACGGTGGCCAGCACCTCAGCCTTCTGGAGACTCTGTGGGGAATTCCAGGGCCTTCTTAGCTTTCCCTGCGGCCGCTTTAGGACGTGGGCTTCCTGGGTCTGCTGACCCGGCGGCCATTCATTCCCCCTGTTCCCTGTGTTCTTGAGTGTTTTGGAAAAGGACCTGCGCTGCCATTTTCGTGAGATTTCAGAAGGAAACAGCACGAGATAAATGGTTAAACTGCCGTCTCTTGTTGGAACTCCAATTTGGAGTCTCAGCCTCTGACGTCCCTTTGCCCGTCCCCAGCGTCCAGGACA
>NW_022105391.1:0-1619 GCF_000313985.2 Echinops telfairi | reverse complement strand
AAGATAAAACTGCCCCTCCCTGTGCTTGCCTGGGACCTGTAGTCTGCTTCCAACTGCATTCCCCCTGAGGGCACACTGCTGCCCCTGTGCTGGCGTGACTGCTGACGTCCAGCGGGGAACGCAGATAGCATCTGAACTCATGGCAAGACTCAAAGTAGAGCCTGGTCCTCCATGAGCTAAGGCCTTTAGAATGTAAGCTCTCATACAGGCCTGGAGAAAGGAGTGTGCGTGCGTGCGTGCTATGGTAAATACATAGGAAACAAACCATTTGCCATTTTAATGATCTATTTTGGTGACCTTAATTATTATCATGCTGTTCCACCATCACCCCATCCATTCCCGAGTTTTTCTGGGTGAGGAATGGGAATCCACTGAAAATGCAGGGCAGTGTTGCTGTCGTTTACGTGTGAAACACACGGCAGCGTGTGCACAGAAGAGCTGGAGGTTCAGTAAATCCGGAGGTCGGCTAGGAGCACCAGTGAGAAGACGACATGGCCTGCAGTAAGCAGGTCCCTGGAAGACACGGGGTCTGACTTCCCCAGAACAGACATCTCAGGCTGCCACAAACACGTGTGCTGGGGAACATTAGCCACTCAAGAGATGCACGTCCAAACCACAAAGAGATGTGGTCTCACTCTAGCACTAAGAGCAACGTTTTAAACCAGGGGTCCTCAAACTGCGCCCCCCGAGGACATTTATCTGGCTCGCCAGGTGTTTTTGCCCCGTCTTGTTTTTTACTTCAAAATAAGATATGTGCCGTGTGCATAGGAATTTGTTCATAGTTTTTTTTTTTTAACTGTAGTCCGGCCCTGCAGGGAGTCTGAGAGACAGTGAACTGGCCCCCCATTTAAAAAGCTTGAGGACCCGTTTTAAACCAAAACCAAAACAGACAGAAGACAACAGACATGGCAAGAGTGTGACGTGACCAGACGGCACTGCTGGTGGGATTGTAAAATGGTGCCGTCATGGGGGAAATCAGTAGGGCACATCCTCAAAAATTAGGAATAGGAATATCATGTGACCCAGCAGTCCTTCTCCTTGACACCTATCCTTGGGAAATAAGGGTCATGGCATGGACACATGTGCACCCATGTGCATGAAAGCACTATTTACCAAAGCGAACAGAAAAAAAAAAAAAAAAAAAGGAGCCCACGTAAATGCCCATCAGTAGAAGAATGGATAAGCAAGGTTTGGTCCACACACACAATGGACCACTGGGCCAGAGTAAGGAGTCATGCCGACTCTGCTAAAGATCTCCTCACAGGGATGAACATGGAGCGATCATGCAGAGTGAAACTAGCAATCACAAAAGGGCAAATATTGCATGAAACCACTGCTATAAATGCCAGGAAAATGTTTTCACACAGAGGGAAACATTCTTTCATGGTTACCAGGGACAGGGAGGGCGAGAGGGAGAAAAATCATGAGCTAAAGGGTAGACAAGTACAAACTTGGATGAAGGGAAAGGCCATCTACAGCAATAGGGAGAATGGCAAAAACATTGGTGGCAGAAGATACTGGGAGATTTACAAGTGTTAAAGACCACAGAAGTGAATGCCGTTTGCAAAGCTGTGAATTATTTACTATGATTCTTCTAGCCATAGTCTTAGTTACGTCCA
>NW_022105390.1:2732-4502 GCF_000313985.2 Echinops telfairi | reverse complement strand
ATATATATATATTCCTACTAAAAACTGCTTTAGTTTTGTCCCATACACTTTGTGTTTCATGTCATTCAATTCTATGTATTTTGTATTTAACCTATGGTTTATTTATTTTACAATGTTATGTTATCTTTAAAAGATGGGACATTTATACAAGTTTTTTTGCTATTAACTTCTAATATTGTTTCATATGTTTAGAAGGTATTATTTGTGTGCTATCATTTGTGGGGAGTTTACAGAGATTTTCTATAGGCCTAATCTGTTAAGGTAAATAATTGTGTGCATCTAAAAATGTGTCCTTTTGTTGCTCAAGTTATAGAACACAGATCAAGGTATATTATACAAGGCATACCATTACAGCATACATATCAAGATCTCAAAATACAAAGAATGCTATGAGCCTATTATTATATGGTTCAGATAAAAGTCTGTCTAATTTTTGTAACTACCACTCCTCAGCCAGCTTGTCCTGCTGTGATGACTTGCAAGTTGCTGTGATGCTACAAGCTATGTCACTGGTATTTCAAAAACCCATAGGGTCACTCATAGCACCAGGTTTCAGAAGGGTTTTAGACTAAGACAGGTGGTCTACTTCTGAAGAAACTGGCCAGTGAAAACCTCATAGGTAGACAAAACATTGTCTACTATAATAAGGATGATGGTCAACTCAGGTTGGAAGTCACTCAAAATACGACTGGGGAAGTGCTGCCTCCTCAAAGTAGAGTAGACCTTAGTTAAGCTTATGAGATCTTCATTTATTATTTTGGCCTGAGTAAAAATGAGAAGAAACAGCTGCAAATATCCATTAAATAATCAGAATGTAGAATATACAAAGTGTGAATAAAGTAAAATTGGTAGTATATAATCAAGTCCTAATGATATTGAAAGAACTCCAAGATGTCCTGAGGACATTGTGAGAAAGCAACACTTCAGGAATTGACGGAATATCAATTGAGATATTTCAGCACTACTGGAAATTATAACTTGTCTGTACCAACTGCCTGAGAGAGATCTATCTATGTGCATATTCCAGAGGAAAGGAGCCCTGGACATGCTAGTGGGTAAGCATTGAACTGCTAATTGCAAGGCCAACAGTTTACACCTTCCAGCAGTTCCATGGGAGAAAGATTAAATTTTCTGTTCTGATAAAGAATCGTGGTCTTAGAAATGCTGTATATAGTCACTGTAAGTGGGAATTGACTTCAAAGCAGTAGTTCTTTTGTTTTGTTTCATTTTGAGAGTCTAAAGAAAGATGATCCAGTGGAATGTGGAAATTATTGAATAATATAATTTACATCACAAGCAAGTAAACATTTGCTGAAAAGAGTTAAATCATGGTTGTAGCCATGCATTGACTGGGGACTGCCAGAGATCCAGGCTGGAGTCAGGCGACGATGTGGAATGAGTGATAGCATAGCAGACGTCAGATGATCTTGGCCGAAAGCAGAGAATAGCAGAGTGATGATTACTTGTGTTATGTTGACTACGTAAAGGCGTTTGATTGTGTGGATCATAAAAAACTATGGATAGTGTTACAAAGAATGAGAACTGCAGCGCACTTAATTGTGCTCATGCAGAACCTGTATATTAATCAAGAGGTAGTCATTTGAACAGAACAAAGAAAACTGCATGTTTTAAAATCAGTCAAGATATGTGTTCCGTGTGTATCTTTTTACTGTACCTATTGAAGCTATATACTGAGAAAATAATCTGATAAACTGAATTGTAGGAAGAATAATGCAGCATCAGGATTAGAGTAAGACTTTATTCACAACT
>NW_022105390.1:0-1758 GCF_000313985.2 Echinops telfairi | reverse complement strand
TTTTATATGTACATATATATAGAAATTTATATCAAGATAATGGCTTGCACAGGTATAGATGTGTGCTAGTTTGAGTCCAAGCAGCTTCCAAATCTGTGAGTCAGATGTTAAACTGGAAACTTCACCTTACTCAAAGACTGGCAAGAAGATTGGCTGGTGGCTGCAAAGAGGATTGAATCCAAAGGTTACAGATCAGGCTTGTGAATGGAGACATGAATGAAACTAAGGTTGGTGGGTCAGATGGCAGGCCACTTACAGCTCCCAAGATCAGCAGGCAATATGGCAGGCCATTGCCTCAAGTCCACAGACCCAAATGTCAAGGAGCCAGATGCAGTATCCAGATCCAGCAAAAAGCAAGCAAACTTTTCCACTATGTCCACTTATATGGAAAGTAGGCTGCACCACTGAGGAAACTCCCTTTCAATTGCATCAGAACTATGACCTAAATAAGGAAATTGTATTCTACCCTAATCCCAAAACTGATGGGCTGCACACAGTAGATCCCATGAAGTTGATAATACTGTGTTAGGTCATGTCATAGGGGATTGCTACATCTTAACTGGGTAAACCTTAACTAGCTACATTTTAACTGAGAAAATCATCAGAGAAGCTGGATTATATGAAGAAGAATGCAGCATCAGTGTTGGAGAAAGGCCTATTAACAACCTGCTATATGCGGATGACACAACCTTGCTTGCTGAAAGTGAGGAGGAATTGAAGCACTTGCTGATGAAGATCGAGAATACAGCCTTTAGTTTGGATGACAACTTGATGTAAAGAAGACCAAAATTCTCACAACTGGACCAATAGGTAACATCATGATAAATGGAGAAAAGATTGAAGATGTCAAGGATTTTGTCTTATTTAGGTCCTCCATCAATGCTCATGGAAGTGTCCGTCAAGAGATCCAAAGATGTATTGCATTAAGTAAATGTGCTGCACAAGACCTCTTTAGAGTATTGAAGAGCAGGGATGTTACTTTGAGGACTAAGTTGTGCCTTCCCCAAGTCATGGTGGTCTCCGTGGCGTCATATGCATGTGAAAATTGGACATTTAATGAGGTATGCTATAGCAGAATCCATGCATTTGAAGTGTAGTTCTGGAGAAGAATATTGAAAGTACAACGGACTACTAAAAGGACAAACCTATCCATATTAGAAGAACTAAACCCAGAGTGTTCCTTAGAGGCAAGGATGGCAAGCCTTTGTCCTATTTGAACATATTGTCAGGAAAGACCAGTCTCTGGAGAAGGCCATCATGCTTGGAGGGATGGTGAAAAGAAGAAGGCCCTCAATGAGACGGACTGACACAGTA
This sequence comes from Echinops telfairi, assembly GCF_000313985.2. Taxonomy (NCBI): domain Eukaryota; kingdom Metazoa; phylum Chordata; class Mammalia; order Afrosoricida; family Tenrecidae; genus Echinops; species Echinops telfairi. Next base: position 444 of record NW_022105390.1, on the reverse strand, counting down.
GTTGCATTAATAGACACAGGAACAATTGTGAGGGTGCCACAAGACTATGCAATGGTTTGTTCTGATTTGTACAGGGGCACTATGGGTCAGAGGTGACTCGATAGCACCTAACAGCAACAACAACACCACTTTGTGAATCCGGGCCCAGCCAAGTAGCCACAACACCTAACTCACAGATGGTCTATGTCTTTGAGTTGTCTGTCCTTTCTATATAGCACCCCTTTTATTGTTTTCCTAATATGGTTTTCTGATTGTTTTATCCCAAGAGCTCCTCTTTCACTTGGGCTATAAATGCATGGTCATGTTTGGAAAGGGCTCATGATCAGTGCCCAGCTTATGTGATACAGTGACTAAAGCGATCTGCTATTAGAGTAAAAGTCCACCATTGGAATCCACCAGCCACTCCATGTTTATTTTCTATAGATTCACAGCCTTGGAAACCAT
>NW_022105389.1:3235-4481 GCF_000313985.2 Echinops telfairi | reverse complement strand
TTCTCAAGGATTTCAGTTTACATTGGAAGTACTATGGATTGCCAGAAAAACAATAACAGCAAAAATCAGTCTTGAAAGAAGTACAACCAGAAGATTTATTAGAAATGAGCATGGAGAGACTTAAATTCGGTTACTTTGGGTGAGTTATTAGGAAAGACTTGTTTCAGGTCAGGACATCTTGCCTGGTTAACAGTGGTTGCAGCAATGAGCTCAAACAGAACAATGATTGTAAAGATGGAGCAGGGCCTGGCAGTATTTTTAAGAATATTATTATATGTAGGATCATGGTGAGTCAGAATCAAGTTCGCAACACCTAACAACATAAGAAAAACATTTTATGATTTTAGGGCATAATAACTTGATCAGAATTTAATCATCATACTATATCATATCATATATTCTAATAATACTATTATTATAAGCAAAATGTTTCTACCACAATAAAGCAAAATTTATTGCCTTAAGTCAATTCTGATTCACATTATCCTTACAAGACAGAGTACAGCTCCCCCACAGAGTTACAAAGCCTGTATATCTTGACAAATACAGACTTTTTCACATCTTTCCCTGAAGAATAACTGATAACTTGAACTTATCAAAACAAATTTTGATTAAAGCCAAGTACTTAACCGCTTCACCAACAGGGCTCTAACAACCACAGTAGGTAACTTAAAATTAATAATATAATATAATAATATAATATAAACACTGAGCATGAGTTAAAATAGTTACAAGATCAATTGATTCTATATATTTTAAGGACAAATTAATAAATTATAGTCACTTTACATCTATCTGTCTTCTTGGTTTACAGGTTTTAACATTAACCAAATCTGATAAATATTATCTATGGCTAACAATATTTCTATGTACTAGGAAAAATAATCATAATACAAATGAAAATATGTACATTATAAATAACCATTTTGTCAGAAATTGATAAAATATGAAAAACCATAAACAAAGTAAATAACTGAAATATTCTAAAATACTTTGAATTTACTTGTAAATCTTTATTAGGACTAATGACTTTTCAAAAATAGAAATGACAAATTAAATGTGGGTATCCTATTTGGAAAACTCATAGACTTACATTTTCACCAATTAATGAGTGCAGATCAATGCTTAGCAATACTGTCAGTGAAAATTGTCACTAATCATTTTATTTTACTGTTATTTGCTTTCAAGTAGGACCCACCTCACACTGACATTATGTATAGCAGAAAAAAATAGTGCATGGGCTTGT
>NW_022105389.1:0-1045 GCF_000313985.2 Echinops telfairi | reverse complement strand
ATGATCCCTTCAGGACCAGTGGTGAGAGTGGTGATAGTGGGAGGGTGGAGGGACGGTGGGATAGAAAGGGGGAACCGATTACAGGCGTCTGCATGTAACCTCCTCCCTGAAAGGCGGACAACAGAAAAGTGAGTGAAGGGAGACATCAGACAAAATAATAATTTATAAATTATCAGGGAGGGGGGAGTGGGGCTGGAGGGGGAAAAGTGAGGAGCTGATGCCAGGGGCTTACATGGAGAGCAAGTGTTTTGAGAATGATGAGGGTAACGAATGTACAGGTGTGCTTTATACAATTGATGTATGTGTGAATTGTGATATCAGTTGTATGAGCCTCCAATAAAATGATAAAAAAGTAGCATAAAATAAATATTAATCATATAAAACCAAAATCAAACTCACTGCCATCAAGTCAATTCAGACTGTCAGACAGGATAGAATTGCCCAGGTGAGTGTCTAAGGTTGAAAGTCTTTCCAGAAAGAGACAACATCATCATTCTCATTCCGAGCCAGCTGGTGGATCTTACTGCTGACCTTAAGGCTAGCGGCTCAAAGACTAGACACTAAGCAAGTAGGGATCCTAACCTACTCCATATTGACAATTTTGTTTGAGAATTTATTTCTTTGAAAAAGTTCTCTGGTGTTAGTGCCCTATGAGGAAGCGTATTAATAACAAATCAAAGGCGAATGCTACCTTTGTTAAGTACACATTTACTTGCAATTTCTGGGAAATATTTAGGAATTCAAGAATTGTCCCTTAAATAAAGTCACCCTGTTTGCCCATATGCACATGCCCAATTGAAATATTATGGATTAATTGGAAATAATGTTACATAATATAAATAAAAATGACATGGCATTATAAAAAGGGGCAAAAATTAGCATATTTCTGATCTAAGTTCTAGTAGCTCTGTTTAATTTTTAATTAACCTAAGAATCCACCTTCATTTTTTATTCAATTCATATCAATTTTTGAAAAATTCTAAACAGCCAGAGGCCATTTGAATGCTGTTATTATTGTCAGTATAATTGTCTAGGCAATTCCAAC
>NW_022105388.1:3273-4505 GCF_000313985.2 Echinops telfairi | reverse complement strand
CCTGCATATCAGATATTTACATGATGATTCATAACAGTAGCAAAACTACAGTTATGAAGTAGCAACGAAAATAATTTTGTGGTTGGAGCTCACCACGACATGAGGAACTGTATTAAAGTGTTATGGTATCAATTCCATATTTACACACTTACTTTGATTTTGTCATGCGATGTATCCCAATTTCTAGATTGTCTATATTATACCATCAAGAGGTATGAAAAATCAAAGCTATGATTAGGCAAGGAATGTACTTATTTAATGAGAGAATAAGAATTTGACTCATATTAGTATTTAACTGAAAAAAACTCAATACATTTTCAGAGATTCCTCAAAGCTACAAACATCATTCAGTCAGTCTACCTCTGTTCGAAAGGCAAAAAGATGATGATGGAAAAATAATATGTGCTTTACAAAATATTTATTTTAAGCAAGTTTAAGTAAAATGGGGGGTCATATCCCATTTAAGCACCTTAAAATTTTGTGATTTGGACCAGCCCAATTGAATTGTCTCCTCAGGATGCTTGATGGAAAAGTCCGTGTATTTTCCTATCCCAAATTAAACAAAATAAATAAATAAAAGAAAGAAAAGAAACTTGTCAATACTTAATATTATTCAATAAGTACTTAAAATTTAATAATATTAGTTATTATTATTATTTTATCAGTTCTATTATAATAAAAGCATTTCTCCTGATGAACTCCTGATGGTGATCAAAAACCTCTATATTTCATGATTAACAATGCAATCTTGCATATTATTTTATAGGAAATGTAAAGCTTATATGTGACAAGTTCAAAATAGAGATGAATTTTGTATGTTTTTTTAATGAAATATTTGTTCACTTGTAAGTTTTTTAAGTAGCCGTGGGTTTGGTTTGAACAGACTAACTCAAGGCTATCCTATTTACAGGGGCAAACTCTTCATCTCTCTGCTGTGGAGTAGCAGCTGGATTTAAACTACCAACATATTTAGCAGCAAGTGCTTTAAACACTGCACCACCAGGACCCCTTACCTTGTGAATTAGGGCACTAATAGTGACACATACTTATGCATACTTTAAATTGTGAAACAAGTGAATACATGTTTTTGAAACTGCATTTCAATGGTCTATATTTGGATAAAAATTGGTACAAATTGTGGTTTTGTATTATTTCTGTGATAACTTTTAGTTGTGTTCAGAAATTTTATTTTAGAATATTATTTTTTCTTTCAGGAAAGCTATTCTGTCTTT
>NW_022105388.1:0-1766 GCF_000313985.2 Echinops telfairi | reverse complement strand
ATGAGTATCATGTGCTGAGAAAAATGTCTTTCTTGACTTATTAAAAACATTCTCACATTAATATTATTATGATGTGTTATCTTCATGGCAGTATATCTATGAGAAATTGCTCATATTTATTTTTTGCATGAATAAGTTTCATGAGAGTAGGTCATTGTCATATTGAGAATGCTGTGTTTTCACTTAGGAATTAGCACTGCATCTAAATTTGCTGAATAAAACCATGTGATATTAATCAGTAGTCAACAAAGCCAAGAGGATCAATATATTCAGTAGGATCTGTTTTACTTTTCTAAAGCTGCTGTATCAAAAGTGCCACAATCTAGGTAGCTTTAAAGAAGAGAAATTAATTTTCAAAGTTCAGGAAGGGGCTGAATATCCACATTTATGCACTCAGCGAGGTGTCCATTGTCTTTCTCTCTTCGGTAGCTCAATTTCCATCCATTTTAGAAATCGCCAAATTGATTTCCATAGAGGCTGCACATACCTACAGGTCCTCCAGCAGTGGACAACAGCTACTAGTGGCTTTGAACTGCTGGCCTTGCTGTTAGCAGTCCAACAGGTAGGAGAGTATTATTCCTTGTCTCTTTAGTTTCTGGTAATTCAACGCAGTGTTTGAATTTTCTTGTCTTGTATACACGTCTTCACGTGCTGTGTTCCTCGCCTGTGAGTTTGTTTTCTCTGTCAACGCTGCACTTTTATAGGGTTTCACTGAACAACAATTAAGGATCAGACTCGCCCTATTCTTCTATGACTTGACTGGCAGTATAGTTAGATCTATTATTTCTATGAACACAGTTTCATTCACATGAGTGAGGTCCAGAACTTCAACATCATCATATAATTTTGGGTGGACATAATTAATGTATAACATAACCTATGACCAAGAGACCTGATAATTTGGAGTATTAAATTATTAGTTGAAAATTTAAAAGATAGAGACTAATACAAGGTAATTTAACCTTATATTAGTGTAAGAGAAATATGTACAAATATGGATATAATAATATCTTCATTTAAGTAGTTTGCACACATGATAGTAATATAAAATATACAGTATTAATTTAAAAGTGTTTATTTACCAGTATAAAACATTTTAAGGTGGTGTATAAAATGGTAGAATCTAGCACAAAACTTATATTATGATTACTCTGAAGAACATTTTGCTGTTACTTGTGAATTCTATTTGGATTAGGATTTTTCATTAAAATTTAATTGAGGATTTAATAGGTTATAATCACCATCATTGATTAACAAGATGTATATAATTAAAGACTATCAAGAAAAAGTTAATATATTTCCAGAGACATTTGATAGCTGAAAGTATTAGTTTCTGAATTAGGGGGGATTGTGATAAAATATTTTGTCAAGAGAAAAATGATTTTTCACAGTATCTTTAATGTAGTCAGTTTAAACAAATGTTTATTTCAAATATATAATAAATTAGTAAACTAGGGATAATTCATATTCCAAGTTTTTTTGAGGAAAAAACTAAAGTTACCAACTCTACAACCAAGGCCTCAAGTGAGAATAACTATTCAAATTCCATAAATAACACATAATGCCAAAAGTATTTTCACAAGTTAAAAGTATTTTAAATTGTACTTGGTATCTGAAATGCAAGACAGTACAGCATTTTACAATACGACTCAATAGCAGCAGATTATATAAGTAGCTGCACGTTCTGGGTCTCTCCGTGAATATTCAAATCTTACAAATTATGATGCCTGTATAACCATTGGATGCTTATGTGAACTGTCATGTAG
>NW_022105387.1:2301-4505 GCF_000313985.2 Echinops telfairi | reverse complement strand
TCAATGCAAAGAAAACGAAAATCCTCAAAATTGGACCAGCACACACCTTCCTGATCAACAGCGAGAAGACTGAAGTTGTCAAGGATTTTATTTTGCTTGGATTCACAATCAGGACTCCTAGAAACAGCAATTAAGAAATCAAACGACATATTTCCTTGGGCAAATCTGCTGAAATAGACTTAGCAAGGAGGGTGAGATTTCATCTCACATACTTTGGTCATGTGCTCAAGAGACCAATCTCTGGAAGAGGACATCCCGCTTGGTCAAGTTGCAGGGCACCGAAAACCAGGTCGACCTCAGTTAGATGTCGTGAGCTAGCCATTGCCACCACAGGCTCAAGCTCAACAACGGCGAGAACGGCCCAGGACCAGGTAGGAGTTTGTTCTGTCCTTGTGCAGAGGGGAGCTGTGAGTCAGAGCCAAGGTGATGGTAACTAACACTGTTTGCAAAAGAATCACTACTTATTTCTTCACTTTATTTCCTGAAATTTTCAATCACTTTGATCATTAATCACTTATTTCATGAGAACCACATCTATATCAATGAAATGAGGCCTCCCCAAAAAAGCATCATGAGAGACTTTCTGGCAAGATGGTAGCCGAGACAGACACACGGCAGACCCTCTACCACAGACACGAGAGAGCAGATTCAGAGGGAACAGCCGGAACCCTGAGTTTCTGAGGCATACTGAGTACTGGCTCCAGAGGAAAAACAGGCAGGTCATTCTTGGTCCTTAAAAACAAAAAGCTCTGCTCACAGCACAGAGCACATGCTGCCAGGTGGTGAAGAGAAAGATGGGATATATTCCCTTGCTCCCCACACCTGCTGGAGGACAGAAATGTGTCCAACCCCTAATCTGGCACGTCTAGCAATGAGTCACGCCCGCAGCACACCCCCAGGGGTACAGAATACACTCCGAGAGGGAAAACAGAGGAGGTGTGAGCGAACTACGGGGTGTTGAGTAGGGGAGGGGATGGCACTGAAAAACCACCCAATGTGCAGCCACAGACCCAATGGCTAAACAGGAGGAACACAACCACCCCCTGTAATTACTCACCAGCCTCTGCACGTCTCCAAACTCCAAAGCCAAACTCACTGCCTTCGAGTGGATGCCGACTCACGGAGGCCCTATAGGGCAGGGTGGAACCGCCCCTGTGACTTTCTGAGACTCACTCTTTATGGGAGTAGAAAGTCCTTTCTTTCTCCCTGTATATCTCCAGGGAGGTAGAATACACACTGGGAGAAGCCAGGCCTTAATTGATCAAAGAACAGATGCATATCTAGTGATGATGCAAAAGGTATGAGATCATCCCTCCTTCCCCACAACTCCAAGGAGATCAGAGGCAGGCAAGCTATCACCCAACAGAGGCTGCACTCCTCGCCCACCCCCAAATCCCTTGCCATATCCGCAGGGCTGTAGAATAATTTCTTTAGAAGGCACCTGCCGAGGGGTGTGGCCTTGATAAGGACACATTCAGAGCTGACAAAGAAGTAACAGGTGCTAGTTGTGGCCCTGGGTTTTCGGTGTGTGAGGGTTTTCTGTTTGTGTTGGTCTGTTGCTTGCCTTTTGTTATGGTTTTCCCTTTCCAGCCGCATTATACTGGACACGACTGTCACCGCATGATCCAGCCACCCTTGTAAGGCCAATAGCTACACTAGTGGGAAAGGGCCACCCCTCACTCCAGTACCACTGATCATCAAATAGGCCCAAACACACCACCATAATATCTCAGAGTCAATGCACATAAGATAGAGGACAGAACAGTAAAAACACGTGATCAATATGCGGCGTCAGGAGAAGAGACACTGGAATTGCAGGAAAAGGGATGCCAAAGGATGCTTCTTAGCTCCTTTCAACAGATGGAGAGAAAGATCGAGAAAGTGACAGAAAAATGTTTCGGAGAATTCAGGAAGACGCTGTAAGAACAATGTGATGAACTAAATGAAAAATCAGAAACCACACAAAAAGAACAAATCACAATCCAGAGTCTTAAACAGCACATAGCAACCCAGAAGTTTCATACTAACATTTCAGCAACAGACATGACTTGAAAGAGCAAAGCAGTAAAACTGAAGCAGCGTCGGGATCAATTCCGCCACTTGTCTGCGCTGTGAGGATCTTTGTTTTCTTGACATTTGTAGTCTGTGCCTTGATCTCCATCAGCAAGGGCTTCAGGTCCTCCTCGGTCTCAGCACGCAAGTTG
>NW_022105387.1:0-1064 GCF_000313985.2 Echinops telfairi | reverse complement strand
TCTTCAGTCTTTTCATCTGACCTCCCCCCCTTGACATGGATCATTTTATACAATCTCTCCCACTTTGGCCTTTTCTGATGTCCTTGAGTGATTAGGTCGTAATTATACGTTTTTGGCAAGAAGACCAGAAAAGTGATGTCATGCGAGGTCAGTTTTCAGAGCTGTAGAATTAACATTTTTGCCTTTGTAATCGATAAATAGTTGGGGAGAAGGACCTTGAGAGGATGGCTTTCCTTTTTGAGAATAAAATACAGTCACTCGGTCTTATCTTTTGGAGATGCGTCATGAAGTATTTCTGGATGAAATCAGGAAAGGTCTGTGCGGCAGTTGCTTCAAAAATAATACAGGTGGGAAATTAGTCCGGTGCCGACAATTAGCCTTCTCTTGTCCCGCTTGTGCGGTTTCTCCTCTCAAAGCTAAAACCCAGAGAAAGCAAATGACAGAAGAACTAAAATGTCCCAGGCCCCTCTGATAAAGGCGGGTGAAGGAGGGAGTTGAATACGCAGTGCTGTGCTCACTGGTCTAACCATTTCTAGCCTGTAGAATCCTCCACCAGAAACCAGGCTCCACTTTCAAATTGGTCCACAGACGTGGTCCACATCTGGCAGATTTGTCATCACTGTTTTCCTGTGATGCACTGGGGATTCAGTAGAGGGTAGTCAGTGAGTCTGTCTGCAATGTAGTAGCTAGGAGTAACACGTGACAAGAAACATGATTTTGAGCTTGAGCTAACATTCCAGTCTTGCCATCTAGTAACTTAGTACTTACTCTCTCTAACGCTCAACATGCTATCTGTAAATACACAAAAAACAAAAAAGTTACAGCCGTACAGCTTTCAGGATTAGAAACATAAATTTATGTATAATACGTGCTCCTAATTAGTATGTGAATTTTGCCTACTGTTGTCATACAATTAGGTCAGCCAGGTAGGCATTCACATTAAAACCAAAGATCACAAAGAAACAATGTCTATTTCCATGGAGTCAGTCCGGACTCATAAGGACCCTACAGTAGAGGGAGGAATTGTAGGCTGTAAGTCTTCATGGACGCAGACTGCCGCAGCT
>NW_022105386.1:3142-4506 GCF_000313985.2 Echinops telfairi | reverse complement strand
CAATGCTGAGATGCTTCTACCACCAAAGACTTTCTACCCACTGGCCTGTGATATACATTTAGTGTCACTGCATGTGTCTCGTGATTCTGAAGAGGACTTTACAGAATGTTGTCAGACATATGGGATACTATGGGACTTATGACCTTGGGACTTATGACCTTGGACTGGACTGGGTTGGGATTTTTTTTCAATGTTCAATTCCTCTTGTATATAAACTTTTCCCTTATACACATATGTGTGTCTATGAATTTGTTTTTTCCAGTGCACCTGGACTAACACAGCACTCATCAAGTAGACAATTTGCTCAGTTTTCATGTTTTAATTGTAATTGTTTAATCTGAGAAGTCCATGGTATAGGGTATTGTTCTACTAGTCATCGCCAGTTCTCTTCATTTACGTACAAATAACATTTTTTTAACCAGAAATTGATGTGATTGGGCTCCATTGTCAATGTTATATTGTATCTTCTTAAAATTAATTTGTAACTGCTGATTTTTTGGCACTTTGTTCCCAAAACTTTTCCAGAATTCCAAATGATTTAACCATTCTCCCACATAAGCATCACCAGAAGGGTGATCCAAATTTTTATTTCAATTTTAGAAGTAAAAATATTTAGGGGAGGAGAAAGCCTATTCTTTCTACTATAGGAATGCCTTTACACTATTAGTGGGACTATAGAATTGTACAACCATTATGGAAATCAGTATTATATTTCCTTACACAGATGCACATCCAAGTACCTTATGATCCAGCCATTTTTCTACTGGAAATATACCCAAAATAAATTAAGAATATAAAACAAACAGACATGTGTACACATATGTTTATTGCAGCAATTTCCACAATAGCAAAAACAGAAACAATCAAAAATCCCAACTCTAGAGGAATGAATAAACAAGCCCTGGTACATCCATGCTATAGTATTTTATGAATTAATAACAATGATAACATTCTTAAACACCACAAGACATGGACAACACTAAAGATCATTATGCTGAGAAAACTCATTCAATCTTCAAGGATAATCATTGAATATCACTGTTATTATAAGGGGGGGGGATGTGGTTTATACACCAATTACCAATACTTGGAGGACTAGAAACATGCCCAGGACTGGGTGGGGGTAGGAAAAGTAAAAGGGGAGGGATGAAGAAGGGCAAGCATGGAGGGTTTAGCATGAAAAATAAATAAAAATAGAACAAAAATTGCTTCATGGAAAAACAAATAGACCTCCAAATACCTTACTTCTCTGATGTAAATATTGAGCTGAGTGCCTAAAAATGGTAGAAATGTAAAACTGAAGTCTTGGAGTCTTTAATGACATAAAAGTTCATTTCAGACATTAAAAAAAGGCAAAAAAGCCT
>NW_022105386.1:0-1872 GCF_000313985.2 Echinops telfairi | reverse complement strand
CTTAGTGAGCATTATCAAGGCTGTAGGATGGATGGGTTAAGGATCCCCAATGAAATTCTGATAGGACAGGCTTTGTTACTCTCGAACAATAGGCAAGTGCATTCTAATTATGGAAAAAAATATTTGTGAAAATTACCTGGCCCTTTTCCTTACCAGTTCACATTTCAATTTTCTTAAAATTTCTTCATAACTAGCTCCTATTCTGTCCTTTCTTTGCAAAAGTAAATCTACCAAAATTAACCTTTGAGAATGCCCAAAACACAGTCATCATAACCTTCTGAGCTGACCTCTCTGACTTAAATATATCTGGTCCAACTGTCTGCCTCTGAAGCCACTATGTTGTTTGAACCTTGTATGTAAAGTCATTTTAACCAGACTAAGATTACTGAAAGAACTTTTCTGTAGCCACCCACTGATCACAGGGAGATATTTCAGTACATTTTGTAAATGTGCTGGCTTTGTGTTTTATAATTCATGTATCAGAGAGAAAAGTCCTGAACATATCCTAGACTGACCTATGTTTCCATTCTAATTAATGCTTCTGGCAGGACCTATTTTATCATATTCGTTGTTCATGTTAACTTTTATGGTTTAAGGTATGAATTAGTGGGAGACTAAATTTGGTGACTTGTTCACCTTTGCTCTATACCATAATACCATTTTCAGCTCTCTGGGCAGAACCATTTAGAGAGACATATTGTGATCAGATGCGTTGAATTTTTACTGAGTATCATAATACATGACACTGTATAGGGTAGGGAATGCTTATAAACAAATTATGGATTTTTTGTAAACTTTAGTCATCTTACACACTATGCATAAGTAGGATCACTGAGCCTTAAAATTGGAAGATTTCTTTCTATAGCGAAAAGATAAAAACTCATAAATTCACCATAGTGAATTCCCCCAAGTTATATAACATGTTACTGACAACCCAAATTCAAATGAACATTTGTCAAGTCAGCTCTGATCCATAAAGAGCCTTGGTTACTGGCAGACAAGAAGAAAAGTCTTACTCAGCTGGCACAGCTTTATATCCTAGGCACCAATGCCAATTTATTTTTAATTATATTTACATATCAAGTCTGAATAGAAATTAACCAAACAGGTTGATTCTATGCTTTTTGAATTTAAGGTAAGTGTAATCTGATGCCTCTACTCACATTCTACTTCCCTAGCTCAAACATACCCATAGTCATTTAGGCATCAGAACTAATTAAACATGCCATGAAAGCACTATTAACTTAAGTTATACATTTCCCTTCTTCTTTATAACCATATGAACCTCATCCAACAGTATTCTAATTGATGGATCCAATCACCAAACTTAAAAACAATACTCTATAGACTTCATTGATGAAAAACCTACAGGGTAAAACAATACATTCTGTGGAAATGCAGTATTTCATTATCTTTATGGTACAGAGTGAAAGATAAATTAGGAAAAGAATGTTGTCCAAACCCTTTTATTGCTTTTATGATAATAAGAAGATAGTCCTTATTTGTTTAGATGGGGTTGTGTAAATTAATTATCTGGTTACAATTCATTCATTTGGGTGAACGTCAGTTGATACCAGAGAGAAATGTACAGGTTTTTCTTTCTTAGAGCTTATATTTGCAATTTATTTTTTAATGTAGGCATACATGGCTCATTTAGAATTACTGTATCCAAATCCCTAAGGAATAACCTACTTCTATTAAATAATTTTTTTACTAATGTTCTGTGTTAATCCATGTAGTGACACTTGTGAAAGTTGAAGGGACTTAGTTGTTTCCTCCCTCAGATGGAGTACACTATTGTAATTTTTCACTTGCTCCTTTTTGTTGAAAACATCTGTGATTTCTTCACTTAAAAGTCTATTAAAAAAAAAA
>NW_022105385.1:3149-4484 GCF_000313985.2 Echinops telfairi | reverse complement strand
AAAAGTGAAATGGAATGCCTAAAGATCAATATTCTAGATATTAGTGAGCTGAAATGGCCTAGTATTGACCATTTTGAATCAGAAAATTATATGGTTTACTATGCTGGGAATGACACAATCAAGAGGATTGACATTTCTATTCACAGTCAAAAAGGGCATTTCAAGATCTATTTTGAAGTACAATAGAGCCTGTGACAGAATTATATCTACTTATCTTCAAAGAAATCCAATCGAAACAAGTATAATTCAAATGTATGTACCAACCACAAAAGCTAGTGATGATGAAATTGAAGAATTCTACCAGTCTTCAGTCAGACCTTGATTAAACATGCAATCAAGATTCCCTGATAATTATTAGACACTGGAATGAAAAAGTTAGAAACAGAGGAAGGAATAGTAGTTGGAAAACAGACTCGGTGACAAAAACTAAGCTGAAGATCACATGATAGAACAACTTGTTCATAAAAATACTAATTTTTCAACAACAAATGTTGACTATACACAAGGACTTCTCCAGATGGAATACACAGGAATGCAATTGACTACATCTCTGGGAAGAGACAACAGAGAAATTCAATATTAGCAGCTAAAAACTGCACAATGGGCTGGCTGTGGATCAGACTATCAATTGCTCATATGTAAGTTCAGTTTAAATTGAGGAATATTTAAACATGTCCACAAGAGCCAAAATATGACCTTGAGCATACCCAGACAACTTCATTGTACTCATGCGGAACTTGTATGTGGATCGAGGTGCAGTTTTGTGAACGGAACAAGAAAATACTGCATGATTTAAATTCAGGAAAGTTATGTGTCAGGGTTGTATCCTCTCACCATACTTTGATCTCTTGCTTATCAAATAATCAAAGAAGTTGGATTATATGAAGAAGAATGAAGCATCAGGTTAGAGGTAGGTTTATTGTGGTAGTTATATAATTGTCAATTTAAGAATTAAGCCTGTAGGGGTGGAGTCTAGCCTGTCAATCAGGTCATAGCCATTGAGCCTTCTGTGTGGGCATAGCCTTCCCCTAAGGATTCTGGTATTTCCTCCTTGGAGGTGGGAGACTCTCTGCTCACACCCTGGGAGACATAGCAGCTGATAAGACACTTGGACCATGATGCAGCCCTGGTGCTAGAGAAGCCATGCAGAGACCCCTGCCAATGCTGAGATGTTTCCAATGCTACTGGATCCAAAGACTTTCTACCCACTGGCCTGTTATGTTCTACATTCAGATTCAATGTATGTGTTTTGTGAGTCTGAAGAGGACTTTATAGATTGGTATCAGACATATGGGCTAATATCAGACTTATGGACTTGATCTGGACTGGGCTGGG
>NW_022105385.1:0-1191 GCF_000313985.2 Echinops telfairi | reverse complement strand
AAAAAAAAAAAGAAATACTTGCTGATGAAGGTCAATGGTTGCAGCCTTCAGGGTGGTTTACAATTCAATATAAAGAAGCCAAATCCTCACAACGGTGTCAATAGGTAATATCACGATGAATGGAGAAAAGGTTAAATTGTCCAGGATTTTGTCTTGCTTGGTTCCACAATCAATGCTGATGGAAGCCACAGTCAAGAGACATATTTTATTGGGTGAATATGCTGCTAAGACCTCCTTAGAGAATTGAAAAGCAAGGATATTACTTGAGGACCAAGTTGTACCAGACCCAAGCAATGGTCTTTTCAATGGCCTCATATGCATGTGAAAGTTAGACATTGAATAAGGAAGACTAAAGAAGATTTGATGCATTTGAATTGTGGTACTGGAGAATAATATTGAAATTACTGCCAAAAGGAGAAACAAATCTGTCTTGGAAGAATCGTTGTTTCCGTAGTAGTTTGATTTTTATCACTCTTCTTACCTCTGGATCAGGATAGAACAATGATTGTGACTTAGATGGTTGCTGATGAGCTTTTAAGACTCCAGTTACCACTCACCCAAGTACGATGTAGGACATTGTCTTTGTGAATGATGTTATGCCAATGGACCTTCGCCACTAAGGCTTAGTGTCTCAAAAACATAACCATGGTCCCAATCCTCCAGTCCCAGTAGCTCATTCTCTCAAGAAGTTTGTTTATAGCTAAGAAGTATTGTAAAAATAAACAATGTGCACTGCAAAACCAACACATTTTGTGTGATTTGCCTTACAATGATATTCATGTAAGTGTGTTGGTCTGGAAATGAACCTAAAATTATCTCCAAAGTAGCTCAGTGATACTTTGTTTGTAGAAATGGATTGTGTGTTTTGGAATTAAATATTGGGTTTTACTTTTACTTCCTGTTTGCTGGGTTATCTAAACCAAATCATCTTTCTCTCAATTGACTCGTTTGCTCCATCCACATGCTAATACTGTAATGTGCATGGGCTAGAGGGAATTGGAAGGAGTCTTGGTGGCAGAGTGGGTTATGTGTTAGTCTGCTAACTACAAGCTCGGTACTTCTCCATGGGAGAAAAATGAGACCTTCTACTCATGTAAAGATTACAGTCTCGGCCAGAGGGCAACAAAGAGAAAACAGACCCCAAGATAGCATTGGCTTAAGGATGGAAAGAAGCCCAGAATGATACACACA
>NW_022105384.1:2481-4452 GCF_000313985.2 Echinops telfairi | reverse complement strand
AGAAGCACACCAGCCTGTGTGATCATGAGGTGTTGACGGATTAAGGTATCAGGCATCTAAGACTCAGAACAAAACCATACCCAAGGTGAATGGTGGGGAAGGGGGGCATGGAGTGGAGACTCAATACCCATCCATAGACAATTGGACATCCCCTCACAGAGGAGTCACAGGAAAGAGATGATCCAGTCAGGGTGCAGTATAGCACCAATGAAACACACAACATTCCTCTAGTTCTTTGGTACTTCCTTCACCCCACTATCATGACCTCAATTCTACCCTAAATATAGGATTAGACCAGACCGTGAACACTGCTACAGGTAAGAGCCTGCAACACAGGGAATCCAGGATAAATAAACCCCTCAGGGCTAACAATGAGAGTAAAGATACTAGTAGGATTAGGGGATGGTGGGGGGAGAAAGGGGGAGTCGATTACAAGGATCAATCTAAACTCCCCTCCCAGGGGGATGAGTAATGGAGAAGTGGGTGAGGGGCAACGGAGGACAATGTAAGATATGGAAATAATAGTCTATAACTCATCAAGGGTTCCTGAAGGAGGTTGGGGGGTAGGAAGGGGGAAGAAATGCGCAGTTGATATCAGGGGCTCAAGTGGGAAGAGAATGCTTTGAAAATGATGATGAGGACATATGTGAAAATGTGCTTGACACACTGGATGAATGTATGGCTTGTGATAAGAGCTATAAGAGCCCCCAATAAAAGAATAAAGAAAAAAAGAACCCAAGAAAGAGACTATTTGTCTTGATCAAGCTTAGTATCAAACACACTTCAAATTTCTGTGGTTTATGAAAGAAAAAGTTTGTTTCTTGCTTACCCTGTATGCCCACTGCACATCAGCCATCAGAGTTACTTTGGGGACCCAGGCAAATGGGAGCACCATCACAATACATGCCCTAAATGGACAAGGTAGGACCAAGAAAGTTTGCAAAATCTGACACACACGGGCTCTTAACATCTCCACCAGTATAGGACCCTCCTTTTCACTCTCATTTTGTTGGCCAGAGCAAGTTGCATGATCATGCCTAATATCAAGGGGAGAAGCATAGTTCAGAATTGTCATGTATCCAGTAAAAGAGACAGAAATTATGAAGAGTCCTCAGATTTCCCATAGAACCTCAGTGTGGACATGCCCCTTGCTCTGCCTATATACTAACCCACTCATTCACCTTTCAACATGGGTGGTAGAAAGGGGTGGGGCATATATGAGAGTTACATGGGGTGCTCACCCAGGCAGCAGTGGCATATAGGAGTATATGCCTCTCATGCACATCTCAGTCCTTCCTATAACCCAAGTGGTTTCATCACAGCTGAAGAGGGAAGTTACATCCTTCAAGAGTAACCTCTGCAGGCTTCCTCCATTCTGCTATGTAATATGTACATAGGGTATGTCTTGCATCAGGTTAAAATGGTGTTCAGCTGCCAGATACAGAGTTCTGACAAAGCTGCTTATAGTTGTTTGTGTCTCAATAATAGAATCCAGGAGCAGACGAACTTGGATTCCCCATAGAAAACCTGGACTTCCTACATCTGGCAAGACAGGAGAGAAGAGGAAGGAAAAAAAAGATGTGCATGTGTGTGCTAACCTTTGGAGTAGCTTTTCTGTAAGTCCCACCCAACATTACAGGGTGACAAGAACTTAGTTCTATGTCTCTTCTCTCCCTCTGTCCAGGTGTGTTATTCTGGATTGACTAAAGAAACAAATTTGTATACACTCATATGTGTATAAGAAAGAGCTTTATATACAAGACCAATTGAATATTGAGAAAACACCCCAGCCCAGTCCAGATCAAGTCCATAAGTCTGATATTAGCCCATATGTCCAATACCAGTCTACCAATACCATTATCTCTTCAAACTCACGCAACACATGCAATGCCACTGAATGCAGGAAGATCACAGGCCAGTGGTGGAAAGTCTTGTGGATCCAATGGCAGTGGAAAGCATCTCAGTGCTGGC
>NW_022105384.1:0-1210 GCF_000313985.2 Echinops telfairi | reverse complement strand
TCCAACCTCCCTCTCCCACCCCTTCTCACCCCACTATCATTACCCCAGTTCTACCTTACAAACCTGGCTAGACCGGAGCATGTACAGATAAGAGCTCTCGACCCTTGGAATCCAGGATGGATAAAACCCTCAGGAACAGTAATGAGAGTAGTAATACCATGAGGGTAGGGGAAAGGTGGGGAGGATAAGGGGGACAAAGGGGGTACTAATTGCAATGATTGACATATAGTTCACCCACCCACCCCTGAAAGGGACGAACGACCATAGGGGTTATGTTGATTGATTGTTTTTTTGGAAATAGATTGCTAGACTTTCTTCTTAGTTTGTCCTAGTCTAGAAGCTCCACTGGAACTTGTTCACCATGAGTGACTGTTTTTTAGCTTCAGAGCAACGTACCAGCTATCACAATATTGCAGATAACAGATAAGTCATTATTATACTGTCAGCTTCTCTCTGAGGAGCTTCATCATACCAGCCAGACTCTCCTCTCCTCTCCTCTCCTCTCCTCTCCTCCCCAACCCACCTCTGCCTTGCCCCAAAGGCTTTCTCCTGCACCAGTCAGCCCCTCCCGGTTGAACTCAGGATCTACTGTGGCATAGCTGCCACCCTGGCACTTGTTACACTTCTGGGTTCGAGGCTTTGTTTCCTGTTTCCCCTATCACTTTTCTTCATGTGCTCTCTCATCCTGCTAAAGTTTTCATGCCTGATTCTTCCTAGACCAGCAACCACAAGGGGATAGATTCATAGACACTCATATAGATATAAGAAAGAACTTTATATGTGAGAGCAATTGAATATTGAGAAAACATCCCAGCCTAGTCCAGATCAAGTCCATAAGTCCTATATTAGTCCATATGTCTAATACCAATCTATAAAGCCCTCTCCTCTTCGGACTCATGCAACACATGCAATGATGCCAAATTCAGGACCATCATGGACCAGTGGGGGGATAGACTTGTGGACCTAGAAGCATTGTAAGCATCTCCGTGCTGGCAGGGATCTCCACATGGCTCCTCCATCTTAAAGCACTAGTGTAGTTCCATATGTCTTGTCAGCTACAGTATCTCCCAGGGAGTAAGCCAGTATCCCACCTCCAATTAGTTATTTATCTCCTTAGTGCCTCCAAATGAGGTTATCAAGCTGCGATCTGATTGACAGGCTAAACTCCACCCCTTCAGTCTTAAGCCTCAAATTGACAACAGATTATATA
>NW_022105383.1:3285-4553 GCF_000313985.2 Echinops telfairi | reverse complement strand
CGGATCCCAGCGACAACTCAGAGCTCTCTGCCATGGAGTCGCTGTCAGCTCATGGTGACTGTGTGGGTCAGGGTAGAACTGTTCCTGTGGGATTCCGAGACTAACTCTTTACGGGAGTAGAAAGCCCCATCTTTCTCAGGAGGGGTTGGTGGTGGTTTCGAACTGCCAATCTTGAGTGTCGCAATCCAATGCAGATCCACTATGCCCCTAGGGTCCCCTAAAGTGACAACAGAAATGCGAAAGCTTAGACAGGACCCTGAAGGGAGAGTGAGTTTCTGTGAATGAGGGAGCGACAACTCAGACAAAGGGTGAGAATGGTCAGGCAACTGGAAGAGGGTGTCGGTGTCGTTGAATGGTACAGGCAGCAGCTGCTGACTTGGTGTGCTTCTGCTGCCTACACTGTCAACTGCAACCCAAAATAAAATGACCAACACTTCCTTTGTTTAAGAGAAAACAGGAAAACCCTATGGGGCAGTTCTACTCTTGTCATATGGGCCGGTAGGAGTCAGAATCCACCGGACAGTCCCTATCAACAATTAATTTTTGATAGGTGTGGATATATCCGTGGAACCGTGGTGACATAGTGGGTTAGGTGTTAGAGTGCTTGCTAACTGCAAGGTCAGCAGTTTGAAACCACCTCAGACGAGGCGTTCCACCCCCTTTTAAAACTTACAGTCTTGGAACCCACAGGGGCAGTTCTACTCTGTCCTACAGAGTCTCTATGAGTTGAAATCAACTCAATAGCTGTGGTAGTTACCCAATTTCATGTC
Organism: Echinops telfairi; assembly: GCF_000313985.2. Lineage (NCBI taxonomy): Eukaryota > Metazoa > Chordata > Mammalia > Afrosoricida > Tenrecidae > Echinops > Echinops telfairi. Next base: position 3,783 of record NW_022105383.1, on the reverse strand, counting down.
AACTTGAGTGAAGGGGTGGAGTCTAGCCTGTCAATCAGGTCACAGCCTGATGATCCCTCCTTGGGGCGTGGCCTTCTCATGAGGGTGCTGGGAGCTTTCTTTCTCTTGATTCTGCCATCAGAAGAGGCAGCCTGTCTCTCTCTCTCTCTCTCTTTCTCCCTCTCTGCTTTGCCTTCCTGTTGACAAGCTACATGGAGTCACACTGATGGCAGCCAGAGCCCTGGAGATACATCCACTGCCATTGGATCCACAAGACTTTGTACCCACCGGCCGGTGATTATCCTGCATTTGGCATCATTGTATGTGCTACATGAGTCTGAAGAGGAATTCATGGGCTAATATTGAACTTATAGACTTGATCTGGACTGGACTAGGATCTTTTATTGATGCACAATTATTTCTTGATATAAAGTTCTCTCTCATACTTAAATGAGTGTCAATGAACTTGTTTCTCTAGTCAACCCGGTCTAACACAATGGCCAAATGTCTGTTTTACTC
>NW_022105383.1:0-1716 GCF_000313985.2 Echinops telfairi | reverse complement strand
CTGACATGAACCGTACATTCATGGGCAATTGATTTTCAACCTGGGGACCAAGTGCGTTCAATGAGGAAAGAAAACATCTCTTCAACGGCTGGATCTCCACAGGCAGGAGAAGAGAGTTGAGCTCACGCCTCACATCATACATGAAAACTTACTGAAAATGACCTAAAGACAAGAACTAAAGCCATAAAAGTCTGAGGAGGAAACATAGTGATCCATCTTCCAGACTTGCTGGTTAGATTTTTTTTTTTTTTAGATGGGTGGGGCTTTCGAGAGCAGATCATCAACTGATGTCCGCTGAGCGTTCATACACATCTTGTGTCTTCCCATTCACTGAAACGCCCTCGATGTTACATCACTTATCCCGCTCCCTCCCTGTGTCCCCTGTTCCCATTCTGCCTTCCCTCCCAACAGCTCTGAACTGTGTCCTTGGGGAAGCGCTGCCCTTTGGATCTTGGATGGCCGGAGCTGACAAGGCGTGCTTCCCTCACTCGAGCTTTTCTCCCCCTTACAGACTTGTCTACGGTTTGGCTAAAGATTGAGCTGGGAGGAAGTTCATTCCCAGACCTGAAGGGTGACTAAGGGCCATGGTCTCAGGGGTCCCACCAGTCTCTGTCCAACCAGAAGCCTGCTTTCTGTCCCACATTTTCTTCCCGCTCTATCCAGAGTCGTAAGACTTTGTTTTGCACAACGGTTTCTTAGGTCTGAAACCAAAGGGATGATGAGCACTCAAAAGAAGGTTTTGTGCAGCAAGTTTGATTCAACGAGCGAATTAAGTCAGGCACAAAAGGACAAGCCTGGTATATGACCCAACGTCTACGAAGCATCTGGACTAGGCAGGTGTCTAGAGAGGAAAGTCGAGTCGTGGTTTCAGGAGCAGGGGTGGGGACGGAAAGATACTCAGTGTCTGTTTTGAGTGATAAGCAACGTGTGGCAACAGACAATGGAGGCGGTTGATGTCCCTGAATTGCACACTTAAAATCGCGAAAGGAGAAAACGTCTTAGAGTTGTCTCACAGGAAAGTGTTTTCAAGGTTTAAATAACTAAAATACAGTTTAAAAAAAATAAATCACAGCCCAATGAATGTCAGGTGAGGGTCCTTGCCATTGGCAGGCTCCTTCCAGTTGTTGGAGCAATGGTTCAAGACCTCAGCTGCTAACCGAAAGGTTGGTTTGACCAGAGGGAGAAGAAAGGTGTGGTGATCTACTTCCATCAAAACGTGTCTCCTCGGAAAAGCTATGGGGCAGCCTTACTCTGTCCCGTAGGCTCCTATGAGTTGGAATTGACTCAATGGCAGTGGCTTTGGGTTTGTGATACTGCCATCAAACGCATGTGATCTTCGAAGTCCCCATTGGAGGGAAGGAGCAAAAACAGTATTACTCCCGCCCACATCCCATTGGCCCAGCCTAGCTGCATGGGTGTCTGGGAAATTTAATCTTCCTATGTGACTAAAAAAAGTGGACGATGAATGTATTAGTTTGGGCAGACTAGAGAAACAAATTTAGGAAAACATCCCAGCCCAGTCTCGATCAAGTTTATAAGTCTAATATTAGCCCATTTATCTGATACCAATCTATAAAATTTTCTTTAGGCTCACACAACACATGCAATAATGCCAAATGCAGGAAGATCACAGGCCATGGGTGGAAAGTTGTGGATCCAGTGGTGGTGGAAGCATCTCAGCATTGGTATGGGTCTCCACGTGGCCCCTCCAGCTCC
>NW_022105382.1:2826-4486 GCF_000313985.2 Echinops telfairi | reverse complement strand
AAAAAGTATGTTGGACTTGATGGACCTCATGTTTAGAAATAAAATTTATATTTTATCTTTTAATTCAATTTCCCACAAACTATTTGAAGTTCCCTTATATTTGCAGGACAGACAACTCAATCCATAACATTTCACTGTGTAGCCCCTGAAAATTTATGTCCCTTCCACATTCAAAATCACTTTCACCCTATCACATCATCCCCAAACCTATGAACTATTCCAACTTTAAATCCTAAGTCCTATAATCTTTACTATCCAACTCAAGTGTGGGTTGTGTTTCATGCTGAGACATTAATTCCTCTATAGCTGAGGATCTATAAAAACTTGAATATAAGGTCTATGTTTCCAGTAAAACAAATGTCTTATTCTATGAAAGAATTCTATAGGCATTGTGTTAGTCCAGGTAGACTAGAGAAACAAATTCATTGAGACACTCATGTGTATAAGAAAAAGGTTTATATACAAGAGCAATTGAATATTAAGAAAACATTACAGCCCAATCCAGATCAAGTCCATAAGTCTGATATTAGCCTATAGGTCTGATACAAATCTATGAATTCCTCTTCAGACTCACATAACACATGCAATGACACTGACTGTGGGAAGATCACAGGCCAATGGATAAAAAGTCTTGTGAATCTAGTGGCAGTGGAAGCATCTCAGCACTGGCAGGGGTCTCCACATGGCTCCTCCAGCTCAGGGTACTAGCGTTAGCTCCAAGTGTCTTGTCAGCTGCAATGTCTCGCAGGGAGTGTGTAGGGGGGTCCCACCTCCAGTGAGCTATTTATCTCCTTAGCTCCTCCAAATGAGGTCATCAAGCTGCAACTTGACTGACAGGCTAAACTCCATCCCTTCACTCTTAATAAGTCTCAAACTGACAACAGATTATGTAACTACCACAGGCAGATTCCTAGACCTTAACGCTTAAGCTATTAAGAGAAGGAGTGGGTAAATAAAATTGGAAAACTCTGCCTTAAGACAACTGTCTGGCTATTGTCTTTCTTTCTAAGATTTGGCAAGGTAGAAATGGACTCTGTATTGTATGTCTTCTTTGCTTTGAATTTCTTCTCCAGCAAATTTTGTGCTCTTCCCTAGCCACATGTATTGCTGAAACTGACTACAAATAGGAAAGCTTAATACTTTTCAAACTAATGCCATTTGTTATAGTTAATATTATATCACAACTTGGCGAAGTAATGATTGCTAGTTTGCCCAAACATTAGTCCAGTGGCTATTCCATAATGTAAGCTAATATAAAATATAATGTAACTGCCTTCCAAAATCATCTAAAGTAATGTAATACATCAAGCAGTTGAAAATGGGGTTTCTCTAAGCATGTATTTTCTCCTCAGCATTAATAAACATTTTTGTCAGAATTTTCTTTCTGCCCTCTTCCTGTCACCTTGGGATGCAAGCAATCTCTCCATCACATGACATAATCAGTTAAGCCAATTCCGTGGAGAAAATAGCCCTTTTCTTATATCTTCCTCACAAACTCGTTGTATACACATAGAGATGTATAGGGGGGCCCCAAAAGCTCAGGTAGAAATTCCATTCTGTTTCAATTCCACTGTTCCAAGAACCTTTTGAAGCCGCCTTGTCTATAGCTCTGTTGCCATTGAGTCAGTTCAGTCTCACGGTGTTACCACATACATCAGAG
>NW_022105382.1:0-1322 GCF_000313985.2 Echinops telfairi | reverse complement strand
AGTGCCACCAGAATTCTGCTTAGTGTATGCCACCCAGGAAGTCCAACTCCTGGAGTAGAACATCCCACTTGGGTCGGAAAAACCAAGGTGCTTATTGAGATACGGTTATCACAGTAGGTGCAACGATGGGCTCTGTCTCAGCAATGACTGTGAGTAGGGTATCGAATGCTTGTTCTGATGGACATGAAGTTGCTATGGGTTGGAACTGACTCCGTAATCACCTAACAACATGGTAAAAAAAAATGACAACTATTCTCTTCTCTTGGCGTCTTCATTTATCAGAATGAGTAATCTGCAATGAATAATCTACTTCCAGGTATGTGATTTTATGATAAAAGTGTATGAAAAAATTAAGTATTCACTGAGAAAATGCAGTAGATTCAGCTGTCGTAATTGCCTAGGCCAAAAAGGGAACACCATACAACTTGAACCTCACCAGAAGAACAATGTTCCTTCTTCTTTAGTTTCTTAATTTCTATCAAATGGAAAAACCAAAACCCCAAAGATTACATTTTTAAAAATCTGATAAAGCTGGCTAGAATTTTTTAATGAGCATATCCATGTCTCCGCGAGGCAATAGAGACCGATTAAGTCTAAGAAAATTGCCGAAGATAACCAGCTTGATTCTCCTCAAAGATTCTCACAGTACCAGCCTGAGGGGTCTTTCACTAACATGCACAGGAAGGATGTGTTTAGATAACATCAAGCCAGGGGATGTCAGGGTATTTAAAGCGAACAAACAGTAACAGCCCAATGTTTCTTGGTTTGGGGGGGGTTGTTTGTTTTTTAAGGAATGACTAGAAACTAGAAGCTTACATCTTACAAATAATTTCAGAAGCAATTTTCCAACATTTTCCTTAAGTCACATGTAAGGCACTAAGTCCAAATAAGTCAAATTAGCATAAAAGGAAATAATTTAATGATATTTAAAATATAAAACAGCACTGAAATCTGAAGCCAAGCCAGATACGTACTTAAAATTGACTAAGCTGTTTCAAATGCTATGTCTTGAAATTAATTTATGTTGAACACAGTGGGTACCAGAATCAATTCTGGTTGCTATGACAACAGACCCTGAAAATTTAAAGATCCAGCAGCAGGCTCAATTCTCTGCAAAGAAGACTATTTTACATTAAAATTACATACCATTGCAACAGTTTCAATGAAACATGTTAAACAGAAACACATGCAAGTCATTTTTTAAAAGGCAATTTAATTAGTGTGTATGAAATATGATATTTGTCATTTTGACTTAAATTTCCTCTTAGCTAGCTTTAAAGAGTGAAAACGAATCTATATGTCTGAAAGCCAGCAACTAATTA
>NW_022105381.1:2098-4448 GCF_000313985.2 Echinops telfairi | reverse complement strand
TCCTTGAACTAACTACAAACAAACAAACAAAAATCTGTGCACTGTGTTCAATGACTGACGACAGACCATTGAAGAGATGGGGACATTATCTGGACTCTCTTGGAGTTCAGTTCAGCGAATTTTAATGGAAGATTTGAGAAAGAGAAGGGTCACTGCGAGGTTTGTGCCTCCGGTTCTGACTGACCAGGATAAAGAGCATCGAGTGGAAACATGCTATACTTTGAAAGAATAGCTCTAAAGTGACCCAGAGTTTTTCCCCATGGTCATTACTGGTGACTATGAGACATGGTACTCTTCTTCCAACCCCCAAAACAAACATCAATCAAGCCAGTGGAAGATGCTATCATCACCTCACCCATAAAAAGCTTGTCAAGTGAAATCAAAGATCAAGATGATGTAAGTTTGGTTTTTTGAAGTGAGGGGGATAGTGCATTTGGAGTTTGTTCCACCAGGTCAGACTTAATCAAGCTTTCTATGTAGAGGTTCTGGAAAAATGCAATTAAAAAGGCCTGATTTGTGGGAGATGGGGGAATTGGTTTTGCCACCCAACAACGCACCTGCTCATTCAGCCATCTTGGTGCACTAGTTTTTGCAAAATCAGCATACCTCTCTGGCCCCATGCACCTTATTCACCTCACCTTGCTTCGTGTGACTTCTTTTTGTTTCCATGGATGAAGAGGAACATGAAAGGACACCAATTTGGTGACAAGCAAGCTCTTAACTGAGTAAACCCCAAAGAAATTAAGAATACAACACGGGCAGATATATGCATATCTATATTTATTGCAGTAATTACATAATAGCAAAATCATTGAAATGACCCCAAACCTTTATTATAGGGGAATGGATAAACAAACTGGTACATCCATACCATGGACATTAATAAAAATCAATGATAACTTTTAAAAAATAATTTTATTGGGGGCTTGCACAACGCTTATCACAGCCTATACATACATTCATTGTGTCAAGCACATTCGTACATTGTTGCCATTCAATGATAATTCTTTTAAGCACCACAAGACATGGACAACACTAGAGAATATTATGCTTAGCAAATTTCATCAATCTTACAAAAATATTTAATAGCACAATGATTATACTGTAAAAGAAGAGGATACGTGGTTCATATACCAAAAGATACGACTTTGATGACTATGAGGGGGCCAGGAGGAAGAAGGCAGAACAAGAAGATGGGAGCAATAGGGTATTGAGGAGAGAGAACGAAGGATGGGGGAGGCAGCAAAGAGAAAAAGAAACACGTATACAGAGGGTTTAGTGGGATACTGTGTTGATTTAATTTCTTGATATAGGCTGTGTACGTATAAACAAAAAAAATTCCCCCAGGCTCATTATCCCTCAAACTGAAATAGTGGTCTGATTGGTTAACAAAATAAAAGGGAAAAGAGAAACTGAAATGGATTCCAAGTCTTTAGTGACAAGCATATCTCAAAAAAGCAGTAACAACCATAGAAACTTGATTTGAACCTAAACTGACGTAGTTACAGAAATGGAAGCTCGAGGAGGCAAAGTATTATAATAAAATGTATATAAATTGGGGGTAGATATCCAAAAGGGAAGAACGAGATTGACATTTCTCTCAAGTTGAAAGAATTGAAGAAAAATTCAAGCCTCCAGTAAAAATGTTGAAGAAGTCTGTGGACAAAATATTAACACACATAGAAATTATCAAACAGAAACAAAAATCACAGTACCAAAAGTAATTGGTTAACCTTCAATCCTTTCAGGAGGTAGCATGTGATCAAGAACAAGTGGTACTAAAGGAAAAAAAGTACAGCTGTACTGATAACGTTGGTGAAAAACCAAGCTACAGAAAATGATAGAATTCCAAAGGAGATGTTTCAATAAGTGGATGCAATGCTAGAAGCACTCATTCATCTATGTCAAGGAATTTGGAAGACAACTACCTCGTCAGCTGGGAGAGTATGGGCGTTACACAATTTCATGCCTACTTGATAAAGAAAGCGAAGTGGTTGAGTTTATCCTGTCATTCGGGTCATAGCCTGATTGTGCCTCCTGGTGGGTGTGACCTTCTCACACCTAGTGGATTCTGGGAACTTCATTTCTTCCTCCCTGGAGGCAATGGGGCACACTGTGCTTGGCCTTCCTGTTGAAGAGCCACATGGAGCCACGTTGGTGGCAGTCAGGGATCTGGAGATGCGTCCACCGCCATTGGATCCACAGGACTTTCCACCTAATGGCCTGTGATCTTCCTGCATTTGGCATCATTGCATGTGCTACTGAGTCTGAAGAGAAATTTATGGACTAGTGTCAGACATATGGGTTAATATCGGACTTATTATGGACTTGATCTGGACTGGAATGGGAT
>NW_022105381.1:0-1159 GCF_000313985.2 Echinops telfairi | reverse complement strand
CTGGTAATATATAAGGAAGACTAGAGAAGAGTTGATGCACTTGAATTATGGTGTTAGGAAGGATAGGGAATATGCCCTTGACTATCAGAAGAAGAAACATATCTGGCTTGACAGAAGTGCAACTAGAATTCTCCACAGATGTAAGGATGGTGACAGTTATTTACTTTGGTCATGGTATTAGGAGGGACCAGGAGGAAAAAGTCATCATGCTTGCTAAAGTAGAAAGTGAAAAAGAAGAAAATCCTTAATGAGATGGTTAGCCACAGCGGCTTTAACTCTGTTCTTGGATGTAGCAATGACTGTGAGGACGGGGCAGAGTGGGGTAGTGATATTGTTACTTGTAAGGTTGGTATGAGTTGCAACCAACTTGTTGGCACCTAACAACCACAACAATAACAAGGGGCTTGGGTTGATTTCAGTTAAGGGTGGCTGTAAGAATACTGTGTTAAACCAGAATCAGAACCCCATGAGAATTTCAAAAGCATTTAAACTTATTTACAATATAATTCCTTTGAAAAACTAAAACTAAAACTAAACTCCCAGCCATTGAGGTGATGTCACTTCATAGCTACCCTATAGGACAGGGTAGAGCTGCCCCTGTGAGTCTCTGAGACTGTGACTGTTTATAGGACAGGGTAGAACTGCCCCTGTGAGTTTCTGAGACTGTGACTGTTTATAGGAATAGATAGCCTTGTTTGTCTCCAATGGAGTGGAGGTACGCATAAATAGACTCTAAATTGTAAGCTATAAAACTAAACATATGTAATATTATTGTATATACTCATGTATAAGCTGAGTTTTTCAGTGCATTTTAAATGCAGTTTTTGTGGTAAAATTAGGGGCGTTGGCTGATATTTGGGTCGGCTTATACTCGAGTACATAGGGGATTAAATTTTCAATAATATTATTAATTTTATTAATACAATTAATTTTATTAATTATTTTTCAGGGTTGTACTAAAAGTATAGTTTAGGCAACTCTGTAAAACTTATGTGTGAGAGAGACATGTCTGATCAGAGCACATGGGAGCAAATGAAGGGGGAGGAAGAGAGAGTGGAGCACATCCTGACCAACCAAGCCCTGAGGACAATATTCCTGCTCAGAGGAGGCAATGCACAGAGAGGACCATATGGCTGGCCCCACTATGAGACACAACATC
>NW_022105380.1:3436-4446 GCF_000313985.2 Echinops telfairi | reverse complement strand
GAGTTTCTGGGAAATATATCAGCAATCCAATTATGTCTTTTAATCCTATATTATTTTATTGTCCTCGTATTGGAAATGACTTTTCTCTCCCTTCTTGTTAGGTACCCCAGAGTTCCCTTAAATGCCAGAAATTTATATTTATATCCATCTTCATACTAGCCACCATCACACAAAAATAAAAATAATACAAAGCTTGAGCGATGGAAATTGTGCACCAGAGCCAATTGTTGCAGCCACTGTGACAATCCATCTTCTGAGGGCCTTCCTCTTTTGCACTGTCCCATCACTATACCAAACATGATGTTTTCAAAAGTGTAAGTCCTAAATCCATCTTTGACTCTTCACAGACTCAACCTCCCTTAAATCCTTTCTGATCATGGGACAGAAATGTGAGACGTTTTGCCTTCAGACAGAGTATGTTTGAAAGTGGATTACTGCCACTCCCTCCACAGCAAAGGGCAGGACTGCCTCACCCTTAGGGACTTGCCTGGGTAATTCGTTGATGAATTAATTGCTTTATTTAAATCCCTACTGGTATGATCTTTTAACTAAACAGTAGGATAAATGAGTCAACAAGCTATTATTCTTATTTAAATAATAATGAATAATCTGTTTCTCATCCAGTGTATTTTGCGTGCACCATCAGGATAAAAACAATAAAGATGATTATTACTAGCTGTGGCAGAGTGAAATTTATGAGCATGGCCCTTCTGCCCATGTTTCTGTAGCTCCCATCACGTGATTGGATGGGACACTGCAAACAGGGTATGGGTAACACTAACAGGGCTAGAGGTGGAGTAGGTCAGTTATAAGAATCAGCTATCATTGAAGTGGGCAAGAGAGAAAGCCCAAGCCCACCAAAAGAGACACGGTGGCACGGAGACTGGAATGGAGTGAGGTGAGCTTCTTGGAGAGTAGGACACTGGGAGGCAGCACACAGGTTCTTGGTCCATGGAGGAAGAATCCAAGGGAGCACATGACTGATAGGCTGTGAAGCAGAGAGCGATTTG
>NW_022105380.1:0-896 GCF_000313985.2 Echinops telfairi | reverse complement strand
CATCTTTGACTCTTCACAGACTCAACCTCCCTTAAATCCTTTCTGATCATGGGACAGAAATGTGAGACGTTTTGCCTTCAGACAGAGTATGTTTGAAAGTGGATTACTGCCACTCCCTCCACAGCAAAGGGCAGGACTGCCTCACCCTTAGGGACTTGCCTGGGTAATTCGTTGATGAATTGGTATACTCGAGTCGGGCCATAGGATAGTTAGGAGTCATACCCAAGCTGCCTGGAATCAACCTTGTGAACTTTTCTGGTCTGTCAAACCGAAAAACCAAACTCACTGCCATCAAGTCCATGCCGAGTCAAAGTGACCCTTTGTGGGTTTCTGAGGCTTTAATTGTTTACGGACATAGAAAGCCTAGCCGCTCTGCCTCACAGTTGCTGGTGGTTTTGAACTGCCTACCTTTCAAATCACCAGGGCTCCTTTCTGATCTGCTGTACTTCTACATTTGCCAACCTGGCTCCCTTTTCTGCTTCTGAAGCCCAGGCTTCAACTATGATGCCCAATAATGATTTTGTGACCATTCCCTTTATTCTCCATGTCTTTTTCAAGTGGCTGTGTTTTATGACCCCTCGACCACATTTTCTGTGAATCTTGGGTTTCCATTGTGGTCTTGAGCTGATGGTCTCCTCCGTTCAGCTGGTTTTTCTTTGTTTTGCATAAGACTGATGAAGCGTGTCTTCAGAAGTATTAGAATTGGTGATCTCTTTTCTCATCTAGGAGCCCCAAGGTTCATCTTTGGACGGCGAACCACAAAGTTGGCATTTGAAACCCAGTCCTCGGGAGAAAGATGAGATTAGCTTCGCCTGGTAAAAATGATAGCCTCAGACAGCCAGTAGTGGTGGCTGTGAACTGGGCTCACCCCACGGCTTCTCTCCCCAAACAACTGC
>NW_022105379.1:3124-4512 GCF_000313985.2 Echinops telfairi | reverse complement strand
GCTATGGGTCTTATTTCATTCTTCTTTACTTGGGTATCCAGTTTTGCTAGTACCATTTGTTAAAGAGAATTTTTCTCTGATCAAAGATACCACTTATCATTATCAAAGATAAGGTATCTATAGGTGAGTGGATTTACTTCTGGGAAATTCTTTCCATTCATTTGTCTATGTAACCATCTTTTTACTATTGCTAGGCTGCTTTGACTACCGTGACTGTGTAGTAGGTTTTGTGTTCAGAAAATGAGACACCACCTACATGTTTCTTCTGTAGTAGCCCTTTTGCTCAGACAAGTTCTCTTTTCTTTCCAAATAAAGTTAGTGATGGATTTTGCTACCTCTTTAAAGAATGCTGTTAGGATCTGAACCAGTGACTCCTTCTAACTTCCCAAGGAGGCAAATGAGAAAATAATGAAAAGTAATACGTTTCCATGACATATATTTTGCAATTCGTTCTTGAAATATTGTATGGAGTCATTAGTGAGGGCCGGAACATTGTATGTCTTTCATTTATTCCCTGGACTTTCATAGAAAACCATTACATCCAGCTTCATGAATAAGCTGTGCAAGTCAGGAGAATGTGCCATGGGGTTTGCTCCGTGGGTCGCTTCTCATCTTGTCTACGCAGATGAAAGTCTTCTGCTGGCTCTGGTGAGTCGTCAGGTCCTTGAAGTTTTAGCCCAGGATAAGAATAGCCTAGCACATTGCCTGGACCCCTCATAAATATTGGATCAAGCCTAATGTCCTTTTCCAGGGACTGGACCCTCCTGGTAACATGACCAAAGTACATGAGACCAAGTTTTACCATCCTTCCTTCTAAGAGACCTTCTGAGTATACGTTTCCCAAGACTGATTTGTTCCTTCTTTGGGCAATCAAACTCAATGTCCCATCATCGGAATTCAGATACTGCAGTTCTTCTTAGGCCGACCTGAGTCATTGTCCTGCCTCTGCATGTGTGTGAAAGAGATGGTTGAAAATGCCATGGCTTCGGTCACCTTAGTTCTCAATGTGACTTCTCTGCTCTTAGGACTTCAAAGAGGTCTTTTGTAGCAGATTTGCCCAGTGCAACGCGTTCTTTGAAGTTTGTATTGGTGTTGCGAAGACTTTGAGGATGAAGCAGGACGAGACAGTGTCTTGTTCTCTTGTAGGAAGAGTTGCTTTCCGTCAGAAGTGACTCAAGGGCACCGAACACAATAACAGCAAGTGCTCAAAAATTAGTCAAATTATTAAAAGGCAACAGCGAAAACTGAAAGCATTGGGGGCAATAAAAGATGATTTAGAAGACTTGTTACGGTGCTTCTGACAGTGTCTTTCATGAAACAGTTGAGTTATATGTTGCTTTTCCTTTGTAATTGTTTACTTTTGAGCAATTACAAATATATGCCTGTGT
>NW_022105379.1:0-1176 GCF_000313985.2 Echinops telfairi | reverse complement strand
AACCACATGTGTAACCCACAATGCCACAGGGCTCCTCTTTCATGGCACAATGCATTCTAAATGCTAGTCATGTAAGACTCCCTCTTCAATTTGAGAACATTCTTCTAACAGGAAAGCAGTGGGTGGTGGATGGAAGGACAAGTAGTGAAAAGCAAGGATTAAATATGTCCTTATAGTACTTTGCTCTACTTTTGTGAAGACAGAGCTGCTGACATAGTCCTTCAATCGTCTGAGGTTTTCCCAGGAGTAGATATAGACCTATGTCTTTAGGAGTAGATATAGACCTATGTGTTTCTACCCTACCTTCCCCAGTTTAGGAGGGGAAACTTTTCTTAGTATGAAAAGGAGCTCTAGTGGTATAGTGGTTACCCATTGGGCTGCTAACCACAGGGATAGAAGTTTGAAACCACCAGCTGTTCCATGGGACAGAGATGAGGCTTTCTACTTGTGTGAAGAGTTATAGTCTCCGAAACCCACGGGGAAGCTCTACTTTGTCCTATAGGATCATTATGTGTCAGAATTGACTCAATGGCTCTTGGCTTGGTTTTTTGGCTTTCCTTAGTATATAGTCATCAGGGTTCAGACAAACATGTAGACAAGAAAAATAAATAATTGGAAAAGAGAACTAAGCCTAATCATAGCCTTATTCTAACACCGTGCATGAAACCGCTGTAGAGAAAGTTATTGCTGCCTTGTTCCATGGTACTACTGTAGACATGAGACATGTGAAGTTTCTCTTTGTTTGCACCTTACTAAACTAAACTTTATGCGGAAAGAAACAGGATGACAAAACAAGAAAGAAACCCTTTACAGAGCATGTTTGTTGCGTAGTACATTAAAAACAAATTTTTTAATCACATAAGGCTTTTTAATTTTGGACAACTCCTAAATACTTAACCTATGAAAATATGTACATAGACCAATATCCCTATCATTATGTATTAATATATTTACATATGTGCATGCCTATGTTTATATCTCTATAAATGTCTTTTGTCTCCTAGTTCTTTCCTCTATTTCCTTTTACTTTCCTCTTGTCCCACTGTCATGTTCGACGTTCATTCGTCTCTCTGTACTTTCTCTCAACTACACTGCATTTGATCAGACCCCACCAGGCATTCTATGCCCTCTTGCCATTGATTTTAGATCTCTCGTTCCCTTGTCCCTGGGTTTGTT
>NW_022105378.1:2960-4513 GCF_000313985.2 Echinops telfairi | reverse complement strand
TTTTTGATCCATTTGTCTGTTGATGGAAATTTGGAGATGGGTTGTTTCCAACTCCTTGCAATTGTCAACTGTGCTGCAAAGAATATTGAAGCACAGATGTCTGGCCGTGGTTTGTTTCTTGCCTCTTCTGGGTACATGCCCAGTAGGGGGATTACTGGGTAGTATGGTAGTTCAATTTCAATCTGTTTTACATATCGCCAAATCTATTTCCATAATGGCTGTACATACCTACAGGTACACCAGCAGTGGACAAGAGTTCCTATCTCCCCACAGCCCCTCCAACATTTGTTACTTTCTGGTTTTTTGAATTGGCCTATCTTTGAGGGTATTAGGTTGTATCTGACAGTTGTTTCAATTTGCATTTCTCTTATGGCTAATGATTGGAAACATTTTCTCAGGTGTTTATTGGCCATTTGGATTTCTACCCCTGTGAAACTTCTGTTCAGGTCCTTTGCTCATCTCCTTAGTGGGAAGTTAGTATATTTCTTATTGTAAACTTGCAAAGTATTGTAGATTTTATTAATAAGACATTTGCTGATGTATTATTGCTAAAGATGTTTTTCCAGTCTGTGGGCTCTCTTATTACTCTCTTGGTGAATTCTTTTGATGTATACAGGTGACTTATCTTCAGTATATCCCACGTGTCTATTTGTGACTCCTCTGTATTTGTATCCTTCCCTCTTTCCGATAGCTATGTGTTCCCTGTGCCAAGGTTCTCAGGTCTGTTCCAATTCCCTCCAATTCCCAATGGTTTGGGGTTTTTCCTCAAGGTCTGTGATCCACCTTGAGTTTATTCTTGTGCATGCAGTGAGGTAAAGGTCTTGCTTCATTTTTCTGCAGGTAGATATCCATTTTTTCCAGTACCACTTATTGAAGAGGATATCCGCTTCTCATTTGATATGTTTGGGGCCCTTATCAAAAAACAGTTGCCTGTGTGCTAATTTTTTATTTCTGAGTTTACAGCTCTTTTCCACTGGTCTGAATATCTGTTGTTATATCACTGTGGCTGTATAATACATGCTACAGTCAGCTAGAGCAAACCCTCCAACTTTGTCCTTCTTCAGGAGTTCCCTGATAATTCTGGGCTTCTTCCCTCTCCATATAAAGTTGTTAATCAGTTTTTCTCATTCTTTGAAGAAGGATTATGGTATTCATATCAGGATAGCTTTAAACCTATATAGTGTCTTGGGCAGAACTGACATCTTTACTATACTGAGTCTTCCAATCCATGAGGATGGGATATTCTTCCACTTGGTGAGGTCACTCTTGGTTTCTTGCAATAGTGTTCTGTAGTTTCCCTTGTACACATCTTTTGTTTCTTTAGTTGGGTATATCCCTAGATAATTCTGTTTGGTTTTTGTAAAGGGTACTACCTTTTTAATCGCTTTTTCTGTGATTTTGTCTGGCATGTATAGCAGTCCAATAGACTTCTGTTTGTTGATCTTGTATCCTGCCACTCTGCCATATTCCTCTATTGCTTCCCACACTCAACTTGTGAAGTTTTGGGGATTTTTGACATAAAATCATATCATCTGTGAATAATGATAGTTTTG
>NW_022105378.1:0-1031 GCF_000313985.2 Echinops telfairi | reverse complement strand
CTCCTGTAGGCAACAGTTCAATGGGTTGTTTTCTAAACTAGTCTGTCAGACTCTGCCTTCCAATGCCTGATTTCAGTCTATTCATATTCAGTGTTAATACATCCATCTGTGGACTCTGTGATGTCACCTTGTACCTTTTGTGTTGCATGTTTTCCTATCTATCTTATCAGTTTGTGTTGTGTGTGTGTGTTTCACTCTTTCCTTCTTTCCACTATTGAGTTGATGCTATCTTGGGGGCTGTTTTCTCTTTGTTGCCCTCTAGGTGGAGTTCTTCTATGTGACGGGCTTTTCTTTGGGCTCAATGAGTGTTGATTTCTGCCCCTACTGGGTCGGCAAGGATCTTTTGTAAGGCTAGTTTTCTTTTTACATATTCTTTGAGTTTTTCCTTGTCTGGGAAGTCTCTTACTTCTCCATCTATCTTAATAGAGATAATATGGCCGATTATGTATTCTTGAGTTTGCATTATTTTCCTTCAATTTTTGGAATATGTTACTCCACTCCCTTCACTTCTTCATCATGTCTGCTGATAGGTCTGAACATACTCTTATTTATGTACCTTTATAAGTGACTTTATTTTTCTCTAGCTGCCCTTATGATTTTTCTCCTTTTCCTCTTAGTTGGATAATTTAACTATTATGTGTCTTAGTGACTTTTTCTTGGGGTTTAGTCTGGCTTGTGTTCTTTTGGCCTCCTGAATGGTTGTCTGATTTTCATTTACTAAGCTGGGGAAGCGTTCTTCTTAGGATTTCCTTGCTATTTTTCTCTGTTGACTTCTTTGTTGTGTCTTGTTCCAGTAGCCCAATTATTCTAATATTATCCCTCTTTATAGCATCAGACATGGCTCTCAGGTTTCTTTCAGCTTCTCTGATTGTCTGATTTGACTGCTTTTCCCATTTGTTGAAGCCTGCCTGGTTATCCTCTAGGTCACTGGTGCGATTCTCTGCCTCCTCACGTCTGTTGGCAAAATCCGTTAATTTACTACTTGATTTTGTTACTACATCCCTTACATGTGTTTCTTTATCTCCTCTATC
>NW_022105377.1:3153-4514 GCF_000313985.2 Echinops telfairi | reverse complement strand
AGCACTTGTTGATGAAGAGCAAGGATTGTAGCCTTCAGTATGGATTACAACTTTATGTAATGTGTCGGAGCCTGCCAATGAGTCAAACGGTCGTGAAAGGGGGAGTGAGGATTAAGGAGAAAAAGAGAGACAGAAAGTATTGGGAGGGCAACAGTGAATACTGAAGCCCCGAGTTTATTCGACATCTTCCTTTTATTCATGCAGAAACAACTCGGGGTTACAATTAGTCTATTATCACAATATATCAGAAACTCTACGTTCTGCCAAGTCAAGGAGTCTTTGATAAAAATTAAACATTCTGTTTTCCCAGAACTTGCATACAGCCTTGTTCTTTTTCTTAGTCTCAATGTCAAACTGCAGACGCAAACAGCAGATACTGACACCTGGGTCAGGCTATCCCAGCTAATTCAAGGCTGAGTCTTAATGGCCTTCAACAGTAAAGAAGACCAAAATCCTCACAACTGGATGAATAACAGCATGATAAATGGAGCAAAGGTTGCCTTGTCAAGGACTTTGTCTTGCTTGGATCCACAATCAATGCTCATGGAAGCAGCAGTCAAGAGATCAAATGATGCATTGCACTTGGTAAATCTCCTGCTCAAGACCTCTTCAGAGTACTGAAAAGCAAGGGTGTTACTTTGAGGACTAAGGCGCACCTGACTCAGGCCATGGCATTTTCCATGGCGCCATATGCATGTGAAAGTTGGACATCGAGTAAGGAAGACCGTGGAAGAATGGATACATTTGAATGGTGGTGCTGGTGAAGAATATTGAAAGTACCATGGACTGCTGAAAGGACACACCCATCTGTGCTGGAAGAAGTACAGCCAGCATGTCCCATCAAGCCAATCCCAAATTAACCATTCCTGTCCTTTGTCACCCTGACAGTTGTTCTTTTCTTTGAACCCATGGTGACAGCCATTGATTCAGTCCATCTTGTTTCGGGCCGTCCTCTTTTTCACTACCCCTCTCCTTTACCAAGCATGATGTCCTTCTCCAAGGACTGGTCTCTCCTGACGACATGTCCAAAGTAAGTGAGACAAAGTCTCGCCATCTTGCCCTTTAAGGGGCACTCTGGTTGTATTCTTCCAAGACTGATCATTGGTCCTTTCGGCACTCCGGGAAACTTTCAATATTCTTCATCAGCACCACATTTCAAATGCATTCTTCTTTGGTCTGCCTTATTCAGTATCCAACTTTCACGTGCATATGAGGGTGATGAATATACCACGGCTTAGGCCAGGGACACCTTACCCTTCAAAGCAACCTCCTTACTTTTGAACACATAAAAAAAATTTTTTTTAGGCTTTTTATTTGTTTACATATTTATTTTTATAAACCATTTTATTGGGGGGGGGGCT
>NW_022105377.1:0-1050 GCF_000313985.2 Echinops telfairi | reverse complement strand
CAAGCCCTTTCTCTCACCCTTACCTTCTCTGCCAGACCTGCTTTAGATCCATTTCCTGCCTGTGTTCCTATTCGTGCATCTCTGTCTCCCCTGGAGGAGCCCTCGTGGTGTAGTGGTTACTCATTGAGCTTTGAACCACAAGGTCAGCAGTTCAAAACCTGGGAAAAACGTCCCTGGGGGAAAGACGAGGCTTTCTACTCTCCCTGTAAAGAGTTACAGGCCCGGAAACTCACAGGGGCAGTTCTATCCTAGAGGGGTCCCAGGCCAAGCTGGACAGAGCAGTCCTAGACCCTGACCCTGAACAGGTGACCTCAGCAGGGTCCCTTTCTTCTTGCCTAGCTCATCTCTTAGGCACTCACCCTCTCCTCCCTGGCCCCGACCCACAGGGACTCAGCTGGGGTAGAGGGGAGGTGAAGGCAGTCTCCCTCTCCTCCCCCCTTTCTGGATCACCACTTTCTATTCTTCTTCCCTCCCCTCCTGGTTTCGTTTCCAGACCTGAGAAGTTGGCCACTTCCTTTTCCCCTTTGAGAAAGGATCACTTGCCCTCTGCCCTAATGCTCATGCTTCCTAAGAGCGGGTTCCCCACGCTCCATCCCCACCTGGTCCTCAGGGACCCTCCCTCCAGACAGTGTTGTTCTCCTGTTACCAGGATCACATCCCTGTGAGGGCACCACCCACAATGCCACTGATGCCTGCATTGCTCCTCTGATCACACCCCCTCTCCTTCCTGCTCCCCTCAGGGATTCTAGTCCCAGCAGCCCATCCGTCCCTTGGTTTCTAGCATGGGCCTGCCCTAGGGTCCAGTCCACTCCATCACCTGCCTGTGGGCTGCCATGGTTCCCGTGGGGCTGTCTGTCCTTCATGGCCATGTGGAAACCTTCGCCTTGGATGATCCCAGCCACTCACAGGCTCGGAGTCTTCTCCACCATGAGACTGGAGGAGAGCCCCAAGCAGGTCATACGGCGACGTGTACACCATTCACTCTCTACCCATCTCATTTGCCCCCAAGCCTCTGGTCAGCTGGCGCTGCCGTCTCAGCGTAGACTGAGC
>NW_022105376.1:3142-4514 GCF_000313985.2 Echinops telfairi | reverse complement strand
ACCCTGTTCAAACACAGGGTGCTGCAGGCAGAAGAGCGGGCCCCTGAGAATTTCAGAGGGGTGGACGTTGGACAAGTCCGTAGAGAAGCAACACTGAGACCCAAATTCACTCCGGTGAGTGAGTGTTGACTTACAGTGACCCTATGGGGGCAAGGTAACCCCAACCCCCTCCTGTGGCTTTCTGAGACTGTCACTCTTTAGGCGTCGAAAGACCTGTCTTCCTCCCGTGGAGCGGCTAGTGGTTTTAAACTGCTGACATGGCAACTAGCAGCCCAACTCGTAACCACACTGCCACCAAGTGATCACTGTTAGGATGGAAAGAATGCCAGGGGTGAGAGGAGAGGGGCCACGTGGCAGGCTGGGGACGAGAGGCGTCTGGGAACAGGTGACTTCAGATTGACACCTGCACTGCTGGGCAGAAGGGCCTTCCTGCCAGCTCCGCAGGCAAGCAGGGTTTTGTTAGAGGCAGTGGCTGGAGGGGATGGGGAGATGGTGGCTGGGCGGGGCGGGAACCTGGAACAGAAGCAGAGAGCAGGCTCTGGGCTTGCCTGATCCGGCTCGTTGAGTTGATGAAGTGACCGCAGTGTGTCTTTGGTGGACAGTTGGCGTCTGGCCAGCTGCTTGAAGGTGTTCACAGCATCTCCAGGGAGCTGGGGAGGCCCTGCCCCGCCTTAGGAGAGAGGCCTGGGGTTTCCGGGGGTCTTTGAGAACTCAGTGCCCACCCTGGGCTCTCTGGCCTCTTCAAAGCAGCTCTCTACATAACTGCCGGTCTCCATTTGCATGTCTACATAGGTGAGCATGGTCCTCAGAGGGGCCGGAGGGTCACAGGGGAGGACGCTGGCGGGTGTCGGGTACAGCGAGCCAGGCCTGAGGGACTGGGCATCTTGGCTCTCAGGGGCTGTGCCCCTGCCCTCAGCCCGTCCTCCCGGTGCTCTGGAGCCCTGAGAGGAACAAGCTGTGGGCGAGGTCCTGACCAACCCCACCCAGCACCCAGGTCTCATAGAGCGAAGAGGCCTGGGGCTGCGGGAGCTGAGCCTGCCACGCACCCAACCGGAGGAGTGCCCTCTCTAAAGGAGTCCCTGACCAACATCACCTGGAGAGAAGGAGACTCTTGCCAGGGGTGACTTCCCTGCTCCTCCATGCTAACCCCCCGCCCCCTGCCAACTATGACCCTCTGCCAGCCATGCCCTCCCTGTCATTGGTGTCCCCTGCCAGCCATGGCCCTGTCATCCGTGACCCCTGCCAGCTGGGACCCCCCTGCCAGCAGAGACCTTCCCTGCCAGCCATGCTGCCTCCCACCAACTTCCACCAAAGGGTAACCCCCCAACCTGCAGTGACCATTCAGCTAGTTCAGGTGTGCCCCTCCTCCCAG
>NW_022105376.1:0-1009 GCF_000313985.2 Echinops telfairi | reverse complement strand
ATGTTTTCGTGATGCACATTTTCTTTGCATAAAACTCTCTCTTATACATGAGTTGCTGTGGATTTGTTTCTCCAAAATACCTAGACTAATACACTCACTTTCACGACAAGGTGAGTGGTTGCCAGGAGGGACTGGTTGCATTTCATGGCTCGGAACGTTCCGAGGTTAGAACTGCTGGCAGGACTCTGGTGTCGTGGGAGGACACAGGCATTCCCAGGCTTTGGTGGAGAGGGCTTGCTCGGATGTTCCATTTTGGGAGGCTAGACAAGGAGAGAGAGACCTGTCCCAGAGAAGGACTTCATGCTTGGTAAAGTGGAGGGGCAGGGACAAGGCAGCAGGCCCTCCAGAAGATGGATGGACGCGGTGGCTGCATCGTGGGCACAGGCAGAGGGACCGTGGTGAGGATGGCGCCAGACCGGGCAGTTTTTCTTTCTGTTTGAGTTTGAACAGATTTGATGGCACCTTCCAACTAACTGGGGGCTAGCTCTCAAATGCAAACTTATCTTTCCACCTCCTGGCTCCCGTCGCTTGGGCCCTGTGATTCCAAGGGTAGACAGACATCCTTCTACGGATTGCCATAAAACCATAGGCAGTTGTACAGCTCTCCTTCCTGGCATGGGCTTCTAGCTTTTCCTCACAGAGACCCGGCCGCATTTGGTCAGCAGGCAAAAGATTTCCTTTAAAGCAGTGGTTCTCAACCTTCCTAACGCCTCAACCCCCCAACCATAACTTTATTTTCGTTGCTACTTCATCACTGCAATGTTGCTACTGCTATGAATCGGGTGACCCCTGTAAAAGGGTCGTTCGACCCCCAAAGGGGTTGCAACCCTCAGGTTGAGAGCCGCTGCTCCAAAGCCTCCTTCCTTGGGCACCATCTGAGTCCTTGACAGGGGCATAGTCTCAAGATATGTTCCTCTCCTGACCGATAGCCTGGAATCCCCCCATGTCCCAAAGTCAGCCAAGTACTGAGCACAGCACAGGGGCGACCACAGACAGGCCTGTAGCCCCT
>NW_022105375.1:2769-4514 GCF_000313985.2 Echinops telfairi | reverse complement strand
CTAGGGTGAAAGGAGGGAAGGAGTGCTGAGGTTGGGGACGTCACAAGGTTAACTCTTACAGGGCTTTGTGGCCATGGTGAGCCCTTTAGGTTGTGTCCTCTGGCTGCTGTGGGACAAATGTGGGAGTCGAGGCTGATCGGCATGCTTCTGAGTCAGTAGCCCTCCCCACGGCCAGCTCGAGAGCCAAAAGGAAGCGTGAGTGTCGCTCTGATGTCACATGCAATTCATATTACCAGCACAAATCCGGTTCCAAGCTTTATGTTTTCTAGTCCCAATAGATGATGCCCTTGCTTCCAACACGTTCAATACAGTTCATGTTCTTCACACTCCAATCATTTAGGGTTCCTTTGCGCCCAACTAGGCTTAGGGTGACCAAAGTTGATCAAAGGCTTCTAGACTAAAGTCACTGATACTACAGGTAACGGGTCTGTCACAGTGTTGGAAACGTGCCGAGCCCTCAATGAGCATGTGTCATATCACTTCATTCGTTCATGAACCCTTTGAAGGGGGAGCTAGCTACATTTTCTCATCAGGAGAACTCGGCTTAGATAGTTTATATGATTCCCCCAGAGTCACACAGCCAGTTCGTGGCACCCTAGCTCCTTAGAGAAAACCAACCTGAAAAGGCGTTTGTGATTCGGGTTGGCACTCACTCATGGAGCCTTTGGCTTCTGACATTGGACTGGAAGAAGCATACACCGACTGCCATACTCATAACGGCCCTATAGGAGAACTGCCCCTGTGGGCTTCCGAGACTGGACTTCTATGGGAGTAGAAAGCCCTGGCTTTCTCTCTCAGAGCAGCTGGCGGCTCCCAACTGTGGACTTTGTGGTTAACAGCCTGATGCGTGACCCACTACACCCCCAGAGTCTATAGGAGCAGGTTTACGTGGGCATCCCCTTCACCAGGTGTATCCAAGTAGAGGTCCGCTAGGATGCCAGCCATTGGCCCCATTAAAACACTCTGTGCTGGCCTGGACCCTACACTGAGCATTGTTGCTTTGTGAGTGTTTTCAGTGTGAGTGGACAGATGGGAAGAGCGAAAAGGGAGATTCAAAACATCTGAGCAAGCCCTGGAGCGGCTTACAGATGTGAGCAACTGATTAAGTGCATTCTGCAGCCACTCGCTTCCTCTCCCATGCCGCTTGCCTCTGTAGACATGAGGAATTCTCTGAACATGTCAGGTGAGCTATGGGCTATGATGTGGAGCCTTGGCCCCTTTGTTCGGAGGAGTCCTGGATAGCATTGTCCTGACCTTGCAGTCAGAACCAGGAGGCTGTGAGGCGGCTGGAAAGAGGGGCTCTGAGTCAGCATGGGTCCAGTTATCGCCAGACTCGTTGCCTCCCATCTTCATTGAGAGGCGTCCTTGCAGCTCGGGCATCTGGGGATGGTGTCAGGGAAAATATGTGGGTGGTAGAACTCTTATGTCAAGGACGTCTTCTTGGACTTGCCCTCCCAGGACCGGAACAATGTCAATAACCCTGGGAATTCAGGAAGCGTGGTGTGTTTGTTACTGCAACTGTACCAGGGGGCTTCAGAAGAGGTTGTGGAACGATTCCATTATCTTTCTTTCTTTCTTTGAAACATTTTTTTATGGGGAAACTAAATTAGGTGCGGATTTACATTTCAGAGCATCAAGTTGGCGTTCAACAGTTGAAGCCATTAATCAAATTCCCCAGTGGTCCACACCCTATTGACCACCAGCCTCCATTTCTCCCAAGTTAACACCTGTCAACAGTCCAGCCC
>NW_022105375.1:0-1348 GCF_000313985.2 Echinops telfairi | reverse complement strand
CGAGTGAGGTCTTCACAAAGGTAGCTTGGCTCTCCAAGGGTTTACGGCCCTTGGGGCTGGCCAGGCTTGGTATGGGACGAGGTGCAATGTTCTAACAGGGCCAGTGGGACCCAGGACAGGACAGAAGGCATTGGCTAGGAACAAAGCTCACATTGGGACCTTTGTGGATGAGGACAAGGTCGCCTCGCCCCCGGTCCTCGCCTGCGGGGGGCCAGTCAATCCCCTTGCCTAGGATAAGTATCCTGTCCTGACATTGGGATGATGCCTGTCTTCAACCCCAGCTCCTCTGACAAGGATTTGAGTCAAAGCCATTTATGCGGGAGTACATCAACCCAGGAAGCATTGTGGGGTGGGGGTGGGGATGAGGATGTGGGGTAGGGAGGAGAGTCATTTGGGGTATACCATCAAACAAGTTGAGGACCCCTGGTAGCAGAGTGAGCCCATTATGGGTTGCTGCCAGGTCAGCAGTTCAAAACCACCACTGCTCCTTGGGAGAGAGATGAGGCTTTCCATTCCCGTTAATATTTACAGTCTGGGAAACTCACCGGGGCAGTCTACCCTGTCCTATAGAGTTGCTATGAGTCAGAATCTATTTGATGGTAGTGAATTTGGGTTTTAGTTTATCAAACAAGTTAACCTTGTGAAAAACAGAAACCCCAATCCCATCGAGAAACTCTGAGGATTATTCTAGAATGCACCTCCTGCTCTTAGCCCATCTTAGGGGCAACAGAGCTGGGGTGTTAATCTATCATCTCTTTTCTATCATTGGTTGAGGGCTGTTCCTGGTGGCATTAGTTCCCTGGCACATCTGGCCTGCTGAGTGGGTGGGCAGAGCAGGCTTCGGAGGCCAGAGAAGCTCTCAGGTAAGGGCTGTCAGCAGGGAGTTGGGCCACCAAGCAATAACCAGGCAAAGGTGATGGGATTTAGGTGGGATATCCAGAGTATCTGCTAGAAACTTCCGGTGCAGATTTACACTCGTGCATTCATTTGCTATTGGGCTCTGAGTCAGCATGGGTCCAGTTATCGCCAGACTCGTTGCCTCCCATCTTCATTGAGAGGCGTCCTTGCAGCTCGGGCATCTGGGGATGGTGTCAGGGAAAATATGTGGGTGGTAGAACTCTTATGTCGAGGACGTCTTCTTGGACTTGCCCTCCCAGGACCAGAACAATGTCAATAACCCTGGGAATTCAGGAAGCGTGGTGTGTTTGTTACTGCAACTGTACCAGGGGGCTTCAGAAGAGGTTGTGGAACGATTTCTTTCTTTGAAACATTTTTTTATGGGGAAACTAAATTAGGTGCGGATTTACATTTCAGAGCATCAAGTTGGCGTTCAACAGTTGAAGCCATT
>NW_022105374.1:3353-4466 GCF_000313985.2 Echinops telfairi | reverse complement strand
AGGGTCCTGAGAGCCTGCTCTGTGCTCTAAGCCCCGGTTGACAGACTGGCTGGGCGTTGGGCTGCTAACTGCAAGGCTGCTCCACAGGAGAGAGACCAGGCTTTCTACTCCCATAAAGAGTGTTGCCGCTTCAGAAACCCACAGGGCAGTTCTACCCTGCCCTAGAGGCCGGCGACAAATCAGAATGCACTGGATGGCAGTGAGTTTGGTGTGGTTGACCACATGCTGGGCACTGGGGTCACCGCCAACCTTGTATGTGACTCCCTGGCGTCAGGGCAGCTTGGACTCCGGCCGAGGGAAAGACAAAAAGCAGACAGGAGGTTCCTGGCAGTGGGTGCCAGGTGGGAGGAGGGAAGCCAGGGGCCCACATGGAGGGAGGCGGGCAACACTCTTTGAAGGAGCCAGGGAGCCAGCCGGCCAATCTTTGGGGAGCAGGCAGCGGCAAGTGGAAAGTTTCTGAGCAACAGGGAGCCCTGCAACCAGAGCGCCCCATGAAGTAGAAGGAGCCAGAGGAGAGGAGAGAGGGGACAGGCCAGGGGTGGGGGCAGATGGTGGGCCCACGTGGGCTGGGGCTGCAGCTCTGAGCAGAAGAGAGAATGCACTGATGTGTGAGTCAAGGAGCTGTTGGGCTGCTAGGTGGATCAAGGCTGTAGGGGTGAAGGCAGGGGTTGCTGCCATGCCCCAGGTTAGATGTGGCTGGGACCCCATGGTGGCGGTACAGAGCCCCCCATGGAGACTCCGCAGTTCTGTTCTGTGGTCTGGTTTCGTGGAGGGTTAAGCAGAGTAATGCGTGTCTACTTTCCTGCGGAGTTCTCCCTGGGCGTCTCCTGTGGGAAGCAGGAGGCAAGGTGTATGAGGAGTTGTGATCTTCCTTGCTGTCTTGAATAAGATAAGCCAATTGGTTGAGGCGAGTCTGACCCGAGGCAGGTGTGTGTCCAGGTAGACCTGTACTCCACAGGGTTTGCAATCAGTTTGGGGGAAGTACATTGCCTTTAGGTCAAGGGAACCCTGGGTACACTGGGAGCTCCAGCCTTGACTTTGGTAGCTGAGCACGTTCACTGCTCATACCACCCCAAATTCATAACCAAACACACAGGCAACGTGGGCTCCCAG
>NW_022105374.1:0-994 GCF_000313985.2 Echinops telfairi | reverse complement strand
CTGTGCCAGCTGGTGGTCAGAGCTTGACTCGGAGCTGAACGTGAGCGAGGTGTTGAGAATGATCACATCGCATCACGATGCTCAGCTGTGCCGACCTCTGGGCTTCAGGGAGGCAAGCCGCTGAGGACAGGTTGCCTCTGCTTCTCCCCCACAGAATGTTTGAGGGGTTTTATGGCCTTTTGATGGTCTGGGCCAACCCAGCTGGGATTCCAGTGGGTAGCAGGCTGGCTATGTCTGGGCAGCTCTCCCAGTAGCTGCTGCTCCTGGGCTCAAATGTAGCAGCGCAGTATGAAGTGGGCTTGATTCTTTATAGGTGGTCCAGGTGGCACAAGACTGAGGGGAGGCGGCGACCGTGTTCGGTGATGCCGTAACTCTGAACGGCTCTCTCCCAGTCCCTCCGACAAACATGGCGGAGTGAAATCAAGCACTGTACATAGCCCCTCAGCTCAGCCCCTCCCCACGTGCCCTCCCTTCCCACAGGCAAGGGAGAGGCCAAGAGCCGGGGTTCTTGGAAAGGGGAGCCCTCTGCTGAGGGGCCTGAGTAAGTCACAGGTGAGACCCCGTAGACGTGCAAGTTTCTGGAGGGGACTGTGTGGTCGGAGATTTCTTAATCTGTCAGGGGCCTGTCCGTCCGGCCAGGCAGGCTCTGGTGCCATGTGCCCCCACTATCCTGAGCTCATGCTACAGGGAGAGCCAGTTCCTCCGCCCCAGGAGCGCGGCCCACAAACACGATCAGGTGTATCAGAGCTCAAAGACTAACCACCACCCTCCAGGCAGGAGTGGACTAGAGTGGACACAGGTGCGCTCTGTTCCAGACCTCCCCGTTGCCTCCCCTGTTTAGTCTCCGCTGAGGAAAGCTGCCTTTGATCCATAGGAGTCTAAACCATGAGAAAGAACCTTCCCGCTGAGACCCAGAGAGAGGCCCTTTGAAGTCTGGTTCCTAAGTGCTATGAGGTTTCCGACTTCTCTTCCAGCCAGAGTGCTGGCAGTGGTC
>NW_022105373.1:2900-4414 GCF_000313985.2 Echinops telfairi | reverse complement strand
AAAACTGCACTTCAGGGAGTTTGGCGAAATTTCCTTAAAATGTGGAGTCCTGACACTTCTAGCGCCTGAGGGCAACTCACTCCGACTGCAAAAGAATTCTGTTCAGTGTGCCTCCCTCAGGGTGTTCCTTTCTCTTATTACAATATTACTGAGCTGCTTGGCCTAATGTGCTCCTTCAGGTTGCTCTCTGCAAGCACAATAGCGCATCCTGCAGTGAACTTCTTCT
This sequence comes from Echinops telfairi, assembly GCF_000313985.2. NCBI lineage: Eukaryota > Metazoa > Chordata > Mammalia > Afrosoricida > Tenrecidae > Echinops > Echinops telfairi. Next base: position 4,188 of record NW_022105373.1, on the reverse strand, counting down.
CTTTCCGAATTACATTGCTTCTGAGATTCATGGATCTAAGGAAACCTTGATTTGTTCAGGTTTCAAAGTATATCTCTGCTGAATGGTGCAGCCAGCAATACCATGTGGCTGTTCCTCTTAACCTTTTGGAGATTCATGAGTCTATGGGAAACGGTGAATGTTACAGGTTCACTCTTCTGGAAATTCAGAAGTCACGGGAAAAAGGTGCCCTTCTGGGGCAAAGAAGCGTCAGCTGAATGGTACTGCCAGCAGTTCCAATTTTCTGTTCTTCTTAACTCTGAAGATTCACGAGTGTATGGAATACGGTGAAAGGTGCAGGTTCACTCTTCTGGAAATTCAGAGGTCACGGGAAAAATTTGCCCCTCTGAGGCTAAAAAGCCTCAGGTGAATCGTGCTGCCAGTTTTTCGATTTCTCTCAGTTCCTCTTTACACCTCTGAAGATTCAAGAGTGTATGAGAAACGGTGAATGGTGCAGGTTCACTCTTCTAGAAAAGTGGAAGGGACGGAACAAAGTTACCCCTCTGGGATTAAGAAGCCTCTGCTGAATGGTGCTGAGAGCAGTTCCATTGTTCTCACTTGCTCTTAAAGCTCTGGAGATCCTTGACCATATGGAAAACGGTGAATGTTGCAGGTTCACTCACCTGGAAATTCAGAAGTCATGGAATCAGTGAAATTAAGGAGATGAACCTTGAAAACCACTTCAGGGAGTTTGGTGAAGATTACTTAAAATGAGGAGTCCGGATACTCCTAGAGCCCAAGGGCCGCTCACTCCAGCTGCAAAAAGGTTCTGTTGAGAGATCAAGCCTCAGGGAGTTTCTTTTCTCTCAAGAAAACATTGCTGAGCCACTGACCTAATGTGCTCCTTGAAGTTGCTCCATGCAAGCACAACAGCTCTTCCTGCAGTTAGCTTATTTCTTCATTACATTGCTTCTGACATGCATGGATTGAAGGAAGTCTTGATTCATTCAGATTTCAAAGTACATCTCTACTGAATGGTACAGCCAGCAATTCCATGTCGCTATTTCTCATAACCTTGTGGAGATTCATGAGTCTATGGAAAACGGTGAATGGCGCTAGTTCACCCTTCTGGAAAGTTCAAAGTTACGGAACAAAGGTACCCCTCTGGGGTAAACAAACAACTGTTGAATGGTGCTGAGAGCAGTTCCATTGCTCTCTGTTGCTCATAAAGCTCTGGACATTCTTCATCCTATTGAAAACTGTGAAAGGTGCAGGTTCCCTCCTCTGGAAATTCAGAAGTCACGGAATCAAGTATAGTAAAGAAAATGAC
>NW_022105373.1:0-1083 GCF_000313985.2 Echinops telfairi | reverse complement strand
CGGTGAATGGTGCAGGTTCACTCTTCTGGAAATTCAGAAGTTACGGAATCAACGTAAGGAGATGGAAGAAACTGAAATTCACGGACTTTTTCGAAGATTCCTGACACTGCTAGCGCCCGAGGGCTACTCCAGCTGCAAAAGAGTTCTGTTCCGCGTTCATTCCTCAGGCAGTTTTTTTTCTCTCAGAACAATATTGCTGAGCTACTGGCCAAATGTGCTCCTTGAAGTTACTCCTAGCAAGCACAACAGAGCTTCTTTCACTTAGCTGCTTCTCCTTCAGAATTACCTTGCTTCTGAGATTCATAGAGTTAAGAAAAACCTTGATTCGTGCATGTTTCAAAGTACATCTTTGCTGAAAGGTGCTGCTAGCCGTTCCATGTGGCTGTTCGTCTTAGCCCTCTGGAGATTTATGAGTCTATGGAAAATGGAGAGTGGCGCAAGTTCACTCTTCTGTGAATTCAGAACTCAGGGAAAAAGTTGCCCCTCTGGGGATAAGAACCCTCTGCTGAATGGTGCTGCCAGGGTCTAAGGAAAGGTGTTTCTTGCCGGTTTGAAAGTACATCAACTCTAACCCCGTCAAACCCTAACCATTAGCTTAGTCCTGACAACACTAATTATACACCCAAAGCTATCACTAAGCCTCACACATATGTTAATCCTAAGCCTACATTGAACTAGTCTAATCAAACGTCTGACCCTAACGCTAAAACTAAGTCTAACCCTTACCCTAACCCTAAACCTAAATCAAATCCTAACCCCTAATGCTAACCCTAACCCATACCCTAAACGTCAGACTAACACTAACCCAAAATCTAACCCTAGCTATATCCCTAACTCTAACCTTAACCCTAACCTAAATCAAACCCTAGCTGTAACCCTAAAGCTAACCATAAACCTAAACCTAAACCTAACCATAACACCAAGCTCAACACTAACCCCAAATCTAAATCCATAAAACTAACCTAATCCTAAAACAAATCCTGCCTAACCCTAACCTTAACTCTAACTTGAACATTATCCTTGAATCTAAGCCTAGCTATATCCAAAATCTAACCTAGTCCAAAATCTAACCCTAACTAATCA
>NW_022105372.1:2631-4494 GCF_000313985.2 Echinops telfairi | reverse complement strand
GCTCTGGAGGCTACCAGGCAAGGACAGGTTAGAAGCGAAGGGTATGGTATCAGGATGTCTGGTAGTCCGGTTACTGTTTCAGGGCCACATGGAGGGACGAGAAAGGGGTGGGACGGTGGATTGACTTGAGCGATAGTGAAGGGCAAAGTGCATCGGGCTTGGTGGCTATGGATCATGCTATGGATCATGTGAGGAATCCATGATGTGGCGAGATTCCTGGTTTAGAGCAAGCAGATTCAAGGAAGTAAGATGGCTGTGTTGAGAGGTGAAATGATAAAAGGAGAGAAAAACCAAAACTGTGCCCTTTTGGGCAACTCAGTCATAACAGTTGAACTGCATGTTCTTCTGTAAGGAAAAGACTTCCCTGCTCAGTTCCAGAGCCTCTCATGAACTGGGGGTGAGGGAGAGCATTGCATGGTTTGCCCAGACAACTCTCAGTGGGGACCACTTTCCAGTTGGAAGGGATTTTATGGTCAGCCGAGCAGCTTATTAGTCTTTTCCTATTCTTCTGCATTCCGTGAGGCATATTACTAGATGAGAAATGAGCTGCTGCTTACCGCATGCCCTGAGACAGTGTCAGGCATCACGAATCACAGTCCAGACATCCACTGTACACCAACATTTCTCTTCTCGTGAGCTCCTTAGTAAATACAAAGGAATTTTTACCAACTGCATGCTCTCTAACGTAGTCACTTCTTACATTGTTGCCTTAGCGTCAGTTAACTGTTTTATTTATTTTCTCAGTTTCCTGGGCTGAGGGGGAAAAAGTGGGGGGGGGCAGGCGGCGGGGCATTCCCTCCATAAGTGTTCCTCAGGTAGGTTCATCTTCACGGCCACCTTAGGGATTATTAATCCCAGAGCTGCTCACCCCCAATCACAGAGCACGCTCCGCTGGTCTTAACCACTGGGCTACAATGATCTTAACCACTGGAATTCTTACGGAAGTACTAAAGGACTGCAGGTGCGTGTTCTCGCCCCCCGCCCCCCAGCCCCACTTTTTTCCAAGTCATCCACTTTCAGGCACAAAATTGTAGACTTTTTTTTTTTTAGGATGATGCTTGCATAGAGTACAAAAAAATGCTAGTTAATAGATGCTGTACCCATGAAGGTACATTTCTTTCCACCCCTTGCTTTCCTTTCACAAGAATGCAGTGTCCATAAAAGGCTAGCTACTTTTCTTGACGCACTGAAGTGGCTCTGTACTGGCTCTGCGAGCTATGGGTTTGATAGCTTTGGATAGCGCGTGCATGACTTAGCACCCAAGCACTAGCTGAGACTGAACCCCCTGGTTCTACCAGCTGAGGGCTTTTTGTTTCATTTTTCCTAACGGAGCAATGATTTTTGGTGGCATTGAAAGTTACAATTTTGAATACTTTCAGCCAGCCATTTGCAAGATGGTATTTTAAAACCATTTTCTTGTTCTTTTGTTATGATTTAAAGCCCTCCTGGCGTAACAAGGGGGCGCCAAAACATTTGTGGGGAAACCCCATTAGCTTTTCACTGTGTTTTTCCCTGTGCTGATTAGAAACCCACAGGACAGGAAACCTCTTGATGCAATAGCTTTAATTCAACCCACATCTATTGAGTAGTCCACCTCACAGCAACCCTCTGGGGCGGGGTTCTCAGCCTTCCTAACACCGCGACCCTTTCACACAGCCCCTCATGTTGTGGTGACCCGCCAACCATAAAATTATTTTCGTTGCTACTCCATAACTGTAATTTTGCTACTGTTATGAATCATAACGTAAATATCTGATCTGCAGGCTGTAGTAGGCGACCCTTGTGAAAAGGTCGTTCGACCCCCCCAAAGGGGTCGTGACCCACCGATTGAGAACCTTGCTGCTTTACAGCATTTCCCAGACT
>NW_022105372.1:0-1393 GCF_000313985.2 Echinops telfairi | reverse complement strand
GGAGGGGTCTTGGTTGCACAAGAACCGTAGCTAGTGCTTCAAGACAGGGTGATGCTTCTCCTCTGGGTGGTGATGAGCAGAGGTCACTTGACACACTCTGGTCTATTACAATGTAGTCCACCCCAGACCGAAATTTGCAGGGTGTCTGCCATCCAAAATGATTTCCCAAAAAAGTGATAGAATGGTTTCTTAATCAGACCTTTAACATGTTCCCTCTGTTTCTTGTGTCTGTCACAAAATGCCCAGCGGGGAGAGAGAAAAAACCCGAACCACTGCTTTCGTTTTTGGCATGACGTTATCAGCCTGCTACAATCAGAAGCATGTCATGACTTCTCTGTGGGGAAGACGCTAGTGACTTTAGCTCTCTTTGAGTCACTTTGTAACGGAGTCCTCTCCTCTAGACACGGCTTTCTAGAAAGATGGAGCAAGTCCACCTTTACCCAAGGACAGATTTTTGGCTTGTTCCTCCTCCTTTGTCCCAGCCACCTAGCATAGTCCCTAAAACACCCAGCAGGTCATTGGCACGTGTTCAATGCCTGCGCCAAAGTGAGCTGTCCGTGTGGCTGTAAAGGAGTGCCCCTAGTCAGGTAATCGGGCGATCTCTCAGGAGGGGTTGTTGGAAAATTTCAAGTCGCCATTTATAAACATTACTACTCAGCTGATTTTTTTTTTTTAATTGGGAGCTTAATCTAGGGGTTTCTTGTTTGGGCAGTTATATAAGCAATGCCTCTGTCTCCTTTCTATTGATTCTCAAAAGAAAGTGTGTGCATCTCTCCTCATTCTTACCTGAACTCCTTTGAGAGGAGGATGCACCTTCCAACTGACAGAAAGCACCTTACGTCCTTAGGCTTTCCCCTGGCAGTGTATGGACTCTCAGTGTTAAACATCTGGAAGAATATCATTGTACCCCTACCTTCCTGTTGTATAATTATGGGGTCCTTTTATTAAAAAATGGCAGTTCTTTTAAAAATCACTATGAAGAAGCTACATTACCATTTATTCAACTTGAAAATGAGTGATCAACTTCAATAGACCGGACATAGTTTCACACACTGAAAAGTTAGTAATTGGACCCAAAGATGGAAGAATTGCACGTTTTTAAGGTTATCTGCGTGAGTTTGAGGGGTTTTTTTTGGGGGGGGGTTGGTTTGGTTTTTTTTAATTGAGGTTGACAGCTTTCAACATTTGTTCTGAGCATTTGTCGTACCTCCAAACAATCTAATTATTTCTATTTTAAAAGAAAGCATAGCCTGGGTCCCTATTTCTTAAGCTAGCTGCATTCCCACTTTAAAATAGCTTCCTATATGCTGAAGTATTCAGCTGACTGAGATAGCTCACCCCAAGTGAATAATCTCTGTTCTCAGAGAAGCCTCCACTATCGAAAGTGGAGCCT
>NW_022105371.1:3288-4518 GCF_000313985.2 Echinops telfairi | reverse complement strand
TGCTATTTTCTGTTTGCTCACTCTTTATCAATTCGAGAAGTTTTGACATTGCAAATTATGATTGTGAATTTGTCTAATTCTCCGCAATTCTATCAGTTCTGTCCTCATGCATTTTGAAACTGAAATGGTCCGGTGCACTCACCTTCAGTGTTGTTACATATTCTTGATGAAGCTATTCCAAAACAAGTGTATGCTTTGTGCTTACATTCTTTCCTCGCTCTCTACCACCGAGTCGATTCCACTCACAGCAACCCTATAGAACCGAGTGGACCCGCCCCGTGGATTACAAACCTGGAACATAAGGAGGTCTCCTTTGTGTGTTTATCTGTGTTATGGTTGTAGAGGGTCTTCATTCATATGTGCTGCTCTTTGTCGTTGCTGTTGCGTGCCATCAATGAGGAACTTCTGCATCATGGAGCCCATTGAGGGCAGAGCATAACTGCCTCGGGTTTCCTTGGCTGGGATCTTTATGGAAGCAGGTTGCCAGATCTTTTCTCCTAGAGTTCTGCGGGTGAGGTCCAACATCTCAGTTACCAGCTACACTTAGCCATGGTTTTACTGGGGTCTCCATGGCTGTTTTTTTATGGTAGGCTAAAAGACAGGGGGCCCAGAGGAGGAAGGTGCTAACTACCCTTAAGGTATATTCCAGCTGGCGTGCTTTCAGGAGGACCTCATGACCAGAACCCCCAAAGCCCAACTCACCTTGGGTGCGCATGGCCAAGCATGGCAAAGGCCAGGGTCACTTAGGTGCCTGGTGCACTCAAGTTACTACGTTGCAATTTACAATCCGATGATTAGTAGTTACTCCTCTGTTTTCAGTGGTGCCCCTGTTTTCAGTTCTGTTATAAATTGCTTTCTGAGCTAATATCGCTATACAGTTCCATGACATGATTATGCCCTGTGCACTCCTTGTTGCGTGTGGGCCAGTTCCCATGGAAGTTCAGGGGACCCCCCCCCCACAATTGGTGGGCCAGTGACATTGGGCTTTTCCTTCTGACTAAGAAGGCTTGATGGTCCCCAACCTAAGTAATGACCAGAAGATGCCAGTGAACACGTCTGTCCCCACTGCCCTCAAGTCGGTTTGGACTCCTAGCAACCCTGTAGTGACATACCGGACCGAGCATTGTCCCCCTAGGGTTACTGAGGCAGTAATCTTTCGGAAGCTGACTGCCACGTCTTTTGCTTGTGGAGCAGGGTGTGGGTTCAAATCATGGACCTTTTCAGTTAACA
>NW_022105371.1:0-1918 GCF_000313985.2 Echinops telfairi | reverse complement strand
CATGATTTCCCAGGAGTGTGACGATAGGTCCTGTTCTTTGAAATGATCTATTTAGTTTGCCAAAACAAACGGCAATGAATGAGTTTTCACAATGTTCTTCAGATTTAAGTGAGGGATTCAGGGTGTCAAATTATTTCCAAGCAGGAGTCGCTATCGAGAGCAATTGCTTTGTGTTTTACAAATCAGAAAGCTCAACGCTTACAAACAGATGACATGGCAGCACCCTGATTTCAGGAAAGTTAGCTTGATAAAATTAGAGGGGAAACTCACCATTGCCTAAGCCTGGTCTACATTTCCAGTCTCACACAGTCCAGAGCTTAACAATCCTGGAAATCAGAGGAAGGTGGGACAGAGAAATGAAGAAATTTACAGGATGAGCCACATTGGGAAACAATTGTAGGGTAGCAACATGAAGCTTTTCTTACCCAATACATTTTAATGAGGCCATTAATATTCTATAGTAATTTTGTTTCATTTGGGACTTTCCTAAAAGAACACCACCCCTAATAAAATTGTAGAGACTATATTTATTCAGGATCAAAGCATCCTCAAAATGTGCCACTTTAAAATGAATTTTAAATAGGGAGATATTACATAAATTGGTTATGAGCCGTGCAGTGAATTCCTTTCATGAGGTTGTTCTTAGGGTCATTGTGAGTTGGAACCAACTCCACAGACTAAGAAGTACAGGGTTGATGCATCAATGATTGTAGCATCTAAAAACGGATGCCAGGCGGCACGCGGCAGTAGCTTTAACTCCTGTGCATACATTCCTTTGTGATCTGCAAAAGACTTTCCTAGATAAACTCTCATTCAAACCTTGTAACAACCCTGAGCAGTAGGAATTCTCACTCCACTCTCTGCCACGGAGTCCACACTGACTCACAACGACCCTATGGGACAGGGAAGAACGGACCCTGTGAGTTTCTCAGACTTAACTATTGAGGGGATTAGAAAGTGCCCCATCTTTCCCCCTCATTGCCTGGTGGTTTTGAACTGCTGACCTTGCAGTGAGCCGTGCAAAGTGTAACCAGTATACCACCAGGGCTCCTGAGAGGAATTCGTGCAAAGTGTAACCAGTACACCACCAGGGCTCCTGAGAGGAATTCTTCTGGTCAAGGAACTTGGAGGTCGCAGAGGTGGAGGGAGGAATTTATCGGTGGGTTTGAACCCACAGTGAATGAGAGGGTGGCGCCTTCTGATTCCTTGCCCTGCACCATCGAGCACATCTGTGTGGTATAACAGAGGCCAATATGGAGTTTAAGACGAGTGAACGCATCACCACGCCACCTGGCTTGGTGTGGTAGAAGGGAAAAAGCAATGTGGTCTAGAGGAGCCTCTGTTCATCACAGCCATCATGCAGGACAGACCGGCCAGCGTCAGGGACATGGTGTTTACCCCTGATCAAAGCGACCTTACTCTTTAGTCACAGTCAGGCTACTGATGAGCCTGCCTCTCTCTTTCTCCTTGGTGTAGGGTGGTCTGTCCCTGACACCTGGAGCCCGGACATTCAGTAGCACCAGCTGCGCTCTTTCCCCTTGGGCTGTGTGGTCACCGTCGTCAACATTTCTCAACAGGTGCCTTAATTTTCGTTTTTTCAAGCAAGTCCCAGTCTTCCCAAGCGTGGGTTTTCTCACGGCTCAATTGGGCACAGTACCCCTAATGCTGTTGCCCCCACGTGGTTCTCGTTTGGCCTTATTCTCCTAGCAAGAGACAGACGCTCCTGTTCTCGAAGCGTTACTGATCTAACCTCACTATCCAATCAAATATATAATTATTCCTGTTTTCCAAAGAGAATAAGAACTCACACAGACTCTGTACAGACAGACACAACTGCCAGGGCAACGATGAGGCTGTCTGCTCTGGTAAAGATTCACAGACCAGGGAAACCTATATGGAGTTGGGGTGAGTCTGCGTC
>NW_022105370.1:3145-4518 GCF_000313985.2 Echinops telfairi | reverse complement strand
ATCTATCTATCTATAAATGGTCTCTCTGTTACATAAACTAATTGAAGCAGCTTCAAATGTGGGTTGGTACCTTGCAGAATCTCAGGGTTGGGGGACAGAGGGTCAGGTATTTCCTTAGAGGGGAATTCTATTAAGTAAACTTGGTTGTCCATCTTGTCGGGAAGGCATTTTGTTGTGAGCCTAGATTTGGTGAGGAACGAGAAAATGTGACATGAAAGCAGGCTGTGGGGATGCTCAGTCTGACCCCAGGGCTTCCTGCACTATGATCAAGCCTGTCCTGTCCTTCTGAGAAGCCCCTGCTGTTCGGCAGTCACTGCTGTAAGTGACACAACCCTCGGATGGCACCTCCACTCTGCTCTTGACTGGTCTTGTCTGGGCCGAGTCTCCCTCAGTCCCTGGCAGGGGTTGCTGTCAACCCCACCGCCGTGTTTGGCCTCCCTTCTCTGCTTTCCCATGGCACTGCCCAGTCTGCACAGACTTGAGTAGATGCCTCACTGATCTGTCACCGTCCCCAGTGGTGTCTCTGAGGTGTCCTGTCAGCCCAATGGCAGTCAGCTGCCAGCTACCACTTGCCCTGCCCGGGCAATGGCAGACAGGGCATGGCACATTGGCTCACCCCTGTGCTCCAGCAAGGGCTCCCCACATTCTCAGTGTCCACTGGGCTTGAACAGGTGAAGTCAAAGGTGGAAGGGGTGTGAGGATGTGCACACAGGGTCCCTGGGGACTTGGGAGCCCTGAGTGTGGGCCTGGGTCTGGAGAGGAGGAGGGGGAGGGTGACATAAGTGCATGTAGCTCTGTGGTACACACATACCACATAGGCAGGACTCCATGTGATGTGAGCAAGGGCCTTTCTGATGCCTGATGCCTGAGCAGGGAGTGTCAACTTCTGGGCTGCTTTCTCAGGGGAGCTGCACCTCTGTCAGTGCAGGGCACGCATGGTGAGAGCTCTCACAGGTGAGTGCCCCCCAGAGCCCTGAGGCTGGCAGTGGAGAAGGCCCCTGTGGAGAAGGGTGGGTGAACCTCAGGGCCCACCTGTGGTCCCCTGGCAGTTGCTGGAGCCAGGTCAATGCCACCACGCTATGGTGTCCTGGTCCAGGGTGATCTGAGTGCCCACCTTTCCATCTCTCCCTCCGCACTGGAGACCCCAGGCCCGGAGATTGGAGAAGACCTGAGTAACATGCTGAGAGGCAGACATGGGGGACGGGAGGAGGGGACAGGGCATGTGTGCGGTGGTCGTTCCCATGTGAAGGTCACTGTGGGACAACCAGCTGCCCAGTGCCTGCCCAGCACCTCACTCTGCAGCAGCAATCCAACTGGCAGGCAGAGAGCTCAGCCAAGCCTACGGCCTTGGCTGTGGTAGTTCCAGGCAGCCC
>NW_022105370.1:0-1106 GCF_000313985.2 Echinops telfairi | reverse complement strand
CTTCTCCTGTGGAGCACCTGCTGGCTTTGAACCACTGACCTTGCAGTTGGTTAGCAGCCCAGTGCTTACCTCTCAGCACCATCAGGACGCCTGCTGTTACTTGTTACCCATTGATTGGGCTGCCAACCGCCAGGTGTGCAGTGTGAAACCATCGAATGCTCGGTGGGAGACGGGCAAGGCTTTCTATTCCTGTAAAGAGTTAGTCTTGGAAATCCACAGAGGCACTTCAACCCTGTTCCAGAGGGCTGCCATGAGTCAGATTCAACTTGATGGCAATGAATTGCTTCGGTTTTGTATTTACCCCAGCTCAGTCACACCCCTATCACAAACTGTAGAGAGCACTTGAGAGCGGGAGCAGCCGCCAGCAGCTGCCCACCCTACTTGGAGGACAGACCCACAGCCTCAAAGTCGTTGCGTAGTGCTGCCATGACTCGATCCACGGCGAGGCAGTGAGTTACTTTACCGTGGCCCTTCTCTAACCGTGGCCTCTGTGACGCCCATAAAATGGTTTCTTGGCGATGGGATGCTTTTGGACCACAGCGGAGATTGGCCAATTTATAAATAAGGTTCATGGAGTTTTGTGGGGAGGGGAACCCATTCAAGTAAGGTGGATGGAACCCTAATAAAGCATTTGGTCAGTTTTGTCATTCTGCTAGGCTTAAATTAGGGAGCCAGTCCCAGAAGCGGAGCAGTGGGGGTGGGGTGGGGTGCACGACCATCAAGAAGAAGAGCAGGGACAGAGTTCGTCTTTTGGACCTGAGGTCCTTGCGCTGAGAACTTCCTAGGCCCGGGAGGCAGAGAGCAGTCATGCTGGAGACTGGAGAGGCAGTGGCAGAGAAACTGTGGCGTCAGCAGAAGCAGGCGCTCAGAGCAAGATTGGTACAGGGAGTGAGGTGGCTACAGTCCTGTGGTGAGCCACAGAGGGAGAGAGCTGGGCACCTTTGTGCCAGGCTTAATGGCTGGTCAGGGTGCTTCTGAGAACTTACTGGTGGTCGAGACCAGGCTAAGAGCTGAGAGGCCGAGGTCCAAAAAGAGAGCTACCTGTGGGAACAACTTTTGAGAAGCTACCCTAATCAAATAACTGTATCCTGGGTCATCCCTGATCC
>NW_022105369.1:3632-4519 GCF_000313985.2 Echinops telfairi | reverse complement strand
CTGTGAGAGATTTTTACTTACAGCTGGAAGCTGATGGGCAACTCATCACAGCAGATGAATACCTGGAGAATTCACTAAGACCAAAGCAAGGTAAGAGTTTTGAAAGAGAAAAAAATAATACAGAAAAGGAAGGGCTAACATCTTTTGCCTAGAAACCAGTAACTAACTGCCATCAAATCAATTCAGGGCTCATTATCTTTGTATGGGTGGCTAAATGAATGGTTTTCTGTATATAATCATCTATCAAACTTAATAAACACAAATTATTAGGGCAATTCCAGCTGTAGCCATTCAGTCAATTCCAACCCATGGCAACCATATACGTGGTTAGCATCCCCAAAGCACAAACCAAATAAATAAATAGTATTAATTGGGAATATACAAATATATCTAGTATTACTTTGTATTACTCTTCGGTTCCTGGAGCAAATTAAACTTTTTTTCTTTTTCACGTTCCTTGATAATTTACTTTCTACCTTTTGGGCTAAATTTTGTGAGCTATATTGAAATACATAACAACAGGCAAAACAAATATTTATTTTAGGAAATAAATAATACATTATGGGAATTGATTAAAATTAACATAAACACTCTCCTAAATGAATTGTATTTTTCCTTGACCAGATACCAATGGAGGAGCTCATAAGTTCAACTTGCCTCGTTTATGTATTCAAAAGTTCTTTCCGAAAAAGAAATGCTTTCTCTTTGACTTGCCCAGTCATCGGAAGCTCTCCCAACTCACAACTTTACGTGATGATGAGCTGGAGCCTGAATTTGTTCAAATTGTCTCAGAATTCTGTTCTTATATCTTCAACCATTCTAAGATCAAGACTCTTCCAGGAGACATCAAAGTCAATGGACCTTGTGAGTATCTTTTAAAGTGATTG
>NW_022105369.1:0-1648 GCF_000313985.2 Echinops telfairi | reverse complement strand
GGAAGAGGACTTTGTGGATTGGTGTTGGACATATGGGTTAATGGGTGAATGTTGGACTTGTGGGCTTGGGCAGCACTGGGTTGGGATGTTTTCTTGATGCTCACTTAACCTTTACATAAAACTCACTCTTATACATGAGTTTCTGTACATTTGTTTCTCTACAGTTCCCAGACTAACACAGCGATTGTCCTTTGATCCATCATAATGAATGTGGAGAACTGTCATAAGAATCTCCTTCCATGGTTGACAAATGCACAATCAATTACCATCGAGCATAAACTTTGCAAATAGTACAATATTTGTTAAGTTTAAGTGGGCATCAAAATTGTACTTTCTCAGTTATGCTGCCAAAGAGGGCTAAAACAGGAACCTAACCTAAAAAACAGACATACATGGTCCATTGTGAAAGTACAGAACGTGTTTTGGAAGCATTTGTTCCACAAAGATGTTGTGTCTTATCGTGTGTCTCTGACTGTGCTAAGCACAAAGTATAGAAATATATATTGATCAATGCAAACCTTACAGAAATGGAGGCCCAAACTGTCTGGAATACTAAAGGACGTCTGTACAGACTTTTTTCTTCTTTAAATCATTTTATTGGGGGCTCTTACAACTCTTATAACATTCCATACATCAAATGTATCAAGCATATTTGTACATATGTTGCCATCATCATTTCCATAACATTTTTTACTTGTGCCCTTGGTATCAGCTCCTCTTTGTTCCCCTTCCTCCACATGCCGCCCTCCCCCATGAATCCTTGATCAATTATATACTGTTATTATTATTTCATATCTCACACTGTCTGTTGTCTCCTTTCACCCATATTTCTGTTATTTGTTCCTTTCGGGGTGGGGGGGCTATTTATCCAACCTTGTGATGGATTTTCCCTTTCTCCCCCATCCCACCTCCCTCCCCTCACGATATCACTACTTCCACTACTGTTCCTGGGGTTTATCTGTCCTGAATTCCATGGGTTGAGAGCTCTTATCTGTACCAATGTATCTTCTCCAGTCTAGCCAGATTTGTTAGATAAACTGGTCGTGGTGGGGAGGAAGCATTCAGGAACTAGATGACTGATTCATCGGTACTATACTGCACCTTGGTTGAATCATCCCTTCCTTATAACCCTTCCCTGGTGGGATATCCAGCTGTCTACAGATGGGCTTTGGGTCTGCACTCCACCCACCTCGCTTGCACTGATGAACAGACCTTCGGATCATGGCTAAGGTTCTGTGCCATAGACCTTGGTAAGGTTTTTCTGTGTGACTGAAGGAAGTTGAGTGTAACAAATGTATGTCAAAGACAAGCAAGGAAAGCAAGAAAGTTTCAACAAAAATGGAGGCGATCTGGAATAACTTGCTCATTTTGTGTCTATTCATGGAGGCTAACTCTCATACAAACCTCACCATACTGAAGTGAGAAACAAAAGGGAGTATTAAAGAGAATTGAAACCAGAGGAAGATGATAAGACAGGAAAGAGTGACGTGGCAAAAGGCCTATAGCGTTCTAATCAAATGAAACCCATTTTGTGTATATAATCATCTTCCCGTTTCTCCATTGGTGATGGATGACATAAGGGCAATGACATGGATACCTTGAGTGGTCCCCCACCCCACCTCCTTTCTTTAATTTTCTGTGAACAAGG
>NW_022105368.1:3455-4503 GCF_000313985.2 Echinops telfairi | reverse complement strand
TTACTTATTGATTTATTTTTAATAAATCATTCTATTGGGGCTCTTACAGTTCTTATCACAATTCATACATCCATCCATTGTGTCAAGCACATTTGCACATATGGTTGCCATCATCATTTTCAAAAACATTTTCTTTCTACTTGAGCCCTTGGTATCAGATCCTCTTCCGCCCTCTTCCATAAAACCTCCCACCCTCACGAACCCTTGATAAATTAAAAATTATTATTATTTTCATATCTTACACTATCTGCTGTCTCTTTTCACCCATGTTTCTGTTGCTTGTCCCCCTGGGGGGGCGGTTTATATATGGTCATTGCAATCAGTTCTCTCTTACTTCCTCTCCCCCTCATCCCCCCTACCCTCATGGTATTGGTATTTCCCTTATCTGTCCTGGGTTCTGTGTCGAGAGCTCTTATCTGTACCAGTGTACTTGTTGCTCCAGTTTAGTCGGATTTGTAAGGTTGAATTGGGGTCATGATAGTGGGGTAGGATGGGGGGAGGAAGCATTAAAGAACTAGAGGAATGTTGTCTGTTTCATCAGTGCTATAATGCACCCTGGCTGGCTCATTCCTTCCTTTGTGACCCTTCTCTGAGGGGATGTCCAATTGTCTACAGATGGGCTTTGGGTCTCCACTCTGACACCCCTTGTTCACATTGATACAATTGTTTGTTTTGGGTCTTCTGATATCTGATACCTGATCCTATAGATACCTCGTGATCACACAGACTGGTGTGTTTCTTCCATGTGGGCTTTGTTGTTTCCCTGCTAGATGGCTGCCTGTTTAACTTCAGGCCCTTAAGACCCCAGATGCTATATCCTCTAATAGCTGGACTCCATAACCTTTCTTCACCACATTTGCTTATGCATTCATTTTGTTTCCAGTGATTGTGTCAGGAAGGTGAGCATCACAGAATGCCGGGTTATTAGAACAAAGTGTTCTTGTGCTGAGGGAGGATTTTAGTAGAGGCCCAATGTTCGTCTGCTACCTTAATACCTAACCTATAAGTATATGTACATAGACCTAAATCCCTATGCTATATATTAATA
>NW_022105368.1:0-1162 GCF_000313985.2 Echinops telfairi | reverse complement strand
CTTGATGTGATTGAACTATGGAATACTCATATCTGTAAGAGCTCCCAATAAAATTATTAATGAAAAAAAAGTGTTTCAACATGTCTCTGTGAACAGTGGGTGGCTGTAGACATGCTTGCTCAGTAATACACATGCATGAAGTCTTCTTGAAAGAATGTCTCGCTACCTACCCTAAATCTCTTCTCTTGCCCCTTCTGACGTCACCTTGTCTAGAAATTAAAAGATCATTTGAAAGGAACATAATTTTTACCCCTCAAGGATGCTCAGACTGGCGTTTTCATGTGGTATAAATCCAAGAGTGTCGAATACTTGGGGGAAAGGTTAGAGAGACAGAAACACTGCCTTCAGAACGGTATAGACTTCAATGAAGGAAATATTGAGAAATGATATCCTCACGTTTTGTTCCCTGTCATGTTTTGGTGTCTTTGTTTAATAAAGGAGTCTATGATTTTGTAGCAATATTACTTTTCTTCTTCCTCATGTATAGACTTTGATAGACTGCTGGTTGGACTAAAATTTGAAATCTTGACAGGTGAACATAAATTGTCTTCCCAAAGGATAATTATGTATCTTTTTGTAGTCCTCAGAGAAGTATTGTACTATCACACTTACATGGTGAATTCAGAGTAATGTTATAGGTGTCATTTCCAGCATCAGTAATTAAAAGGCTGCTTTTCAGACAAGAACTTTCCTTCACAGTTTCCACTCCAAACTCGTCTGAAATTTTTGCAATCACTGAACTAGAGAATCCTTTATGATTCGTATGTTTCAATACGCTTATAATGTAAGCTCTTCCAGGTTTCCTAAAAGCAAATAAATAAACATGAAGCATTTTGAATCCATTAAAATTAGCACATGCATAAACAGATAATTCACAAACAAAATGTAACACAAGTGGCTAACAAATGGACAAATTGATCAACACTTTTATGAAGGAACTCAAAAGAGTTAAGTTCTTGGCATAAGGAGAAACCTCTATCAAAGATGCAGGCAGACTCTCTTTTATATCTGTTTTATACTACTTATTCTGAGCTGAATTACAAAAGCGAACTAGCGGGTACTTCTCGGGAGGTCTGCAGATACACTCCTTCCTTCCTTGTCCTCCGTCCTCTCGCTGCATGTTCCCAGGAGAAGCATTCACCTAGGTTGGCCCTCAAAATAT
>NW_022105367.1:3294-4407 GCF_000313985.2 Echinops telfairi | reverse complement strand
CAGGAAGCATCCAAGAAAGTGGAAAGAATACACAAAGTAACTTTACCAGAAACAATTTGTCGACAGTCTACCATTTCAGAAGGTAGACGATGACTAAGAACCATAGTATTAATTGAAGAAATTCAAGCTGCACTGAATGCATTAGCCAAAAGCACGGCTCCAAGAGTTTATGGAATACCAATTGAAATGTTTCAGCAAGCTGATGAAACACTGGAAGCACTTACTCATCTTTGCCAAGACATCTGAAAGACAGTTATTTGGCCAACTGATGGAAAGAGATAATGTATTTGTTCCAATTCCAAAGAAAAATAACCTAACACAATGCTCCAACTATAGAACAATATCATTAATATCACATGCAAGTAAAATTTGTTGAAGATCATCCAACACTGATATCTGCAATGCATTGACAGGGAGCTACCAGGGGTTCAGGCCAGATTCAGAAGAGGACATATAACAAGAGCTATCATTCTTGATGTCAGATGGATCTTGGTTGACAGCAGCAAATGCCACAGAGATATATTTTGATTGAGTATACTGGTACATTTGACTATGCGGATTACAACAAACTATGGATAGCCTTGAGAAGAATGGGAATTTCAGACACTTTACTGTGATCATGGGGAACTTCTATAGGAGTCAAGAGGCAGTTGCACAAACCATAAAAGGCAATATTGCATGGGTAAAATTCAACAAAGTCTGACTCAAGGTTGTATCCTTTCATCATACATATTCCATCTGTATGATAAGCAGGTAATCAGAGAAAACAGATTATATGAAGAATAATGAGGCATCTGCATTGGAGGAAGGCTTATTATTAATTCCACTGCCATGGGATTCAATTTCAACTTATTGTGACTGTCTAGTTTCTGACACAAAGCTTTATGGGAACTGATAGTTTAAATTTCCACTGCAAAGTGTGGGTTTGAACCATAGACCTTGTGGTTAGCAGTCCAACACTTACCAACAACTCCAACATGACTCCTTAATATTTAAAAGGTGCTTATTATAAGGGATCAATAAGTAAAATATAGCAGTTAATGGTTGTAAGAATCTTTAACTGAAGTGCAAAAGTTTCAAAAAGCAACCAATAAAATATACTTCATCTCCATC
>NW_022105367.1:0-1224 GCF_000313985.2 Echinops telfairi | reverse complement strand
TTTGTGTGAGCTAGTGGTGGTTGTAGATCAATGGAATTACTCCTGTGTTGTAGCTGAAACAAACAAATCAGCTTCGGAAGCAGTATGGCCAGCCAGAGTTCAATACAAACAAGGCTGGCTACTCTTCCTCTTACCCACATAGAAGAGGAGCAGCGAAAGGAGCCTGACCACCGGCACGGAGGTGGAGTGACACAGCGACTGCGTCAATGGGCTCAGGCAGAGACCGACTGCAAGGATGGTGCTGTACAGGGCAGTGTTTCATTCTGCTGTGCTTAGGGTCACTATGGGTCAGGGCTGAGTCGATGGCCTGTTGACCTGTTGTCATGTGCCACAAGTCTGTTCTGACCCATAGTGACCCTATGCAGAGCGAACAAAACATTGTTCCTGTGCCTAGAAAAATGCCGTCTTTGCCTGGGTTCTTTGAGAAGGAAGGTTGAGGGATTTCCCCCCAAACCCTGTGAGGTTACCTTTGTCCTAATTTTCTGTCCCAGAGGATTTTTAACTATCAAGTTGACGTTTCCTAGGTCTGATCCTGGCTGCAGCTGCCTCTATGATTACTATGCACTTGCAGGGCTTGTTCAATAAACTGTGCTAATGAGGTGAGTAATAGTCTACTATGCAAAATAAGTGCCTGTGGCTTACTGTGATAGAATTACTGTGATGGAATTGGTCAGCTAGAGGCCCCACAGGGAGGGGGTGCTTCTTGAAATTGACAGGGAGGTAGTGTGTGTGTGTGTGTGTGTGTGTGTGTAAGAGAGAATACATATACATATACATGCATATGTTTATGTCTTATCTTACTTTGATGCCCCTGTGTGACGGAACAAGTAGAGTCCAATCTCTCAATCAGGGCATAACTTATTGACATCTTCTCAGGGGTGTGGCTTATGTTATGAGATATGCTGTGGAAAACTCTTTCTCATGCTCCTCTTTGCCTTCCTGCTTGCCTGAGAGCTATGTTCCATGTCTGGGATTTGACCCATGTGGCCTTTGTACCCTGGGAGCTGTGGCATCCTGTCATGTACCTTGTGATTTTGTATCTACCTGACTCTGCACTCACCAGCCCATGATGTCCTCAATTCCCTTTGACTTCAGCTCCATCAGCTAGCAGCTGTTAGAGGGGTCAAGCTAGCGTCTGACCTTTGGACTTGAATTGGACCAGGCTAGGCTACTACCTTGATATACATTTCTTTCTTGATAAAAAGTTATATCTTATACATATAT
>NW_022105366.1:3082-4522 GCF_000313985.2 Echinops telfairi | reverse complement strand
ACTGAACTAGATGACAGACGGTTTCACAGAGGGCCCCTGGCCTTGTCTGACTGATGTCTCTTTCCACTGACAGAGTCAATTTGACTCCTCCTCTTCCATCTGGCCAGGTCCCTGTGTGTAGTTAGTTGACGTTGTTGAAAAAAAGATATTTGCATTAAGTCGTTAAATCTTACAACATTCGTCTACCATGCGGTCTCCAATGATGTTTCTATCAGCAAGGCCATGTTTACCCTGCCATCCCTCATTTCCAGTTCTCACATCCCAAACTTCAGTCATGTCAATGAACCTTGATGGCTGCTTAAGCCATTTGAGAGTGCAGGAGTGAGTGACAACCTTCAGTTTTCTCATCTGTAGTCTTAGTGGTTGGCGCATAAATGTGACTAATAGTAGAGGTCCTGACTGGTTCCCATCACTGGAAGCATGCACTTCGAGAGACACCTTGAAATGTTCTCGTTGACAGTGAGTTGGTGCCATTCTTCATCCAGCTGTCCCGCCTGGAATAGTAGACCCGATGCTTGTCGGATTCTAAACGGCCTCCACTAGTCCACGTCAGCTCAATATCCTGGGGTATCCAGGATACTGCTGCATTCCATTTCATTTCTGATGACTTCCAATTTTTTATCTCCATACTTTGTACATTTCACATTCCAATGATTAACAGATAATTTCAGCTGCTGCTTCTCGCTTTGAGTCAGGTCAAAGCCGGAAATGCAGATTCTGAAAATGCTCCACTATCTAACATCAGTCGAGATGACTCTGCTTTCAAGAGGCTGAGCTTCCCCAACTGCATTTTGAGTGCCTTCCAATCGAGGATGCTCACCTTTCGGCATGACAATAGACAAGGTTCTGCTGTATTTGTAAAGTTTTCAGTGGCCAATTGTACAGGCATGAACAGCCTCTTCTTGGCCTGTCTTAAGTCTGGAAGCTGTGCTAAAAACCTGTCTACCAGGGCTGATCTTGGTGGTATTTTAAATTCTGATGGTGTTATCTTCCCACAATCCAGAAACATGCAAGCCACCATAGCACAATAAATTGTAAGATGAAACTTGTAAGGTGAAATATAATAACTAACAGCATAAAAGTCTTAGGCTAAAATAAGGGTGAAATCTCAAGACCTTATTTTTGGCAACGGCGTCTTAGATCTGACACGAAAACATGACCAAATAAAGAAACGTAGATGCATTGGATCAAACATTCTGTGCATCAAGAAAATGAAATGACAGTAGATAGAAAAGGGGGGAAATATCTGGGAGCCGCTTCTCTGACGAGGTGTTAACAACCAGAGTACATCAAGAACTATTTCAACTCAACAACGGCAGACAAACTCATGTTTTTAAAAATGGACCAAGTGGTTGAAAGATGCAAATGGCAAGAAGAGCAATGTCATTAGTCCTCAGGGAAATGAAAACGAAAACGCGTAATGAGGCACCACTCACGTAG
>NW_022105366.1:0-1209 GCF_000313985.2 Echinops telfairi | reverse complement strand
GGAAAACCTTCACCTTCTTACCTGGCCCATTGCTTGATGATGAGGGCTCTGAGAATTCTTGACTACCACATATTTCCAAACTCAAATGTTCTGTCTCTGTAGAAAGAAATGAAATGCCCCAGAAGTTTTAGATTAGGACCAAGGAGAAACTGTGTTAGGAAAACCCATAATGAAGGCATGTGGAAGCTTAGGTACCTTCGAGGTGGTCTGTCCCCGTTCCAAGCCACTCTGTTCTGCCCTTTGCGCTCACCCCACCTGCAGATCAACATGGCTCCTGACTCGCGAGCGAGGCAGGCCGAGGAGGAGGAGGAGGAGGGCGGATGAAGCTGCCCCGACGGCACGAACCCCAAAGATCCAAGTTGGGGCTGAGAATCGAAAGCACGATTACCTTCTCCCTCGGGGGGCAGACCCGCTGCTTCCTCGGGTACCTCCTGAGCCATCTGGGGGGCTTCCGGATCCCACCACGCTGCAGGGACAAGCCAGGGGTCAGGCCAGGGCGGTGACCCGGAAGCGGAACTCGGGGTGCGCCGGGGCCGAGCGAGGCGAAGCATGGTGCTTGCTGGGAAGGGGTCCTTCGGCTGCTCGGGCCAAGCCCAACAGCCACCCACGCCTGCTCTTTTTCCCACCCAGCACTTTGTTCACTTCCTCCTCCACTCCCTGCTTGTCTATTTTTTCCCCTCAATTTTCTTTCTTTTTTTAAAAATCGTTTTTTATTAGGGGCTCATACAACCCTTTCACAATCCGTACATGCACCAATTGTGTAAAGCACATTTGTACATACATTGCTCTCATCATTCTCAGATAACCTACATAGGGTCATTATGAGTCAGAATCAATTCAATGGCCATGGGTTTATACATCCAAGGGAATAAACTTTGAAAATAGTATGCTGAATGAAAGAAGGGGGACACAGAAGGGCAAAGACTGGAGGAGAGTCTTTCGAGGCGTGCACCCAATGGGCAGAATTGACCTAGGGTGTCTAGGGATATCCTGGGAACAGGCTGGGTGCCATCAGTCACTGGGACACTGAATCCTGCATCTTCAGGGCACAAGGCAGGCTCCAGAGGCTGCATCAGGGATATTCCATCCAGCAACCCCACTGGGTGAACTGGGCTCTACATCAGACACACGTGTATGCCGAGAACTTAAGTCGGAAAACACCTATTATTCTGGCAAGCCTGGGATAGTCATTCTGTTATATTATACTTG
>NW_022105365.1:2947-4523 GCF_000313985.2 Echinops telfairi | reverse complement strand
GAGTTGTAATGCTGAAGACAGTAAGAGAGGACACGGCAGTGGGCAGGAAGGGCAGCCGTGTGCGGCCAGGAACCAGTGTGAGATGGTGACAGTGGATAATGGCCCGGGGAGCCAGAGAGCTGAGCCTGTTTGAGCAGGAGAGACTTGTTGGCAGTGTGGAGTGCCTCCAGCTGTGTGTGAGCAGAGTTAAAGAGCCATGACCATTGCCTGGACTGAAGCTGAGAGCAGCGTCTGCCGGCATGGCTGAGAAGCATGGGGGGCTCATCACAGGGGGACTTTTCAGTTCTCTCAGTTGAAAGCTGTTCTGATGGAAAAACTGTCTGTCTCCTGGGTGGACCCTGATCCGGGGGTGCAGTCTATGACTGCTCATGCGCCACCTCATTGTGAATGTGGGCTGAGTTGTGTGGCCACTGCAGGGGACGACTGAACCTCCCGAGAGAACGAGAGAGAGATGGAGGAGAGATGGCTGGTGTTGGAATTGGTACTAACACCAGAGTGTCAATTTGTCCGACGCCCCCCTCACAGGAGCCGGCTTCCTGTCAAGCCTGATCTTCCCCCACCGCATGGATTCGGACACACTTAGGCTCTGCTAGCACCAAGTCAGTCTCTTTTCCAAGCAAGCACTTTTTTTTTTCTTTTCTTTCCTCGCCCTGGCAACAAAGTCACATTCCTGTGGAGGTGACACAGGACCTCGCAGCCAAAATCAACAAGAGGTGGGAGCCACTAGGGGCAGCTCCGCCCTTGGTATCTAGCTGCTAAGGCTAGACTGGCCACGGCAGATGAAAGAGAGTGGCAGTCTGAGAAGGCTACTGAATCCTTGTGGCAATGTGCTAGGCTGCTAACCTCAGGGTCGGCGGTTCAAACCGGCCAGGCTGTCTGCAGGCGAAAGATGAGGTTCTCTGCTCCCATGGAGATTTCCAGCCTCCGAAACACCATATAGGGACAAGATGAGTCAGCACTGACTCGGTGGCGGTGTTTGTGGTTGCTGTTGCTGTCACATTCGGAGCCCCGTGCTGGACGAGGCAAGGGACTCAGTGAGGACTTGGGAGAGGACAGGCTCCAGGGACATGGCACTGCTGAGAGGACAGGGCACGCAGGGAAGGCTGGGGAAGGGACAAGCCAAGGGAGCCTGGAGCAGCCTCCCAGTTTAGCCTCTTCTGGGAATCTCAGATGACTCCCAAGAAAGGGAGATGTAAACCACAGAAAACGTGGCCCCT
The DNA here is from genome assembly GCF_000313985.2 of Echinops telfairi. Classification (NCBI taxonomy): domain Eukaryota; kingdom Metazoa; phylum Chordata; class Mammalia; order Afrosoricida; family Tenrecidae; genus Echinops; species Echinops telfairi. The sequence continues at coordinate 3,306 of NW_022105365.1, read as the reverse complement.
CTGCTGTTCCGGTGGGTCCTCAGGACGAGACAGTTTGGCATGCAGCGGGCAGGGCAGAGGAGGTTGCAAAGATGGTACAGCTTTCCCTGATGGTGATGCCCTCCCTGCACTGCGACTGGCGGCACCTTTGCCAAAAGCAAAGTCCAGGACTGGTCTGTCCTTTGACATCTCTTTCCACCGGGTAAACCTGCCCCTGTGGGTTTCCAAACTAACTCTTTATGGGAGTAGAAAGCTTTGTTTGCTTCTCTGAGTGGCTGGTGGTTTTGAACTACTGACGTTGCAGTTATCAGCCCAATGCGCATCCATTGAGCCTCCACAGCACCTAAACAGGGTCTCAAACTCACTGCCACCAAGTCAAT
>NW_022105365.1:0-1254 GCF_000313985.2 Echinops telfairi | reverse complement strand
GTGTAGATTGTTTTTAAAATGACACTTTTGGGTTACAATGTATATAACTCCAGCAACTGTATACAAGTTGAGCCAGAAAACCAAAGTCGATTTTGATTCATAGTGACCCTGTAGGACAGGGTAGAACTGCCTCTGCGGATTTCCAAGGTTGAAACTCTTTACGAGAGTAGAAAGCGTCATCTTTCTACCAAGGAGCAGCTGGTGGTCTGGAACTTCTGAACTTGCTATTGATCGCCCGAGGCGTAACCCACTCCGTCTTCAGGGCTCCTGTATACAAGTTAAAACCCAAAACCAAACGCACAAACTGACCCCGGTGGACTTACAGAGACCCTGTAGGACAGGGTAGAACTGCCTCTGCGGATTTCCAAAAGACTTTAATTCTTTCTCCCTCAGAGCGGCTGGTGGTTCCAAACATGCCGCCCAGCGCATAATCTCTATAGCAGAATGTTAGTATACACACGAGGGGTACAAAACTCCGCTGGGCAGAACTTTCCTAGTACGCATTCCCCCACCCCCACCGCTAGGCAAGCAATATGCTCTGAGTTAGTGCATCCAGTGGTGTTGCCTGGGAAGGTTCTCTGGTCACAGTGAATTTTTTTTTGTGAAAGCAGTTTCTCTCGAAAACCTTGTTTGCGATGGCAGTGTGCGGCTGTGAAATTGCGTTTCCTGCTTGGGAAAAATGCCGCAGGGAAAAAGAAAAAAGAAAAATGCTGCAGACACTGCTGTGATGTTGAACACAACTTACAGGGACAGCGCTATGGGAAAAACTCAAGTGTACAAGTGGTTTTCTCGTTTCAAAAAATGTAAAATGTTGATTGATGACAAACCTCGTTCTGGATGTCTGTCAACTTCCCAAAGGATGAAAATGTTGGCTTATAGTGCGTTTGGAGTTTGTTCCACCAGGTCAGACTGTTAATCAAGCTTTCTATTTGGAGATTCTGAAAAGATAGCGTAACGGCATGTGACAAAAAAAAGGCCTGATTTGTGGCAGATGGGGGACTGTTTTTGCCACCACGACAATGCACCTGCTCACACAGTCATCTCAGTGTGCCAGTTTTTGGCAAAAAATAGCATGCCTCTCTTGCCCCACCACTTTACTCACCTGACCTTGGTCCATGTGGCTTCTTTTTGTTTCCACAAAGGAAGAGGGACATAAAAGGACAGGGATTTGACTTGACGGTGTAGAAGAGATGAAGAAAAAAAACGAGAGAAGTGCTGTCAGCCATCCAAACAGATGGGTGTGAAAAGTGTTTC
>NW_022105364.1:2426-4524 GCF_000313985.2 Echinops telfairi | reverse complement strand
GCTGGCCCGGTTTCCCCCCTACTGAGACAGCGGCCAGCTGTAGACAGGACAACTTTAAAAAGCCCTGAGTGGAGACGTAAGGGATGCACGCACTTCCCTGGGGACCCCGGGGGGGCTGCAGGTGCCCTCAAGTTTATAGAGGACTCGGCTCCTCTCTCCAAAAACAATGTACGAGGACCCGGTGCTTGGATCCCTGTGCTGACGTACAAGGCATGCCCACGGGCAGAGCGCTTGAAACCCTTACCTTGTTGCAGAAAGCCCGCACGGTGACTTTCATCTCCCCACAGGTGATCAGAGGGAAGAGTCCTGGTGGCCAGGGTCACTACAGTCCCCAGGGGGTGTAGGCAGCTGAGTGCCCATTGGCTAGCTGGTCAACCCCACCCAGAGGCGCCTCGGAAGGCAGGCCTGGTGACCTGTTCTGAAAGGTCCGGTCCTTGACAACACTCTGGGGCCATCTGCTCTGCGCCCAGGGATTGCCATGAATTGGTATTACCCTCAAGACCTCTCATGGGAATCTGTACAGTGGGATCGTCCACCTTCGCCTCCCGATGCCGAGGGAGCCCGGTCATTCTACACTGAAGCAAGCTCAGGGCCCAAGAGTGATGACACAGGCCTTTCAGACGGGGAGCAGCCAGACCCTGTGGGAGCACCAATAGTGCCTTCCAGGGGGCTTCCCTCAGGACCCCCGCAGGCAGCTGATGGAGCCGCACTTGTGGAAGTAGAAAGCCTCATCTTTCTCCCACAGAGCAGCTGGTGGTTTTGAACTGCTATCTTTGCAGTTAGCAGCCCAATTCGGAACCACTGTGCCCCCAGGGCTCCCTCTGTACATTTTAAATCTGCTCCAGAGTATGTATTGTAACCGATGCCATAGAAATACTAAATACAGAGCATTCCACTCTCCCTCTCAGGCTTGGAGGGGCGCTTTGGTGGTGTAGTGGTTATGCGTTGGGCTGCTAACCTCCAGGTCCACAGTTCGAAACTACCAGCTTCTCCAGGGCAGAGAGCTGAGGCTTGCTACTCCTGTCAACAGTGACAGTCTCAGGAACTCACTGGGGCAGTTCTACCCTGTCCTACAGGGTGGCTGTCAGTGGACATCAATGGGGCAGCATTGAGTTTGGTTTGCTTTTTTCTCAGCCTTCGAGGCATTGTGGCGACCACTGAGGTGCTTCCTGAGCCCGCCCTTCTCCCGCCCCGAATATTTCCGATCTGTGATCGGTTGAATCCCCAGAGGACGGCAGATCCGGAGGGCTGGCCGTAGGGATCGTTTCTACAGTCTGCCCTATATGGGCAGCTGTGCCATCGCCACACCCTGTGTGTCCTATCATTAGCAACTGTCCGGTAAAACCCTTCAGTGGTGAGACCGGCGAGCCCTGGCCGGGTGTGCTAGCCAGGCCAGGCCACTCACGAGAGTCAAACTTCCAGGCAATGGTGATGCCGCCGATTTCAGAGTCGCTGAATCTCAGCAGGAAGGTGCCGTCGGGCTTGTTGATGAGCAGGTCGTGGGCCTGCTGCTTGTTCACGAAACCCAAGATCGCGCTGGAACACAAAGGCCAAAGGGTGGGGACAGAGTGAGGCCCGGGCCCCGCCAAGCCCACCCCCACCCCCTCCCACCCCACCCGCACCCCGAAGATGGGGCGATGCTCACCCATCGTTCCAGTGGGGCTTGAGGTGCTTCTTCAGCACCTCCATGACACCGTCAAACCACTGCCAGAAGGTGTAGTTCCGTCCCGGCAAATTCTCCTGGGTGAGCGTGCCACCGAGAGAGGAGGGAAGCAAGAGCAGAAGTTGGAACATGAACCTGCATGTGACTCCATGGGAAAACAAACACCTCTACTGTCAGGGGCACCCCCGCCCCGCCCCTCTCTCTCCAGGCCTCCAGGGGTGCCTTGGAAGAAAGTCCTGGTGACCTGCTTCTGAAAGCCCACGGCCACGGAAAACCCCGGGCAGCGCTGTCCTGCCGTGCACGAGGCTACCACGAGGGGGAGCTGATCTATAGGAAATGAATTTTCTTTTCTTTTTTTTTTTAATTTGAGTTTTACCAAATACTTTTACAGTCAAAATACAAAGTAGAGAGGTCAGGAAGGGAGAAGGGGCAAAA
>NW_022105364.1:0-1352 GCF_000313985.2 Echinops telfairi | reverse complement strand
GGGTAAACGGAGAGAGAGAGGGAAGCAGACCCTTATGAGAAAATAGATACGATTGAGTCGCTCAACCCACTGAAGTCTCTCCGACTGGAGGTGGTTGCAGACGGTGGTCCTGCAGAGACGGAGAATAAGCCCAGACTCTCTGGGGGTGGGCAGCTCTGCAGACCTGCTGCTAGCATCCCAACCCATAAAACCACTGTGCCGCCCGAGCTCCGGCAGGACAGAGATTCCTCGCCCTCCTGTGGCTGCTGCCCATCCTGCCACTCACAGGCTCTGCAAAAGCGTTGTCCCAGAGCACGGTGGCCGTCGCGTTGTTGTCCTGGCTGCCGTGGACGATCACCACCACCGGGAGGGACAGGGTCTGGAAAGACACAGGAGAGGGGTTGTCTGTCTGTCTGTCTGCCTGCCTGTCTCTCTCATCAGTACATCTCACTCTCTCTTCCACTGCACCCTGCAAGTGTCACCTCCTTGGGTGGCTGATTCCGACTCCGAGGGACCCATGTGACAGAGCGGAAGAGAAGGGGTTTCTTGGCTGCCCCTTTCTAGGAACAGACCACCAGGCCTTTCTTCTGTGGCGCTGCTACGGAGGTCTGAACCCCCAACCTTCCCGTTAGCAGCCAAGTGTCCACTGCTGTGCCAACAAGCCGACAAGAGGCCGCCCAGGAGTACGAAGCGGAGCGGCCACAGGACCAGCGAGACTGCCCATCTTGGCACCTTCCTCGACATTCCGTTTATTTCTGAAGGTCATGTTGCTCGGCTATTTCCGGCAGAGGGGGAGGGCTTTCCAAGTTACCGGTATTTGTCGAATGAGACAAGGCAACAGTCTGGAGACACTCGGGGGGAGCGGGGGGGATGACAAAGGAACTAAGGCCTCCATCTGACTCTCGTGAGAACTCAGACTCAGCCTCCTCTGGGGTGATGCTTCCACACTTGACGTCACCCGTACCTGCAGCCCCTTCGGCTCAGGGCTGCTTGAGCGTGTCTTAAGAGAATGTACGAGAAGGAGACTCGTTTTTCCCGCGTCATCCGTGATCGACAAGGAGGTCTCAAGGCAAACGCTCTGCCATCAAGCCGATTCTAACTCACAGGGACCCTACGGAACGGAGGAGGCCCGCCCCTGTAGGTCTCCAAGACTTTAACTCTTTCCTGGGAGTCGAAAGCCTTCTTGTCCCCCAAGGAGCAGCTGGTGGATTTGAACTGTGGACCCTCTGGTTAGTAGCCAGTGTGTAAGCCACTGTCACCGTCGCTCCTCGTGCACGATCTATATGTTCAGGCATGCAAACATACACGCAGACCTATCAATAAAAAGAACACTCATCCCTCACTTATCGACCGGGTTGGGTCCCAAAGACCAG
>NW_022105363.1:2687-4513 GCF_000313985.2 Echinops telfairi | reverse complement strand
CATATGATGTCATCGAAGTGGCACTTTTCCTCTGTGATCTGCCTCCCAAGAACTCATACCCCCGGTCTTATCATTAAAAAATCAGACAGACTTTGATAGCGAGGCATCCTACACAGTACTTCCCAAGGTCATAAAAATATAAGGGAAGTTTGAGAAAGCTTCAAAGTACAATGAAGCACAAGAAAGCCAAACCACCACATGTGGTGGGATTAAGTGAATGAGTTCTGGAATAGAAAAGGACCATTAGGTAAAATCTAAGGCGATCTAAAGAAACTGTAGAGTTTAGTTAGTACTGACACATCATTATCGAGTTATTAAATGTAACAGATATACCACGTTTTTGTTGTTGTTCGGTGCCATTGAGTCAGAACGGACTCATACTCACCCTCTGGAAACAGGATGAAACACTTGCACCATCCTCAAAATTGTTCTCGTGCCTCCGCCCATGGCAGTAATCACTGTATCAGTCCTTTTCGTGGGGGCCTTCCCTTTTGTGCTGCCCTCTACTTTACCAAGCATGAAGCCCTTCCCCACGGACTGGTTTCTCCTGAGAGCATGACCAAGGGACACGAGACAAAGTCTCGCCATCCTCCTTCTTACTGAATATTCTGGCTACCCTCCAAATATAAATTTGTTTGTGGTCTTAGAAATCCAGGTTACTTTCAATATTCTCCACCAGCACCATAACTCAAATGCATAAATTCGACTTCACTTCTCCCTATTGAATGTCCAACTTTCATATGAATATGAAGCCACTGAAAATAATATGGCTTGGGTCAGGAGCACCTTAGTCCTCAAAGTAACACCCTAGCCTGTCAACACTTTAAATGGGTCTTGTGCAACAGATTTACCCAATGCAATGCATCATTTGATCTCCTGACTGTTGCTTCTATGAGCATTGGTTGTGAATGTAAGCAAGATCAAATCCTTGACAACTTCAACCTTTTCTCCACTGATCCTGCTTGTGAGGTCCATTCGTGAGGGGTTAGTTCTCTTTACATTGAGCCTCCAGCTTTGATCTTCATCAGCCAGTGCCTCGAGCTCTCCTCACTTTCAGCAAGCAAGGTAGTGTCCTACATTTATGGCAGGTTATTAACAAACCTTCCTTCACTCCTGACACTGCATGCTTCTTCAAATAGTCCAGTTTCTCAGATTATTTGCTCAGCATGCAGAGTCAGGAAACTGGGGACATCGTGTGTGGGAAAGAACTCTCTGTATCATGCTCTCAAGTTTTCTGCTAATATAAATGTTTTTCCTAAAAATAAAGCACATTAAAAGTATATCGGTTAGAAAAAATCAAGTTTAGCTCATTCTTCTTATACAACGGTGTAATTTTATGTTAACCCATCCACCCTTAGAAGAATGATAGCAATGCTTCAATGTCCCATTGTTGGTGAGCTCCTTAGTGAATGGCAATGTTCCATGTGCAACATCAGTGACTTTGATGGCATATTTTGGAATGAATAAAACCTAACATTCTTGTTTAAAAATTTAAGGAAAAAAAACCCTTAGGCTTAATGCCAAGCAGCACTTTCAAGGTTCAATTCCTCCAGCTAAGTAAATTCATCTTTTCAATGGACACTGGGGAAGCTTAAACATAAACATCTAAAAAGAAAAACTGGAAAGCAAGCAATGTTAAAATAAAGGACATTTGAAGCACAAGAGTTCAATGATGTCTTGGCTGTAAGGCTGTAAAATGATTGGATCAGTGGACTAAAGTGAGATAAGAAACCAGTTCCCCCGATCCCTTGCTGTTAGATGCCATCAAGCTGGTTCCAACAAATAGGGACCCGGTGCACAACAGAACAAACACTGTGTGGTCCTGC
>NW_022105363.1:0-904 GCF_000313985.2 Echinops telfairi | reverse complement strand
AAAAAGGAAAATGAGCTGATTCCGGGAACCCAAGAGGCAAGCGAATTTTGGGAATGATGAGGGCAACAAATGTATAGATGTGCTTTACGCAATTGATCTATGTATTATGATGAATTGTATGAGCCCCAATAAATTGATTTAAAAAAAAAAAAGAACAGAGTAAGCAAGCCAACTTCACGGCAGGATTACAGAAACCATCCCTTCACCAGTGTCAGATGTACATGTTACCTGCAAAAGGGCTCATCTGACTTAAAATGTAGGACTGCTGCCATCCTGCCTTCCACAATACACGTGAGGTCCCAAGTTTTATCATCAAAATCAACCTATTTCGGAAGAAATAAAGCACTTAAAAGGACAAATCAATATGCCTCAAGTTGCCATTTATGTATCTCATTTACATCAATTTAAATGATAAGCCTTAATTTTGATCATTAGTGATAAATCTTCCATACATTATCTTTTTACCCAACCAATTCAAAGAAACAAAACCAAAATGATTAGTAATGAAAAATGTAGGCATTAACGCAACCTTTTGCTTTAGGTACTATTAAGATTTAAAAGTATTTAAAGAAATTTTGTACTTCCTAAAAGGAAAACGTGATCTGAATGAATACCCTAATGAAAAACAACTGTAAAATGTCCAGCGGCATGGGGGTGTCAGGGTAAGGGTGGTCTTCGCAGCACCCCAGCTTTCTTGATGAGAAGGTCGGAGGTACACTGCTTTGTATTATTGCGACATCCAACAAATGCTCTAGCTTGCTTTTCCTTCAGCAAGGGCTTTATCTGTCAAACAGCATTATGCTTGGCCTCCAAATCTGGCTGACAATTTACTGATGATATTCATCATCTTAGGGTTACTCTGGTATTTTGACATATTTGCTGGGTTCTTGGCCACATCATGGAA
>NW_022105362.1:3246-4525 GCF_000313985.2 Echinops telfairi | reverse complement strand
ATATGCCATCAATTCTGTTTTTGGCAAATGGACCTGGACTTCGTCCTTCAGCACCATTAATTGTTGCTCATATGCTACCTCTCAAAATGGTTGAATGTCCACAGATTAGTTTTTGTACGGTGATTTTGTATATTCTTTCCACCTTCCTTTCATGCCTCCTGCATGGTTCAATCATGTGCCCACAAAATCTTTTTGTATTACAAATCAAGACTTGACTTGTTTCTTAAATCTTTCAGTTTAAAATATGCTCTGTTCTTCCTTTTCAGTTTTCTAACTTACTGTCTTTGCATATCTCTTTATAGTATTTTACTTTTTATTCTTGAACCACCTTTTGAAGTTTTCTGATAAACTCTTTGACTTCATGATTTCTTCCATTTGCCTTAATTACTCTAAAATTAAGAGCAAGTTTCAGAGTCTTTACTGACATCCTGTTTGACATTTTCTTTCTTTCTTTTCTATTATTATTATTGGTTACTTTAAAGGGACAATTTATTAAACTCAAAGGGAAAAAGACAACATAGACAGAGTCATCCTCCTGATGGGAGGGGAATTAGGTCAAGGTCATAATGGAGTCCAAAGATTCATAATCAGGATGCGACTTAAATAAAGCATGGAAAAGGGAACAGTCACAACTTCATGCTTGTTGGTTGATCGATACTTTACAGTTACAGTCGGAACTACGGAAGATGGAGCAGGACCATGCCTGGGACATGTGCATTATGTTAGATAGAAGAGCTGATAAGGTTGTTCCATTATGTTAGATAGAAGAGCTGATAAGGCCTTCTGACCAAGAGAGTCAGGACACGACTAAAGGGCATTAATTCACGACTATGGGAAGCCCAGTACGGTCCCCAGAATAGTGGTCTCTGTCAAGAATGAAGTGTTTTTTAGGGCCTTGCCTGGGTTTTTTCTGGATGCATATCACCGTTCTGGGGACAGAGCTGTGGGTCACATAATCATGAATTCCGTTCTATTAGTTGCACACATCAAGTCTTCTGTTGTTAGTGTTCAATGAGTCAAATCTGTTCCTGAGATGTTCTGGAAATTGAGGTGGGATATACTCAAGGTCTCTTGTGGGTTTGTTTTAAAATCTTCAGCTTCAACATGAATTTATATATGAGCAATTGATGATTTGTTCCACAATTGGTCCCGGGCCAGGCTTTAGCTGCTTTGTTTCTGTCATCAGGACCGTATCTTTCAACTATTGTTCTAACTTATGTATTCCAATCACCAATAATTATCAAAGCATCTTGATTGTGTGTTTATTAATTTCAAGCTG
>NW_022105362.1:0-810 GCF_000313985.2 Echinops telfairi | reverse complement strand
GAACAATATGAAAATGAAACAGAAAAACCTCAATCCAAAGAAAGCAGAAAATAATAAAAAATAGAACAAATTACAAATGAACCCAAAGGGAAAAGAAATACTAAGATGTTAATTTTCAAATTAACTATATTAAAATAATGGACTTTTCACAGTACTCTGTCTGAGACTATTCACATCCCTAATTCAAGAAGCACATCTTTATGCAAAAATGTTTAATTATCAAATGGTCGTAGAAGAAAATGAAAATCAAGGATGAAAATAGGTACACAGAAGACTTACATTGTGATCTGTTGCTTACCAAAAGAAATATGAATCTGAAGATTTACATGATAAGATGCCTTAAAAATATATATTCTGTGATTTTGGAAGTATATATAAAATCTGTCAATGCAAGACACAATAAAAGCATTGATGGAAGACAAGATAATGCATTTACAGCACAGATCATCAATATTTCCAATCAAGATAACTCCCCGAAACAAAAGAGAATCTAGATATTTACAAAATAAGATATGAACGTTCAATCTTCTCAGAGATTTGTGGAGATTGTTGTTATTGTTGTTCTGTGTCAACGTGCCAATTACAATTCATAGCAACCCTATTTACAATGGAGAAAAACACTGCCCAGTCTTGCTACATCAGCAGAATTGTTCCTTTGTTTGAGCCCATTGTTGCTCACAGTGTCAATCCATCTTGTTGGGCATTTTCTTCCTTTCCGCTGCCCCTCTATACTAACAAGTAAGCACGATATCCTTTTCCAAAGACTGGTCTGTCCTGACAATATGCCCCAAACCTATAAGAAATCTTGCC
>NW_022105361.1:2557-4544 GCF_000313985.2 Echinops telfairi | reverse complement strand
CATGCTCACAATCAATGGAATGTTCAAACAGATTGCTTTAATTTTTGTGCCAAACAATGGTCTCTCATTCCCTTGCTGGCTCTCTATATTGTCTAACAGGATGTCCTCCTGTAGCCATTGATCCTTCCTGGTGATGTGTGCACACAATCAAGTAAGGCAATGTTCCAGTGTGATGGTTTTCAATGCCTAATTTTCAGAAGTAGTTACCAGGCCTTTATTCCTAGACTGTCTTAGTCTGGAAGATTCTGCTAAAACCTGTCTATCATGAGTGACCATCTAATGTTTGAAATAGCAGTAGCATGCATAGCTTTTTGAATCACAGCAACACATGCGACCAATATATATTGAACATAGATTGTGTTCAATGTTCAGTGATATGTCAAAGTGATATATATATATATATTCTAATATAATATATGTCCTAATTTAATCCTCTGGATAATCCTTGATGATTGCATTTAGCACTTTGTTCAAGGTTATTCAATTAGGAGAGGATGTAGAAGTAGGTTTTGAGCTAATATTAGCTGCCTCCAGGACTGAGTTCTTTATCCTATGCAGCAATTTGTAATGGGTTGAACTGTGTCCTCCATTAAAACATGTCCAAATCCCAATCCCTGGTACCTGGGAATGTGTCCCTATTTGGAAATAGGACCTTTGCAGGTGTAATTGGTTTAGGTTCTTGAGATAGTCAATCTCAATGTAGCTGGAATCGTGAAGTGTCATTGAGTCCATTCCAACGCATAACCCTATATGCGACAGAAGGAAACACGGCCGCATTTCGTATCAGCTTCACAATCATTGCTATGTCGGCTCATTGTTGATAGCGGGTGAGCCATATATCTAATGACCAGCGTCCTTACAATAAGGAGTGAAGACACCCAGAAAAACATAGATATGATCATGTAAAGATGGAGATAGAAGTTAGAGTTAATGCTGCCACAAGAGCCACCTGAATATGAGAGAGGCAAGGAAGTGGCCTCCCTTAGAGATCTTGGAGGAACATTTTCAATTTCCTACTCAGCCCTGAAGAATTTGGAGGTAATAAATTCATGTGTTTTACATCAGCCAGTTTGTGATATTTGTGCAGTCCTAGTAAATAAGTAGCATTCTTCTTAAGGAGATGACCAATAAACACTACTTGGAAGAATAAGGGGGTGACTCAGGGACTTAGTGAGTCATTGCAAATTCTCTGATGAAACCAAAACTATTTTTCTTAGAACCTAACAACTGGATCTTGCCAGATAAGTAAACCAAGAGATGAAGAGTTGAAACCCTGCCAAGGTCCCACAGAGAGATAAGGACTCACAACTCCTGACTTTCATTTCCACCCAAAACAAGTGTTTCTGGAATGGTGTCATCAGAATCTAAGGCAACCTAGTGGTAATTAAATTTGAACTGTGAGCGTGTCATACTGAAGTTGGGATAGAAGTAGGCTAGGCATTATTAACAGTTAAGCTAAAAAATAAAAAGGCACAATTAAGAAACGCTTAACTCTAGTGTCAGTTGCAAACTCTCCCACAAGCCCGAAGGCTGCAGAGTAGGAGGCTGATGTGTCAACCTTTGTCTCTTCTTTGCTTATCTCTGCCAATTTTATATTTTGTTCTTGTAGGCGAACATGCCCTGAACTTCTCCACCTCTCTGAATTTGCCCACGCTGTACCTTCTTCTAGCCTCCATATCTCTGTGTCAAATCTTACTATTCTTTTAAGACTTAACTCAAATATTAACTCTCCGTTTTCCCCTTGACCACTATTAATCTGTGTTATCATAACACTTGCAGACCTTCACACCTCCACCTAGCAAGGGGTCACTTGAATATGGTCTTAGATCCCTCCTACATTATATAGACAATGCGGACCTATGAGAGCAATGTCTTATAGTACAACTATCTCTGTACCTTAATTATGGTTCTGGTTTCATCGTATTCTTATTCTTGTTCAAGCCATGGGACCATGGATTACCCAACAAAAACAGATTCACTGTCTTCG
>NW_022105361.1:0-1184 GCF_000313985.2 Echinops telfairi | reverse complement strand
CTAGGACATGGAAGCCATTTTGAATTTTATTCTTAAAAGTGAATGGAAAGCAATTGATGAATTCTGAACAGTGGTTTCATAATATGACTTATTCTTATGATCATTGTGGCTTCTAAATTGGCGTATAAGTAGGAGGGTGAAAAGGAGAAGCAAGAAAATAATTTACAGGCTATTGTGGTAGCCCTGTAAGAGATGATGGTCCAATATTCAAGTCACAGTGGGGAGATGGGGGAGGGGGGCCACAGTTAAGGTAGACTTTTGTGGTAGAACTGACAAGATGGAATGGAAGTTGGGGTTAGAGTAAATGAAAAACAGTTACTGAAAGGCTACTTCTAAGTTTTTCACTTGGGTCAATTGAGGTTATATTCATTGAATGAAGTCTAACTCCATTCCACTATATTTTCATGCTTCCCAACCATCAGATTTGTAAACCCTATTTCCACACGGAACTAGAATGTCATAATTAAGAATATGAGCTGTGGCGCTTTGGAGGGATGAGTTTGGATTCTGGATCTGACACTCCCACTTGTGTGTGTCCGCGGGCAAGTTTCTTAACCTCTCTTTACTTAAGTTCTCTCAACTGAAAACGGCAATATAGAATTTTTGTTGTGAGGATTTAATGAGATAACACATGCAAAGTGCATAGGACAATTCCTGGAGCATTTTTCAATTAAAAAATAGTGGTGACGGTTATTAATATACTCTTTTCCCTCCCTTTCTAGCATACTTTTCTTAAAGGAGTAACCCAGGTATGTTTTCCCCCTACTTTTCAGTCACAGTACATATTTTTGGCCACCTGTACTCATTGATAGGCAGTTCTTAAAAGATATTTTGGCAATGATTAAATATTAAAATGGCTTCTAATACACATTAGGAAATGTATGCTGTAGCAATGAGTAGAATCCTAGAATTGCACACTCAGATTCTAGACTTAGAAAATATTTCTGATGATCAGACACAAAAAGAAATTGAAAAAAAAAGCTGAAAACAATGCCATAAAATGTAAATGTTACAGTATGTATTTATATTGGTTACGTGTAATAATAGGGACCCTAGTGACAGTGGGTTATGCAGTTATCTGCTAACCATAAGTGAGCAGTTCAAAACTTCCAGCTACCCTGTGGGAGAAAAATTAGACTCTCTACTCCTATAAAGAGTTGCAGTCTCAGATACCCACAGGGACA
>NW_022105360.1:3484-4472 GCF_000313985.2 Echinops telfairi | reverse complement strand
TACAATTTTTCAACAATGAAAAGGAATTACTTTCATAATGAGGGGAAAATGAAAGAAAGAGAAGAAAAAGACTGTGGGATTGCTTTGATGAAGTCTATTAAAACTGCAAATATAAAGACTTGCAAAAGCCAGTTACTGAAATTTCATATTGATTTCTTAATGTGGTGAAACAGCCCAGCTAGTTCATGTCTGGTCTCCTTTTGTTCATTTAAAATGAAAGAGTCCTTCGGGAGAGTGTGAGGTATTAATTTACCTTGCTGTCAGACATTTTTGCTGTTAGCTATCCTCACCTCTTTGCAAGTGGTATTAATGAAGGTCAATTTATGTGCTCAAGTCCGTTTGGCCAGTCCCTGGTCTTGATGTAAGACCTTTTGTAACATTTAAAAATGTACCCACAGCCTTGAGAAAACTGTTTCTCACAGAAGCACACCACCTATCCAGCCACTCTGCAGACACAGGTGCTGAATACTTGATTCTCCATCTGCATGACTAATATTAGGCAAGAAAGGCCAAGGTGTGTAAAAACATAAGGAAGCAAGCCTGCAAGAGATCAGCTGCTCTCACAGGACTCAAGTTCAGATGACTCAGAGAGGAAGCTTAAAGAGAGCTGGAAGCCCCTGGTTTTTGTTTCTTTATTTATTTTTTGAGATTGCTGGTCAAGGCCACAATCAAGGCAAATGTATAAACAAATGCCCACAGCCACCGTTAACATGGATCTGAGACCAAAGTCACATGTCTGCAGAGGCAGTCTTCAGAGTACCAACCAGACACTTGTGAATTCCAAAGACCTAGGAGTATTCCACCAAGACCAAGTAGAAATGTATTTATTCTTCGTAGAGAATGAATGGCGATGTCAGTGAGAATTTGTTCAGTCAGCTAATTAACATCTAGTTTGCTCTCTGCTCAAATGGAAAGACAAAAATTTTAATAGAGGGAACCTGGTGAGACTCCACTAATCCCCTGAGGATATTTTAAAATATAAATAAGT
>NW_022105360.1:0-910 GCF_000313985.2 Echinops telfairi | reverse complement strand
TTTGGGTTGCCACTCTGCCCTCACCCTCATTCATATTGATATGATTTTTTTGTTTGGGGTCTTTGATGCCTGCTACCTGATCCCATCAACACCTCATGATCACATAGACTGGTGTGCTTCTTCCATGTGCGCTTTGTTGCTTCTCAGCTAGATGGCCACTTGTTTATCTTTAAGCCTTTAAAACCCCAGATGCTATATCTGTTGCTATCCAGGCACCATCAGCTTTCTTCACCACATTTGCTTATGCACCCATTTTGTCTTCAGTGATCATTTCAGGGAAGGTGAGCATCACAGATTGCTGGATTATTAGAACAATGTGTTCTTGCATTGAAAGAGTGCTTGAGTGGAGGCCCAATGTCTGTCTGCTGCCTTAACACTTAACAAATAAATATATATACATAGCTCTATTTCCCTATCGTTATATATAAATGTATTTACATATGCACGTGACTGTATTTAGACTTTTATAAATGTCCTTTGCCTCCTGGTTATTTCCTCTTGTCCTACTATCTTGTTTGGCCTTCATTCGGGTTTCAGTAATTTGTCTTGGTTCGTTGCCCTTGATCAAGCCCCGCCAGGCATCCTATGCCTTCCTCACCATCAATTTTAGGTCACTTGTTTTTCCCTTGTCCCTGGGTTGTTGTCACCCCCAGTCCTTTCCCTGCCTCCACCTTTCCTGTGTTCCCATGGAACTGTCAGTCCCGTTTTTTTTTTCTACTCTGGATTGTTTATCCCACCTAACTTATCCAGATCAACATGCAGAGATAATAATAAGCAAAAAAAAAAAGCAAGACATAGCAAAACATAACAAGAAAACAAACAACAACAAAACCAACAGCAAAAGAAGAAAAGCCTATAAATAGTTCCAGGTCTGTCTATTGACCTCTATGAGTATTTTCCTGATGAGGGT
>NW_022105359.1:2778-4528 GCF_000313985.2 Echinops telfairi | reverse complement strand
CTGGAAAAACCCGAGGGAGCAGTTCTACTCCGTCCTTTACGGTCTCCATCTGCGAGAATCAACCCGACGGCAGCAAGTTAGGTTAGGGAACGTCTTTAAAAATCTCAATGCCTTTTATCTCTTTTCCTTATTGCTTCAAACGTATTCTTTGGAAATAAGCTAAGTAAATCAATACAGCATTGCATGTATCTGACACATCATTGTCAGAAAGAGGCAATGAGTCCTTTTAACACTTGGCACCTTTGGTCCTGAAAGAGTTATACTTTATGTCACTTCTCACCAAACATAAAAGAACAACAATAAAACATAAATATCAAAGATAAAGTACAAAGAGAAGTGACTTACCCTAAAATACATAGTGATGAATGATTTATTCATTAAACATCATCTGTGCATCAACTATGTTCTAACTGATAGAGAAACAGAGCTGAAGAATGGAAAGCTAATGATGTCTAATGGTGTCCATTGAAGCTGCCTTTCAAATCTATCGATTTGGGTCATTTAGGTGGATCATACAATTATAGGACCACACTATATGTAGAATCCACCTGGTATAACTTCATTTTACAGCTGACTCCTTTGGTGACCAAAAAGCAGGCCTACTCTGTATATATAGGTTGGTCATTTTAATGGATACTTGCAGAATGAAAATGAGCGTGATCTCATATGCCACTGATTCATAGCATCTCTACCAAGTCCTGAGACAGCCTCACAATGGCATGCTGATCCCATTGTTGCAGCCACTGTAGAAATCCATTTCATTGAGGGCCTCCCATTTTTCACTGCCTTTCTACATTATAAAGCATGATGTCCTTTTCCAGGGACTGGTCTCTCCTGACCATATTTGTTTAAAGAATATGAGACAAAGTTTTGCCATCCTCAGTTTAAGGAGCATTTTTGCTGTACTTCTTCTATGGCAGATTTGTTGGATTGCTTGGGTGAGTTATAGTACTTTAAATATTCCTCAGCAGCACTATAATTCAAGTGCCTTGATTCTTCACTGGTCTTCTTTATTCGGTTAGAACCCTCACATGCCTAAATGGCTATTGAGAATGCCATGGTTTCAGTCAGTGCACTCTAGTCCTCAAAGTAACATGCTTGCTTCCCAACACTACAAAAAGTCCTGGACAGCAGGTTTTACTGAATGCAATGCGACATTTGTTCTCCGGATTACTGCTTACAAGAGCATTGATTATGGACCCAATTAAGATAAAATTCTTGACAACAACACTCTTTTCTCATTTTATCATGATGTTACCTGCTGGTTAAGTAGTGAAGATTTGTATTTTTCTTACAATGAGTTGTAATGCATATTGAAGACTGCAATCCTTGATCTTCATCAGCTACTGCTTCGAGTCCTCCTCACTTTCAGCAAAGTTTTGTCATCTGCACATTACAGGTTGTTAATAAGCCTTCCTCTAATCCTCAATCTTCTTGATATAGCTCAGCATCTTGAATTATTTGTTCAATATACAGATGAACTAAGCATAGAGGAAGTCTGTGCTCAATATGGCCAAATACTACATGACCATCCATTATGTAAATAAAATTGTCCTTCAATTTTAATAAAGAAGTGAAAAGGAGAAGCCAGACTGTCATGCAGTAAAAAAACCATTGATTTTAATTAGATAATTCAGTCTACTTGAATTTTTGAAGTGAAAGGAATGAGAGAAACAGCAGTGCAAGGAGATTGCATAGATGGAAGAATTGGAAAGAAAAACAGTTTAGTTTGTTGCATACAAAAGCAAAA
>NW_022105359.1:0-1527 GCF_000313985.2 Echinops telfairi | reverse complement strand
AAATTTTCCGCATGACTATCCAATTTGAGTTACATAAGAAAATTTATTATTTGTTATTATTTTGATCGTTCATTGCTTACGATACAGTTTGGTATGATAAATTCATGATAAGGGCTTATGGTGGTAAGTATTTTCAAGCAAGATTTTATAACTCCTACCATCAGTACTTTTCCTCTGATCACCATATCATAAACCAGGGGTTCTTTGGAAGTCTACCAAATAATTGGAATTTTCTTCACTGCTTATTTTAAGTATGTTTCTCTAATGTGTATCTTCTGAAACTTTCCCTGAGTAAGATAGTGTCTAAGGATACGGGATTTGAAGTAAAAAAAGATATGGGTATAAGCCAACTTTGTACAAGTCATGTCACTTCTTTGAGCCTTAGTTTGTCTCATCTATTAAATGGAAATGAAAATGATAGATACAGATATAGTTGTTTTTAACATTAAATGACTTAATAATACACGGAGAATGCTTAAAACAGGAAAGAGGAGAAGCGACATCTTAAATAAATTGCTATTTTATTTAGATAGCTCCTTTTCTTCCCATTCCTTAAAATTCTAAGCCTCAAAAAGTTTCATTGTAACATTCACTAAATACAACATTATTATGGCAGACCAGAACTTGCTGCCATCAACGCTATTTCAATGTATAGCAAACCTATATAGGGTTTTTGATCATGTAAAATTTTACAGAAGCAGTTTCATCATTTTTCTCCTGCAGAATGGCTTGCGTGTTTGAACCACTGACCTTGGGGTTAGCAGCCCAATACTTACACCACAGTGCCACCAGGTTGCCTTTATGGTATGGAATCCCTAACTTGTACTTTAGGATATTTCTTGAAATATTCTCTTTGATGATGAATATGATGCAATCCCTGTTCAATTTTTCATTCCCAGAAAAGAGTAGGCCATGTGATTGTCTGATTCAAAATGTAATGCCAAGCTCACTTTGGCTCACTAAAACCAAGGATATCAATCATTGTGTTTTCCATTTCATTTTTGACTACTTCCGTAATTCCTAGATTCTACTGTATATTTTTGGAAAGGAGGAATGTGCAAAATTCAGTTTATTAGAACTACTGCTTCCTGTCACAGACCTCAAGAAATATTGCAAAAAAAATTTAAACAATGCATGTGTGAAGTCATGTTTTATGTCCTCAAATAATTTTTTTGAAAACATATTTAGTACTGAAAAATTTTAATAACAGGATAGTTTTTAATTGTTCTAGAAAAATATTACACAATCATTGCCAAATGTTGAGACAATTAAAGCATTCAGCCACACAATGTCAAGAGTAATATAGTCACGTGAGGCAATTAATATATTTTTGAAAGTATGTTCTTTTTTTGGATTTTGTGAAAATTCTATTTGTCATCTTTTTTAATTTGTAAGTTACTACAATTACTTTGATCACAAAATAATACTTTTTGCCTAATCTTTGCGGTTTATTTTGCCACTATTCTTTAAGGAGTGCATACATATTGTACTGGTTCCAGTCCTTACAAACTCCATCCCTTAGATTCA
>NW_022105358.1:2645-4528 GCF_000313985.2 Echinops telfairi | reverse complement strand
GAGGAACATGAATACTGTTCATTATTGTAGGAGCTCCAAACCAACAGCCACTCTGAGGGAGAAAGATGAGGCTTTCTACTCTCCCAAAGAGTCAGTGTCAGAAACTCACAGGGGCAGGTCTACCCTGTCCTGTCTCGTTCCTGGGAGATGGAATTGACTCTAGAGCAGTGAGCTTTTTGTTTTATCTGAAATGAAAAATGTTCATCTGCTATCTCTTAGCTGTCTGATCTGAAAGTGGACCCCCAAATCAGATTCAATTTTGTTTGTATCTTGATGTTCGTCTGCTTTCTCAAAGGACCAGGAGTGGGTTTTGCCGCTGCAGAGGAAGCCCTGCACACCTCCTCTGGCAATTGTGCTAGTTAGGGGACTCCATGTGCTTCCATCAGGTCGACTCTTGGTCGCTAGCTACTGAGTCCATAGCGCCATTCTTACTTGCACTTCATTTCCTCCTTAGTGCTTTTGACAAGAGGAGACGCATTATAAAAATAGAAGTAATTAACCAGGTAATCTAAACTATTAACTTCCTTTTGGCATATTACAGTGGTATTTTCTGTACATGGCCTAGAACTTAATTCCCCATGTGCTTGGAGTGTTCGCTTTATGTCAAAGTTCCTTTCTTCAGTTGTAACAATTACGATGGTGTTGAAACTCACAAACTCCTTGTTGCACAGAGGTTGCAAGACCCTGTGTTCCCAGAAACACCTCACTAGGGCCGCAGGCAGATTGTTATGAAATGCAGGTGACCTAAGGCTGACCAGAAACCAAGAGGGGCTGCTTCGTCCAGACACATCTCTATTACTACTCCATAAATGCCTGGTTATTCTCCAAAAAATGTCTAAATCCTAGAACAAAGGAAATGTAGTCATACTAATGTCAGCATACTCTTCATTGAGCCAGAGCCCAAGGCAACACCCCTTCAAGGAACAGAAGTTGTCTACCTTGAACTGTGTTCTGGGCCAAGAATACTACTATGTATAAGAAATTTAAGGTCCTGTCCGAAAGAGCTTGATGTCTTGGAAGGAAATAGATACATTAACTAGTAGTTAGAAATTAACATGCTAAAAATTTCCATCATAAAAATAAAGGCAGAGTATTGTGAAAGAAGTAATTCATTTGAGTTGAGTCTTGAAGTATATGATTCAGAGAAAAATTGGTGGGCGTTGAGGTGTTAGGTGAGGAATGGACGACCCAGAGTGTAGGGACATTAGTTCAGAGATAAGAAATAGTTGGCTGATCCTGAAGATATGACAGTAGTTCAGGACCAAAGACACCATTTATCTAACCAGAAATGGTTGACCATCTTCTTGCTATGAGATGTGAGCAAAGAGTCAGGAAAACAGAGATAATTAAGACATAGTTCTATCTTTCAAGAACTTCACATTCTACTAGAAAAAAAGGAGGTATGAAGCCAGTGGTTACTATGGAAGGCTTAACAAGTGTAATAAAAACACTACTAGGAATTGGGCTGGCACAAAGAAAGAGACACTAAATTCTGCTTCAATAATCCAGGAAAAGCATCTCAGAGAAGAAAAACCCTATTGAGTTGCCTATTGAAGAAAGCCTCTGCCAAATAGATAAGGGGAATAGGACATTTGCAACAGAGTGGTGAGTGCATGTCAAAAGCATGTAAGAGTAACCAGCATGAAAGACTTAAAATCACCATCAAGAGTCAATGTGGTTTTATCCAGTATCTGTGTGTGTGCTAGAAAATGAACAGGAAGGATGGGTGGAGACCAGAAGTTCAAGACGTTAGTATTTTGTGCTGAAAGCAAAGGAGGGCTACTGAAAGATTTTTAAGTCAGGAGAAAGACTGTAATCAGATTGCTGTTGGGAAAAATCAATCTGGAAGCCATGTGGAGGATAGACTAGGCAACAGGACTAAT
>NW_022105358.1:0-1946 GCF_000313985.2 Echinops telfairi | reverse complement strand
GAGAGAGTGGATGTCTCCCACCTCCAAGTAGGAAATACCAGAGTTCCCAGAATTCTCAGAAGGCCATGCCCACACAGAGGCCTTATGGGCTATGACCCGATTGACAGACTAGACTCTTAATCCTCTTAAGTCCCAAATTGACACGTGATTATGTAACTACCACACTGATATAACGACCTTATAGGACAGGGTAGAACTATCCCTGTCGTTTCTGAGACAATTTACAGGAGTAGAAAGACAGACATATCTTTCTCCTGCAGAGCTGCTTGTGGTTTCAAACTGCTGCCCATGTGGATTGTAGCCCAACGCGTAACCACTGTGCCACCAGAGCTCTAGTAAGATGCTAATGTTTATTAAATGAAACCAATAAATAGGAGAGTAAAACCCAATAAATGGATGAAATAATTCTTCTATATATTATCATAGCTTCACAAACGAAGGGACTAGAGCATGGGGTTTTGAACCCAGAGACCCCAACTCTTAGTGCAGCGTCGTTCCCATTACAGGTAGTCCCCAACTTACAGCAGCATTCCGCTCCAATGACTCTGACTAATTGGTTCTGATGTAGGTCGAATGCCTCATTTTTTCCCTTTTAAAATTTTTTGTTATTATTGTTTTTTATTATCAATACTTCATAAATTTGATACTTCTTTGTGTTTGGGGGAATGGCACGGGAATGAAAACATTGTAACCAGATTATGCAACCTCTTGTGAGATGCGTAGTACTAATGATAAGATACATCCCCAAACAAAACAAAACAAAAATACCCAAACAACAGATGATGGTTAAGAGCAGTTTAGTCAATGGACAGTGTTCATGTGCTATGACCCTGTCACACTGAGTCATCCGTTCCCCTATAAATTCTAGGGACAGAGAGGAAGCCCTCTGAGGACAGCGTGGTTGTCCCATGAGGCTAGTTCAGGGGCTGATAGAAAATACATTCCCTGCTAAAACTTAAAAGGTGATCAAGAGACTTTTAAATATTGGCATCCAGACACAAAATAAGAAAATGCTTGCACGGGCAACTGCTTTATTAAACAATTCCAAATTTCAATGACTGATTATGCTAAAGATTAATAACAAGAAAGAATCTATTTGTGTCCTTCTCTTGATGAATTTCTTAATGTAAAACCAATGGATATTTGCACAGATAGAATTACAGGGGCCCTTTGCTATTTTATGGTAATTTTTCAACAGCTACTTAAAAAAATTACCAAACACTTAGAGCTATTCATCTGATAACCTAAAAATGAATTTTAAGCCGTTATAATGCAATGTTTATAAGAACTTAATGCATGTTACTACAACATAATGATTATAATCTAATCTGCTGTAACGAATAGAATTATAATCAAATCTATTCCATGTTAATATAATTTAGAAACACTATCCATGTCTATTTCTATACTATCTAGAGCAGCTCCCCTACAACTACAAAGTCTGACAGATTCTAAATGGATGGATTTTAATTGGTTTCTTTTAACGGCAAAAAAAGAAACTGAATGGGAATGACGCAACTTCTTAATATGTAGCCTAAATGCTACTTATATTCAAAAGATAGCATTTGTTACTTCCACTAAATATTTACCAGGGACTTTGTTTTACACAAAATAACAACCATCAATTAGAGAGATGCACTCATCAATATACAAGTTTATGCATATAGCTATTGATGTTTTCTTTCTAGTGTACTTTTCTTTTCTATGATTCTTTTTGTGTTAAGAGTTTCCTTTTAGGGAGCGGAATTTTCAGTATTTGAGCATGGAAAACATTAGGAGATAATTCAGATATCAAGTATTTGTTTTCAAACTCTTCCAGAGCATAGAAAAAGATGGCAAACTCCCGAACTCCTTCTATGAAGCTAGTATAACTCTGATACCAAAACCGGGCAAGGACCCCACAAGAATTGAGAACTACAGACCAATATCCCTAATGAACATCGATG
>NW_022105357.1:2510-4531 GCF_000313985.2 Echinops telfairi | reverse complement strand
CCACAAATCTGGTTTGAGTATTATGGTAATTTCCAAGTGTTGCTTTAGCAGAAATATGACAAATGGACAGATTAAAACAAAATCCAGAATTTTATTTTCTCACATGATGTCTATTGTCTTCCCATGAGTGTATTTTATATATCTCTAGGTCTCATCTGCTCCTTTTTATACTCAGAAGTAATTACCAAAAAGTCCTCTTTCCAAACAGGAAATGGAATGAAAAGACCCTGGCTTTTTTCCATAAACTTTAAAAAACCCCTTTGTATAGTAGACTTGCTTTAGGAAACAAGCAAACGCACCTTTAATGTACCCACATGCATCAGGTTGATTCAGTCTCATAGCAACCCCATATGGAGTTTCCATGCCTGTGACTTCAGGGGAGCTATCGCCTCATCTTCCTCTGGAGGACTGACTGATGGATTGGAATCCCCAATCTTGTGGTGAGCACCCCAATACCTAACCCACAGTTATAAGGTGGGGATGAGACACAAAGAGGGTATGTGGAAAGAGATATTTCTTCCCAAGTTGAGTTTGCAACATAAAATTTCAAATAAAGACAATTTTTTTAGCATTCACAAAGATTTCTGCCTTTCCTTTATCTTAGAGCACACCTCCTTCTTAGATTAGATATGGTCATGTGAAGAGCAATGCCTTTCACATTTAAGAGTCAGTGTGAGGGTTTCCATGTTTTGTTTCCTTTGCAAACACAGAAGACGTGGATTGACATGGAAGCGTCAGAAGATGATGAAGTGTCCGTAAGTCTGGGTCTTTGAATGAGCACAATGAGCAGAGTTGGCCTGCTGAGAAGAATAAAACAAAAACATTCATTATTTTAAACAAGAACACTTGGGGTGGTTTCCTTCCGCATTCAGGATGGAGAGGAATGATAGAACCACAGCAGTCACTGAACCAGGGCAGTTCGGAATTCCATCTGGCGAGTGTGTAAAGGCTCACTGCAGTGGGCTGTGGGAATTTACTGATGAGATTCCATGTTTGTTCTCTGGGGAAAGCTGCTTTACCCATTGCTTTTCCGCTTTGAAAGAGATTTTTCCTTTGCCACAGTTCTCCTTGGCCACTTTTGAGGTGGCCCGCCTTGGGAGACGTATCTTTTGTTGAAACCTGTATTTGTTCATGGGAGAATGAGTGGCAAGGGTTAATTTAAAGCTCAAAAAAGTAAGAAGCACATCTTGAATCACATCTTCTGGTAAATCTAATGATTCACTTTATTAAAAACTTGGAAATCTTCGGACTTATTTTTTCCAGTGAGTACAAAGTCAATAAGGACATTCTTTAGGATGTAATTCTCAAATCTGTTTTCTTTGCTCTATCAACTCTTAGGTCTCTCTCATTTGATTTACTGGCAGATAACCTGAGACCAAACAAAACATTATTTACATTGTTTCCTGTTTCTTTCAGGAGAATAAATATTTAGTGGGGACATATTCTCCACCACTTGTCTGTTAGTTTTTCACACTGTGGTGGCTTGGGTGTTGCTGTGATGCTGGAAGCTATGTCACTGGTATTTCAAAGACCAGTAGGGTCGCAGGTTTCAGCAGACCTTCCAGGTTAAGAACAGACTACAGAGAAAGAACAGGCTGCCTGCTTCTGAGGAAGTAGCCACCGAAAACCTGATGGATAACATCAAGCCATCAGAGATGAACATTTGGAACCGTTCTGAGAATTTTAACAAGACTTGTGGTGTGGGGCAACAGCCCCCAAAATAGAATGGGCCCAAGGGGTAGTTGTGTAATTGAGGGGCACAATTTAAGAGGTACCAGACAAGATAAGGCATGCAAGACACACACACACACACACACACACACACACACACACACATACACAGACAAAAACACATATTAGGGGACACATTGGAGGAAAATATGTAACTATGTGTAATATATACAGATAAAAATTTAATTTCCAGAATATATAAGTAACAGATAACATTCCAAAAATATCAATATAAAACCGAAAACGGATCAAAAAGACTGTGTTAATCTGGGTAGAATAGAGAAACAAAC
>NW_022105357.1:0-1083 GCF_000313985.2 Echinops telfairi | reverse complement strand
AATGTGACAATTTGGTTACATTTTAAAAACATTGCAAATTTTATATTTTAAAATATATTTTGGTTGTTATATATATTGGTAACTATGAAAGTAAAGAATAAAAACAAAAATTTTTTTCCCTGAAATTAAAAATTCAGGTGTTATAGGACTAAAGCACTTATGCAAGGACTCCATTGTCTAACAGTCATTAGCAAATGAGCATATTAACCGCTCTCACTATCCAGGGGCACTTGATAAATAGATAGCAAGATGAAGAGCTAGATAGAAGTAAATCCCTAGGACATGCAACATTGACTTTGGGGATGTGTTATGTTAAAAACTGGAAGACTGGTAGACTGTTACTTGGGGCTGGAAAAATCAATGGCAAAACTACCAATGGTAACAGGATACAGAAAAATATCTGTTAGGATGTTGGCAACAGCCTTTCTTACAGTGTTAGCATTCCACTTGACCTTTTTCAACATATTGTGGAAGAGATGAACTAAAGAAAAAAATGTCATGGATACAAACAAAATATAGAGAAAATACAGACAGCCCAGGAGAGGCCAAATGAGAAATTGCCTATGACAGTGGTTCGCAACTTTTGTAATGCTGAAACCTTTAATAGAGTTCCTCGTGCTGTGGTGACCTCCCCAACCAAAAAAGTATTTTCGTTGCTACTTCATCATTGTCATTCTGCTACTGTTATTAATCGGGCAACCCCCGTGAAAGGGTTGTTCGACCTCCCCATAGGGGTCATGACCCACAGGTTAAGAACCGCTGCCTTATGACAAAGATCACATCTAGGATACATCTATGAAAATATAACCTTAGAGTAAACATAAATTCAAGCAAATAGATGAATGATACCTAGCTAGACAAAAATCACTTCTAAAGTACGCAGGCTATTGTCATATAGTAATCTGATACATCCAGAGCAGAGAGAGCTCTGTCTTGGCAGGGATTATAGGTGAGTTTTAATGCATTGGGAAAGCCCCAGTAAGATTTATAGAAAATCCAAATATTTTTTAAGAGGACTACTTTGGAGAAAGCTTGGGCTAAAATGGGCAGTAATAATTCAAAGCAAAAAGAAGCCTCAGGACT
>NW_022105356.1:3496-4531 GCF_000313985.2 Echinops telfairi | reverse complement strand
ATATAAATATATGTATGTAGATCTATTTTCCTATCATTATATATAAAAATATTTACATATGTATATGGCTGTATTTTGACCTCTAAAAATGTCCTTTGCCTCCTAGCTCTTTCTTCTATTTCTTTTTACTTTCCTCTTGTCCCACTATCATGTTTGGTCTTCATTCAGGTTTCAGTAATTTCTTTTGGCTACATTACCCTTGATCAAGCTTGGTCATGTTTGGTCTTTATCCTTGATCAAGCCCCACCAGGCACCCTACACTCTCAATGCCATCATTTTTAGGTCACTTGTTGTTCCCATGTCCTTGGATTTGTTGGCAACTGCCCCCCCCCACTGCTTTTCCCCACCTCCTCCTCTCCCGTTTCCCCCGGGAACCATCGGTCTTATTTTCTCCTCCAGATTGTTTATCCAGCCTCTCTTATCTACATAGACATGCTGAGACAAAAATGAGCACAAAACAAGGCAAAGCCAAACAAAGCAACAAAAGAAAACAAAACAACATAAATCTTTACAGAGCAGAATGACAACTCTTTCTCCCAAGGAGTGGCTGTGGGTTTGAACTTCTGACCTTGCAGATAACAGCTAAATATGTCACCAACTAACTGAGAAAGGTAAAGAGATGACAATGTATTTTGTTTACTCCTATTTATTGTTTCCATTATGATTTCATCCACTCTGATGTTCCGAGAGTTCTCTTGTCGTTTATCTTCTGCTGGCCTCCAGCCTTGACCTTGCCACTTTAGAATTCCTTTTGTTCTCCAAACTAAAATTAAAAAAACCTTTAGAAAGAAACATGAGTTGAATTCCTCACAGTGTCATAATTCTTGTTTTGACATGTATAAATAAAAGAGAGCAGAATTCTTTCAGGAAGGATTGGAGATATGTAGACACCGCTTTCAGAAGTGTATAAACCTTGATGGAGGATATATATAGAAACAGCAACTGACATTTGAAAACTTTTGTTTAATAAACAGTTTTATAATTTTTGACAAATACTTTTTGATATTCCTGTGTACAAGATGCTAACTCGCTACC
>NW_022105356.1:0-799 GCF_000313985.2 Echinops telfairi | reverse complement strand
AAACAACAGTGAGACGAAATTTCTCAGCTATATAGAAGAGTACTATGTATTCTAAAAACTCATTATGCCAGTGAGCCCAATTCATAACCACGCTATAGGACAAAGTGTAGATATTCCAAAGGGTTTCTAAGGCTGAAATCTTTAAGACAGCTGTTGTTATCATTTTCTCCCTCGGAGCAGCTGGTAGGTTCAAACCCCCAGCCTCTTGTTTAGCAAGCAAGTATTTAACTACTCTCTTATCAGTGCTCCCCCTTATGCATTGCTGTTGACGTTAGATGCTGATGATTGGGCTCTGAATCATAATGACAATATGTACAATAAAGTGAAACACTGTCATGTCATGCACCATCCTAACAATTGTGTCTATGTTTGAGCCCACTGCTACAATTACTGTGTCAATGCATGTCATTGAGGGTCTTCCTCTATTTATCAAGCATATGATGTCCTTTGCCAGGGACCAGTCCCTCCTGATAACATGGCCAAAGTCTATGAGACAACATATTGCCATTTTCCCTTCAAAGACCGTTCTGGATGTAGTTCCTTCAAGGAAGATTTAATAATCCTTCTTGAAGTCCATGGTGTATTTCATATTATTCACCAGCACCCTAATCCAAAGGCATCGAGTTTTCTTCAGTTTCCCATATTAAATGCCCAGCTTTTGCATCCATACATGGTCATTCAACAAAAGAAGGCTGATATATCAGGAACACCTCAGTCCTCAATGTAAAACTTTGCATTGTAACCCTTTACAGAGCTCTTCTGCAGAAGGGTACACTATGCCACACAGAGCTTTATTTCT
>NW_022105355.1:3040-4532 GCF_000313985.2 Echinops telfairi | reverse complement strand
CCCTGTGTTTCCAGTTGCTATCTGTACCAATGTACACCCTCTGGTCTAGCCAGATCTGTAAGGTAGAATTTGGATCATAATAGTGGGGGGTAGGAAGCATTTAAAAACTAGAGGAAAGTGATATGTTAGATCATTGTTAATCTGTACCCTGACTGGCTCATCTCCTCCCCACAACCTTTCAGTAAGGGGGTGTCCAGTTGTCTGCTGATGGTCTTTGAGTCTCCACTCTGCACTCACCCACATTTACAATTATATGATTTTCTCTTCTTTGATGCTTGATACCTGATCCTTTCAACAGCTTGTGCTCACACAGGCTGGTGTGCTTCCTCCATGTGGGCTTTGTTGCTTCTGAGCCAGATGGTCTCTTGTTTATCTTCAAGCCTTTAAGACCCCAGATGCTATATCTTGTGATAGCTGGGCACCATGAGCTTTCTTCACCACCTTTGCTTATGTGCATGTTTGTCTTCAGTGATCGTATCAGGAAGGTGGGCACCCACTGATCTGATTTTTAGTTCTTTGATGTCTGATAACTTGTCCCTTCTCTACCTCGTGGTCCGACATGCTGGTGTGCTTCTTCCATGTGGGCTTTGATGCTTCTCAGCTAGATGGATGCTTGTTTATCTTTGAGCCTTTAAGCTACCCAGATGCTATATCTTTTGATACCTGGGCACCATTAGTTTTCTTTACCACATTTGCTTATTCTAAGTTAGTTCTTATTGTAATGATTCATGGTATATTCTCTCTGGTACTCTCTCAAGATGATAGCTGGTAAGGAAGAGATGTAGCTTTCTTTAAGGCTGACAAAAATTGCACATAGCAAATTCACCTAGAGATAATCTAATGAAGATCTAGCAAAGAGAAGCAAAAGTTGCAGAGTGCAATATGCCATAAGACAGAAGATAAAAGTAAATGAGGTAGATGGTAGGCCTGCCTCTGAGGCAACAGGACATATTGCTCCCAAGAGGTGGTTTGTCTGTTTCTTGGGCTGGTGGGATTTCCCCTGGCCATCTTTATGTGTTTCTATTCATTGTTGTAGAGGGCTTGCCCAGAACTGAGAAGGGAAGGGGTGTTATTGAGTCCCAGGGGAACAATCACTGCCTTTCCTCATGCTTTAGAGAGCACCGAGTTGGCTTTGCTGTGGGTTCTGTTCTCAGAGGAGATGGAAGAAAGGCTGACTTTCCTAAGTCGACAGGATCCTTGCTGTCATCATACAAGCAGGACCCCATAGCAAGACATTTGGCCAGATCTGGGTGCCTCTTAGCCAAAGCCTTCTGAAACCACCTGAGTAACATGATGAAGGAATATAGGGAAAAAATGAAGATTCAAAGCCACAATTTAAAAAATTTTATGCAGACAGAGAGCTAATAACCACATTCTTGAAAGTAAAGATTCTTGGGATACCCATAAACGTTAAATAGATCAGGAGAACCTGTCTGGAAGCTAAAACATAAAAAACGGGCATGTGTGTGTGTGGTGTGTGTGTGTGTGTGTG
>NW_022105355.1:0-796 GCF_000313985.2 Echinops telfairi | reverse complement strand
TATCCTAGATTTTCTTCTGAATGCCTTTTCCAGCATGAAGAGCCCAGAGAGAAACGCTCCAAGTGTGGTTTAGGAGCATCCGTATTTCAACTTCAGACAGCTCCTCTCCCCGCTGCTCGGAACGCATTTCACTGAAGCCTTTCGAAGCTGATGCCAGGGTGACATTCCGACACAAATGCACTGCTTCACCATTTGACGCAGAAGCTAGCCTTGTACCCTAGCTGCCACCTTGAAAATCTGAAGTATGTACATAATGCCAAATTAGAGAAGACCATTTATATCGAATGATCTTTAGAAATGGGACCATTTACGTTTAATGCTGTGCTTTATTTGAGCGGTCTGCTTGCAGTAAGTAGCAAGCACTGCTTCCCTTAGTTTGATTCCTTTTGAACCGGAATCTCTTCTATATGAGAAACATCTAGTGATTTGTAAAGAAACTCCTAAATTGCAATAATATTCAATGAGATGGAAAGTAGTGTTACATGGTAAAATTTCCCAAACAAGAAACGCCCACCTTCCTCCCTGCCCTCAGTTTTAGATATCATTCTATCTTGATAGACCCTCGTTAGGAGCATCCCGTTATTATTCTGCAACCGTGCTTTCCAATGGTACTCTTTTAATATATGAAAATGGTTTGATTTCGCAACCAGAATAATGGTTTTTGAAATAGACACATTTCTGAAATTATCCCTATAAATAACTGGACATGATTTTCTTCACAATACTCTCCACAGCATACAGTCTTGAGATTCTAGTGTTTGAATACCTTAAGAAAAAAATGTATAAATTAAAAAAT
>NW_022105354.1:3022-4533 GCF_000313985.2 Echinops telfairi | reverse complement strand
GCCTTGCTTCTCCCATTTGGATTAGAAATGTGCACTGTGTGTATTTCATCATTGTACTTTTGAAGCAGATACTTGATTTGGGGGCTTCAGATTTTCATAGCTGAACAATGCTCATCATCACAACAGAGTGGTATACTCCGGGAGTCTTAATCATATTTGACTGATGTGACACCAACAATGAGATCTTAGACTTCAAGTCTAAAATGCGATGAAATAAAAGAGTAAATGTCTTTTTGCTTTGGGGCCTAAACTTCATGATATGATGGCAAATAAGGTACATTCATTTTATTGTGAATCCTTGTTGCCTGGCATGACAATGAAATACCTAATAGGAGGGAGTGAAAATTGATATTCAGTTTTAAACCAGTAGCTTCTGAAAGGATGTTCAATTGTAAAATAAGAGAGTTTTGCATAACTTCACTATTCTGTGATGTTATCTGGAAATAGATAATAATAATATCTCATTCTAATTTAAATACTGATATAATTTCACCAATAAAACTGAAGTGTGATGTAAGATCTGCAGATCCAAATATTATATACACAGGGTTTTTAAAAAAGATTACGGAGAAAAATGGAATTAAAAGATAATGGAGCAGACATCTAACGTGCAACCATTGTGATGAAAATTAAAAGATCTATAGAAATAATTAGTCAGTGGACTAATAGATCATGAAAATATCAATCTCTGTAATACAGAGACCAGAAGAATGGGACGGGGCCCAGTTATCATTAAATGCTCTGAAATGAGCCACTTTGAATGATAATGGATACAGTGTGAAAAATGTGGAACACATTCTAAGCCATAAAGAACATCAGAATAACTAGTCAGAAAAAGGTAAGTGGGGCCCCAAGATTATAGTCCTTAGCGGCCCTTCAAGTCTGGAATTGAACCCATGCCTGTAGTAAGAAAGAAAAAAAAACCAATCACATGACATAAAAAGGCAGCAATTATCCAGTGTCCACATAGAGTGGTTTAGGAATGGAATCAGGAAACATAGAAAGAGATAGAGCAGATGATGGTACATTGAAGGAATCATAATGGATGATTAGAATGAAAATGTTTATGAATTGTTAAAAGTAAAACTTATCCACTCTTTAAACCCGGACCTAATCCACAATAAAACGTAAAATAGTGATGAAGTCCCCTCATTAATAGTAATAATAATAATAAAAGACACCAGTGACTGGATGCTTTGGGGCAGAGGCTGTTGAGATATCTTACCATCTTGAAAACAATTATAACCTAATGTTGCATTTTATTCTTCAGTATGCTGGACAGAGTATCAAGCATACGGTAGGTGCTAATTATAGATCTATGACCTGATGAACTGACTAGTTTGACAAGTGAATCTGTTATTGTTTCCTGTAGCTGAATGCTTTTGTTTACTTTAGCACTCATATCATTTTTTAAAGGGGGCAAATTCATTTAGGAGTTTAATATTCAATGTAGTTAATTTCCTCCAAGGTATTGGTTTTCTATATTTATTATTCACATTGATATATATATA
>NW_022105354.1:0-1188 GCF_000313985.2 Echinops telfairi | reverse complement strand
CAATCTTCCATTAATATTATCTTTGATTAGCCCCTGGTACTAAAATTTTAAAGCCCTGCTGAGAGAGGGATATTGGGCCAGTGTAGGCTAATGCCATATCATGATACCTGAATTATTGACTTGTACAGAATCTGCTTTTGTTAAAATCACTGGCCAGGGAACCCTGCAGATAAAGTCATATCAGCAGCAATTAAGCCCCACCACAACAAGTAACTACCTACTACATAGGCTGCCTTGAATTGGCATGGACTCAATGACAGTGAGGGATAACTCCTTAGAAACAAAGATGCCAACACTTCCGCTGATGTGCTTTGGACCAGTCACTAAAAATAGAAATCATGATTGATAAAGAGCAAAGACATTGAAGAAAAGGAAAAAGGGAAAGACCCTTGACAAAAAGGATTGACGAAGTGGCTGCAATTATGGGCTCCAACATCCAAACCATTGTAAGTCTGGCACATGGTCGCAGGACTTTGAGTGGTGTTTGATTCCATTGTGCACCGGGCCACTACGAGTCAACTCAATTGCGCCTTCGAACAGTAACGGGGTATTATCCCGAGTTCTGTCATGTATTTGACCATTAGGTTTGGTACTTCATAATGTCGAGGGTTTCACGACTTCCACGTTCCAGAGGAAGCAGATATGAGTACGCCTACAAATTTGGTCTCACTACAGAAAAGAAAAGTATCCTCGGTTGCAAAAAAGTTCAGCACTAGAATGCTATTTAAAAACTTTAGAGGTTCAAACACCCCCAGCAGTTTAAGACAGCACCTGATCTACTATGTTAAACATTAAAGTGTAGAAAACTCTCTGAAACCATTTTACTCTGAGGCCATGAGTGCAAAAGTACTTGGAAACAACTAAACACAGCAACGAGGGAGTCTAGCGTTGGATCGTGTTCCACCAATCAGCTACACCTTTCCAGGTATATAAGAAGTTAATCACAAAAAGGAGCTTGTGTAAACTTTTGCCTGTTTGTCTCTTCGGAAGTAATGGTAAACTAGAGATTGGATTTTCTCTGCCAAATCATAGGTAGTCAATAGTAGCATTCAAGTTCATGGATGGCAGTTGACTCTTTTCTTGTTTGATAAGTTTTATGTTTGTTTGCTTGACGTCACTGAGGAAACATGGGTTCAAACCTGGTTCTCAAGCATTTGCAGCCTCTCTAAGACAGCCTTTTTAGTAAAT
>NW_022105353.1:3099-4534 GCF_000313985.2 Echinops telfairi | reverse complement strand
AGATCACCCTGTCCAAAGTCGGGGAGGGGGAGAAAGTGGCATGTTTCAGCCTGGGCTGGTGTGTGGTGGGGCGGGTGGAGAATGACACCAGACGAGTGGGGGGTGGCCAAGTCCTGAAGGTGGATCTGACACAGAGAGAAAGGACATCGCTGCACCTGGGCCTCCTGTTTTTCCACCTGTGGCGGGGGTCCTGCTTTTCTGGTCAGAACCA
Source organism: Echinops telfairi (assembly GCF_000313985.2). Classification (NCBI taxonomy): domain Eukaryota; kingdom Metazoa; phylum Chordata; class Mammalia; order Afrosoricida; family Tenrecidae; genus Echinops; species Echinops telfairi. The sequence continues at coordinate 4,323 of NW_022105353.1, read as the reverse complement.
CTTCTGGATGTGCAGAAGTCACATGTCTTTCAGAACATCCACATCGTAGACAGTGGGTCTGAATAAGCTGTTCAGAAAGCCCTCCAGCCCAACAACAGCAACAGAAGTCAAATGAGGGCTTGTTTTCATCGCTCTGACCAAACACCATCTGCCTTCTGAGTCTCCTTCCAACTGAAATCAGATAGCAACTGATGTTTCTCACTGCTGTGGTTTGGAGAGTGGTGGGCTTCCTAGTCCACAATGTTGCCTTTTGTTTTACATTAAAGTGGAACTACTTAGGAACTAAGTCTCTGGAGAACTCCCCCTCTCTAAAATTGAAGGAAGGGAGGAAAGTGGTCACTACGCAGAATGCTTGGGAGAGAGGAGTATAGAAGATCAAGGGCATAATACTGACCGGAACAGTTAAAACTTTGTCAATAGATCCCGCCTATGATGTAGGTTGGACCTGATCTGTTTTCCAAAATTTTCTGTAATTTTGATTTATATTGCTTTGTTTGGTTTTTATATTAGAGTATATCTCGGAAGTTTTTATGTCAATGGAAGCCACGCTCTTGAAGCTGTGTTGTCTGCTTGTCCATTTTGGGGTATACGAAACCCCAGGAGGTGATGTCAAGGTGTCCATGTAGAAAAAGAATGTTTGGCAACGGATTATGGTAGCAGTTATGCAATTCTACTTAGCGTGATTGAACTTTGGAATGCTATGATAGACGTATGAAATCCAAACTAATAATTTCAAAAATTACACTAATAATGAGTACAAGGAAGAAGAAAATGTTCTAAAATTGATTGTGGTGATGACTGGAACTCTTCTTGATATGACTGAACTGTGGAATTGTGTCATATGTGGTAGAAGTGCCAAGAAAACGGTAATAGTTATTAATTAATTGAATGGGAATAGAGGAGCTGGAAACTTCCCAAGCCTCGGAAAAGCTTTTGGACCTTGTACGGCAGAGTGTCGAAGCAGGAAGTCTTAAAGAAAAAAAACTGCAAAAATATAGTTGCAGTCGGAGAGCAGATTAGTGATGGTGGGAAAGTGTGGCTGATTTGTTTATTTCCCTGACAGAAGTGGGAAATGTGATATGAAGCTTCATAATTTCTTAGGGGCTGGTCTCGATTTTCATACTTTTCATAATGAAAAAAAATTTATGTTTCCTTAAAAAACAAACAAACTGGCGTATTGAGAAAGTTCGGTGTATTAAAAAACAGGTTGAAACCGAAAAGTGG
>NW_022105353.1:0-1608 GCF_000313985.2 Echinops telfairi | reverse complement strand
TTTGTCTTTTCTGCAAAGCCCTGATAAGACGTGCTAAACCTTAGCGACCCCCTTTCTTGATATGGCCTGTGAGTACCCAAGACCCTTTAAAAGCAACTGTTTTCTTCTGCCCCACTCTGAGACTGTAACTGTTTACGGGAGTAGAAAGCCCAGTGTTTCTCCCTTCTTCTGCTTAGTTCCCTCATCATCGTTATCTTTGTTAAATACGTACAACGAGTTAAGCACTCAGTGAGTTAAGTACTCAGACTGGCCTAAATAACCTTTCTTCCCGTCAGTAGCTGAGAATACTCCTACTGCATGGGTTGTGGTCAAAAAACAAGAGAGAAACGTGTTCTTCTGTTTGAGTACCTGTCTGACATAGATTAGAAGAAAATTAAGATATTCATATATTAGAGAAAAGTAAGGTGTTCAGGATGTTTTTTTCACGGGAGGAAGGTGAGGCTTTCTACTCCTGGGAAGGTCAGTCTGACGCACACAGGGGCAGTTCCACCCTGTGCCCTGAGGGCGCTGTGAGTTGGCATCCCCGAGAGCAGGGAGCTGAGGAAGAAGCGGTGGGGCCCAGGCTTGGTAGAACTAGGGACATCTTGTCGGCAGTGAGCTGTGAGGGGGACATCTGCGAACACTTGCCAGGGGGTGCAACTTAAGATGTCTTTGTTTTTCTTTTATATGTAGGGTCATTTTTTTGCCTGTGTATTAAAGGATCCTGTGCTCATTTCAGAAGAATTCAGAAAATAAATATTGCCCACAATCGCACAACCCAGATTTATTTATTTTACAGAAAGATGGGGAGAGTGAGTGGCGAAAGGGAAATCATATGGTGAAATAGCACTCTCTGAATTAAATTCTCTGAGAGGCTGTAACCGCAGTTAGAGTGCTTGGACCAGCCATTTTTATGGTTTTGGACAAATGCTTCTACAGTCAAACATTTGAATACCGAAACATGTTTAAGGGGAAAACGGGTCAGAGAAGGAAAGTGAAAATGTTTTCCACTAAAATCAGTCACAAATGATCCCTTCAGGACCAGTGATGTGAGTGGCGATACCGGGAGGGTGGATTGGAAAGGGGGAACCGATTACAGGGATCTACATATAACCTCCTCCCTGGGGGACAGACAACAGAAAAGTGGGTGAAGGGAGATGTCGGGCAGTGTAAGATATGACAAAATAATAATTAATTTATAAATTATCAAGGGTCCTTGAGGGAGGGGAACATGGGGAGGGTGGGTAAAAACAGGAGGTGATACCAAGGGCTCCAGTAGAAAGCACATGTTTTGAGAATGATGAAGGCAACAAATGTACAAAGGTGCTTGACACAGTGGGTGGATGGATGGCTTGTGATACGAGTTGTACGAACCCCCAATAAAATGATTTAAAAAGAAAAAGAAAAAAATGCTCCAAGATGGAAATGTTGTCAGCATCAGAGAATCTAGATAGTCCCATCAAACCCTCAGGTCTCACTTGTCCTTCATGAGCTGCATACTTCACACTTAGTACACATAGTGGACTAAGCTCCTCAACGGACAGTCTTTCTTCTTGGGTCAGCGTTTGGTCTACATGCTTCTCACTTACATTTTCGGAGCCCTTCCTCACACTTGTTCACATCCCCCCC
>NW_022105352.1:3506-4534 GCF_000313985.2 Echinops telfairi | reverse complement strand
GGAAGGGGCTGTAATATGGGTTATACAACAATGAGAGAGGGACAATCTAGGGATATACACACAACAGGAAGAGGAGGGATTGGGGGTATACATGTGACAAAATGGGCGGATCCTAGATTCATTATGGTGGCCTAACCTTGCTCACCCTTTGGTGGGCTTGATCTCTCTGGGGTCTCCTACAAGGAAGCAGACAACTACTTATCAGAAGGGAGTGGAACCTACTTGTTGTGGAATAAACAGTGGTGACTGCTTGCTCTAGATGGCTCATAATGCTTAGGGAGAATAACCCCTGATCTACTTCTGATGACCTCCAAGTTATAGTCATTCGCAAGCAGCTAAGTTTGGCATATATTTGGGGGAGACAACTTGGGAGAATTCCTTCTGTTTCCCACAATTCCCCCTTGTGTTTTAAATATAAAATTCAAAAGAACCACAGTGGCTACATGGTTATTTTCTATACTTTGAAAGCTGTCAAGGCAAAACTTCATGATCCAGTTAATATAGCCAAAAATTCAGGCTTATAGCAAACATTTTGAATCCAGACATGGAGGATAAAGTCCCCCTAAGCCCATCTGCTATTGGAGGAAGGTATGAGAGGGATTGGATGCCATGGCTGGAAGAAACAGACAAAATAAAAGCATTCACGTCTATAGCTCAAGCTGCCGGCCACATAGCCATCAGCTGTGTGCTTGTAAGAGACAACCTTAAAACAGCATCATATACGAAGGTAAAGTGGTGAACAATATAATGAGAATGTGATTAGGACTTACCTACAACTCATAAGGGTGAAGGTTCTCCTCCACCTCTAGAAATCTAGCCTGTCAGGCTTCTTCGAGAGAGAATAAAGGATTCGTCCTTAAGCACTGTCTTCCCGTTCTCTGCTCTCCACAGTGTTTGCTTTATGCACGAACTTCAAAAGTGCCATAGAGGCCGTATGATTCTCCTTCAAATGCCTTAGCTTTCTATAGAAGCAACACTCGATAGCCAGGACAAAAATTGTAACCCAGGCTATGAGAAATACTTTGAAC
>NW_022105352.1:0-1883 GCF_000313985.2 Echinops telfairi | reverse complement strand
CTTTCTGATTTAATCACAGCTGTTGGCTTTTCCTCACAACCCTGATCACCTCTAGTATCAATTTGAATTCTCTGAGTACTTAGGTTAAATCTTCCTGATAGAAATTGTATTACTCTTTCAATAAGAGGCTTCTGCTTTGTAGAATCAACAAACTGCTGTGAGGGCTTCTGAGCATTTTCTTGGTTAGTCAAGCTTATAGCAGCAAGAACAGAGGCTGGGGTTTTGCGAGTTGGGTTAGGTCTGGTCTCCTGCCGTGAGGCTGGGTGATACCTGCAGTCTCTCTCTAAGATCTTCTTTGCTCCAGCAGGCAGACCCCTTGCCTCCCATGTTTTGCTGGGTGGGGTCTGTATCAGGCTCCTTCCTCTGTTTTCCTGCCAGGAAGCCTTTGCGAAAGGCAATCCTTTACTGTTGAATCTTGAGCGACATTGAATGGTCCAATGAGTTCCCTTCCTGCAGTGTGGGCAAAGTTCAGGGTCTTTTAAACCCAATCTTGATTGCCGCAGCCTACTTTCCCTACACTATCTTTGAAGATGACCTGTCTTTCTTCAACTAAATACTTTCTTCTAGGTCTGGTATGATTTGCCAAGGCAGCTGACATGAGGTTTGTCTTGTATTCCTCTGTCTCTATATTCTTGCATATCCTGAGATAATCTAAGAGCATGCCCTGTTCCCTGTTTATTAGAGAAATCATAAGATAGCTTATGCAGTAGGTCTCTTGCTGCCTGGACATTTTTTACACACTTTTCCAAATGGGACACAAAGTCAGCATACGATTCATCATTCAGTTGTCTTATAGCCATGTAACTCGGCTTTCTCTCTTCTGATGGAATTATCTTTTCCCAGACCCTTTGGCAAACCTCATGTATCTGTAGTTGAGACTCAACTGTGATATAATTCTCATCTCCTAGCAATTGATGAATTCTTATATCTATCCCTTCCTCAGCATTCTTCTGAGCTTGTGAATGGGCTGTAAAATTCCACCACATATTGTAAAAATTCTGAAGGGTAAAGACAAATTTTCGCCAAGACCCTCCAGTCTGTAGGAGTTCAGCTCTCGGATTCTGCTAAAGCCCTTATCATGCTAATTACAAAATGTGAGTCTGGACCATAATCATTGACTGCCTGCTTGAGATCTTTTAGTAGCTTAAAGGGAAAGGCGGTATATCGCTGTTCTTGATTCCCTTCAGGGTGCTGCTCATCAGGCTTCCTGTCTATAATTCTAACAGGATAAGCCATTCTGAATTCTAAATCTGCTTCTGGAGCTATACTCTCCTTCACCCGTGAGAGCAAAGGTGCCCTCCTATACTTTACATCTTTCCTTTTATTTTCTGACCTGGTCTTCTCAACCTGTGTACCTTGAAGCTCCACTTCCTGAACTTCATCTTCTTTGTTAGCTATCTTAGTTTCCATTTGTTTGGAGCTAATCTCTCACCTCCAGCATTGGCTTGGTTAATTGTTTTATAATCTCTAGTCTTTCTTACACTAAATTCCAGCAGGGTGGCAGATGCTTTTACTATGATGTCCCCTTCTGACTCAAGCTTAATTTTTCTCAGCCCGGGCTAAAATCTTTTCATCTCCCTCATACCCATTCTGCCTGCCTCTCACCTGATTTACATTTGTGTAGCGTAGATGCTTCTCACTACCTGCTGGTTTTTTTTCTTTGCTTTCTCACCCTGCTGCAGCTATAAACCTGTTTTAATCTGCACCCACAGTGCCCAGGTATCCATGGGTATGCTCTGTCCTTTCCTGTGAACTTTTCTTAAGTTAATGGCTACTTAATCACAGATTTCCATATCAAAGTTTCTTTCCTCTGGGAACCATTTATTATACCTTTTTACTACTTTTAGAAAACATTTCATCTTTTTCTTTGTTACTTTTACACC
>NW_022105351.1:2853-4534 GCF_000313985.2 Echinops telfairi | reverse complement strand
ACACCGTTCTTGAGTGACTATGCCACACGCTGGCAGCGAGCACAGGGGCGAGAAGACCAGGTGACTCGGGCTCTTTCTCAAGGAGCTCTCAGACTGGGGAGGAAACGATACGGGGAGCGCGGTGGTGCCATTTGGTATGGATAACATATTTGGGAACATGGGGATGAGGGAAGAGAATCAGAGGCGCCATTGTGGAGAGAATGGCCATGAAGCTGAGGCTGGAACCCCAAGGGGACAGTGATCAGTGAGCCGTCACCTCAATTACCATGCGACTATGGAACAGCAAGGGGCTGAGCCAAGTGTGTCAGGTGGAGATGAAGCCTGTGGTGACATCTCCAGGAATGCATGCCGCTCCCTTACTTCAGGGTCATACAATGAAGACCCCAACCCCTTGCAAGGACGTCCCCCTTATCTTCACTGTCCCTGACAGGCCAATGGCAGCCCTTGCCACTGAGATAAATACAGCACAAGAGGGTCATGAGATAGAATAATTTCTCAGCCAAGGCAACTCACCAGGTTCCAATTTCTCTATGGCCTTTGTATCCAAATTGCTTTTAGAAGTGAGGGCGGGAGGGGACTTGGAATATAGAGAAGTGAATGGAATGGCTAGTGGCTCCCAGTCAAGGAGTGGGCAGGAGAGGCACACAGTGCAGTTAGTCCACTTTGAACAGCTGATTGCCTCTCTTGCCCCAGCCCCACTTCTACAAACCTGTCTCTCTGCTAATTTTCTAAGCAGCTTTTAAGACATAGCTTACATGCCAAAGAGCCCGGATGAGACATCACTCGCATTGCCTCGGGAAAGCATCTCTCTCTCTCTCAGGTCTCAGTTTCCTCACTGGGAATTTGAGCAACAACACTGGCTCCGCATTTGTTAGAGACATGGCTGCTCCCATTTGAGAGGTGGGTGGCTGGAGCCCACCCAGCTGCTCTGTGGGGAACAGATTTGGCAATCTGCTCCTGTAAAGATTGCAGACTGGAAAACCCTAGGCAGCTCTCCTCTGTCACATGGGCCCTTGATGGGTTGGAAATCAATTCCTCAGCCCCTAACAACAACAAGAACACCCAGAACTGTATGGGTTTAAATTTCAGAGAGCCACAAGCCCAAGGGGCACACAAATCCCAAAGGGTACAATGGGGAGTGGCCAAGAGAAAATGGATTTTTAGTTAGGGGAGTTTATCCATTCAGGGAGCCACTGAGCTCCCTCAAAACCAAACCAACCTCTTGGCCATGGAATAGATACCAACTCATAGCAACCCTGTGGGAGGGGATAGAAATGCCCCCTGTGAGTTCCCCAGACTGTAACTATTTAAGAGAATAACACACCCCCATCTTATTCCCAAGGAACAGCTGGTGTTTTTGAACTGCAGACCTTGCGGCTCACGGTCAAATGGGTAATCACTACTCCCCCACCAAAAAATAAACCAAGCCATGGTGGTTGAGTTGATTCTCACTTGTGGTGACCCTATGCCTTACAGCGTAGAGCTACTCTGTAGGGCTTTCTTGACTGGAATCTTAAGGGAAATGAGTTGCCAGGCCTTTATTCTGCAGAGCCACCGGGTATATTCAAACCATCACCTTACTGTTAGTTGAGAACAAACCACTTGAACCCCCTAGGAACCTATGCACATCCTGGGGTGGGAGTCTACTTTGCACCCAAGGCAACCCGTGAGTCAGTGCTTC
>NW_022105351.1:0-1085 GCF_000313985.2 Echinops telfairi | reverse complement strand
TGTGTGTGTGTGACTCTGTGTGATCACTGGAACACAGAGATGATGCAGACAGAGCTGTCAGCAAGGGCCACCTAGCCCAGACGTGAATATATAAACAATTAGCCCTGGGGATGCTGCAGGTTCAATGTTGCTAACCACCAAGTGGGCAGTCTAAAACCACTGGGCGCTCCAAAGGAGAGAGACGAGGCAGTCTGCCGCAGTAAGATGTGCACTCTCAGAAACTGGCTGATAGGAGTTGGAATCTACTCGATACAATGGTGAGAATTAGTATTTTGGTTTATTATCTCTTAGGTTGATTCAACTTCCTTTTTAGTGTTGTTATTTCACCACGAGCTCCTATTTTATCAGTCACTACATATAGCTTACATTCTGCATTCTTAAAGCATTATTTCACGCCTATTGGATTCCTGGGAGTCATTCCCACCTTCCTTCAAGGATGGTACTTTGCCAGGGCACAGTCTATGGCTTCGACAGCCATCAGTACCATGTGGTTTGTTGACTTTGAGTTTGCTGTTGGAATCTTTTTGTTCTTTTCTTCCATTGTAGTTCTCTCCCCCCTTTGCCCATGGCTTCACCAAGGCCACTCTCTTCCCCAGAAGGAAGGCTAAGGACTGAGAGAAGACAACTGGATCTCCAACCAACATCTCCTCTGATTCATGTGGGGTCTCTCCTGAGCAGAACAGAGAGGAATCACACCCATCTGTCCTCTCTCCCTGTCTCCCTGCTCATGTCTGCCAGGAGGGGGCCGACTCTTGTCCACAGAGCTGACCAGGAAGGGGGCTGTGAGAAGCTGTGAGTGATAAGTCAGCAGATGGAGAGACTATGTTCCCTTCAGGATACTGCTTACGGCTCCCTCCCTTGGCTCCCTTCCTCAGAGGCCACAGCAAACACACCTCCCCCAGAGTGGGGTGGGCAGCTTCCCAGCTGCTGGTCATGCTTCGTGCCTCCCTGACAGAGCCAGGGCCTGGCCAGGGCTCAATGCTCTTATCCTCCCAGCAGCCCCGTGCTGCCATGTTGGTGAACAAGAACGGATTCAGCCTCCCGTGCTCATCATTACCCTGCACCTTTAATCAGGAGTGTTATCC
>NW_022105350.1:2848-4537 GCF_000313985.2 Echinops telfairi | reverse complement strand
ACAGTGAAAGGATTTGGATTATTATGTGCTACTCAGCTTTGCAACTTTAGTGCCTGAAACTGCTTAGCATATACCTGTAATGCCACAAATATTTGTTGATTTAATTAATGAGTATAGGAGTAAATCACATAATACAGCAATGAAAAAAGATGATTTGGTAAATCCTGTTGGCTTCCTTTCTCCTGCCCTCCCTCTCTCCTGATTTTCCTGCCTTCTTTTCTTTCCTTTTGTGAATTGAGTGAAGGTTTACAGAACAGAACAATTTTGTTTTCAACAATTGATACATATTTCATTTTGTCTCATTCATTTTAATCACCACAATTTAACATCACTTATCCCATCTTCTCCCACTGTTTCCTACTTCCATTCCTCTTCCTTGACTAAGTAAGTCTTGAAATTTGTCTTTGAGTAAGTGCATAGTTACGGTTAAGGTATGCACGCCTCCGGAGTGTTATTGCTGCTCTTCTAAACCTTTCTGTTTTGAAAATTGAGACCCAGGGTGAGTTCAGTTTCAGGCCTAAAGGGTGATTAAGGGCCATGCCTTGGGGTTCCACATCTGCTGCATTTTTCTGCCTGGGGATCATGGAGATAGACTATCTAAAGACATTTCCCAGAGTGCTTGGACAGCTGTTTTAATTTCATTTTTATATGCAGAAGACTCAAAGTGACATTCGATTGTAAACTTTTAACATCAGTGATTACGACTGACTCATCTTTTATCTCCCCTCCTACTCTAGTCCTCAAACAACAGAGCAGCTGTCGTTTTAAAAACTCCTACTCCCTGCCAGGTACTTTATGTTCATCCATGAGACGCTGCAAAAGTGAAATGCTCCTGGAGTAAGTGGGTATGGGCTTGGGATTTTACTCACTTGTATCAGTAGTTTGCTTAATCAGAATCTAATTTCATCAGAATCCAAAGGTTATAAAGTCCTAGAAGACATATTCTCAAGCTTGATTTTAAACTAGCATGGCACTTCCTTAATTTCACATGAGCAGCGTTACTGTCAGACAGAATGGCTGAGTTGACTGATCAGAAAAAAAAATTTTTAATTCTCCTAGTATGAAAATGATAGAGGAAATGAAATTTTGTTTAAAAGTACTAGTTAATTATTTTCCCATGCATCCCACATGATTAAACTTCATCAATGATCTGTAAAATATTTTGCTAGAATTCTGGAAAAAAGTGAACCTTATTCTCAAAGATTGGATATATTATTTGCATGCCTTATTCTCTGTGGACAAATTACCACAGAAACTTGCTTAAGTGACCGGAGCTTTTCAAAATCAGGACTAAGAGTTTGTCTCAGAGAAAACAGCTGTTTTGTTACACGTTTCCATATCATTGGAAATCCACTTTCCTATAATGTCAGATGTTAACTTTAGTCGTGTGAACTGTGACTCGCAGTGTAACAAAATGACACATTGCCTCATCCTGCCCTGTCTCCATGACCATTTGGAATGTTGGCGCCCATTACCAGAACCATTGTGTCAAGCTGCAGCTCAATGAGGCTTTCTCTCCTTGTCCCTGGGTTTACACTTGAAACGTGTCCCTCTCCAGCAACTGGCCTTTCCTGATGGGAAGTGGCAAGTAACATAGACAGTCTCACTCTCCTTGCTTCTTCCAAGACTCATTTGTTCATTCTCTAAGTAGTCCAAAGGATATTCAGTATACTTCCCCAACCAAACAGA
>NW_022105350.1:0-1408 GCF_000313985.2 Echinops telfairi | reverse complement strand
CCAGTGGTGAGAGTGCCTATACCAGAGGGTGGTGGGAAAGTGGGGTAGAAAGAGGGAACTGATTACAAGGATCTACATATAACCTCCTCTCTGGAGGACAGACAACCGAAAAGTGGGTGAAGGGAGACGTCGGACAGTGCAAGACATGATAAAATAATAATAATTTATAAATTATCAAGGTTTCATGAGGTAGGAGTGAACGGGGAGGGTGGGGGTAAAAATGATGAGCTGATACCGGGGGCTTAAGCGGAGAGCAAATGTTTTGAGAATGATGAGGGCAAGGAATGTACAAATGTGCTTGACACAATTGATGTATGTATAGATTGTGATAAGAGTTTTATGAGCCCCCAATAAAATGATTTTTAAAATAAATAAATAAGACAATAGAATTAAAATATATAATACAAATGCTTCATTTCTCAACATACGCTCTATCACGATACTTTTGTAAGCAGTGATACCAACCATTTAGTCGATCCCTAAAATTGACTGCCCTGGGAATTTAACCATGCCACTGTAGTCTATTTTTTTAAAAAAAATTTAATTGACTGAAGAAATGTGGTGCTCTTTAAAGATTCAGATTAGGACACAAAAATGAGTCACCAGGAGTTAAGTCAGAACTAAGAGGTGGGTGCCTAATGATTTCCCATAACAATCTTTTTTGGTGAGAAAGATGAGCATGCTCATGGGGAGCGAGCATAAGAGGGACTGTCTGGTGAAGGTTTCCCAGAAACAGTCACCAATGGATTCAACCTGAAATTTGTCCCAAGTTTCCCAGGAAGCTGCTGCCCTTGTGAGGAGTCTGGAATAGGCTCCGGTCTTGGTCTGTCGTGATTGAGCCGGGACTTGTGAAGCCATTGCCTCTCGTGGCCACAGCTCCCTGCGATGAAGACCCTTCCTCCAGCCACTTTCCAAGTACCGTGCAAATTCTTCTCCTCGGCAATAGCTGCCTGGGAACTAAACAGAGGGGTCTGGAAAATGAGGTGGTGACTTTCGAAGATGATGGTGGGAACACCAACCCGAGCAGTGACAATCCAGCACAATCACAAATATATGTTTCTAAACAAATTGAGATGATTGTGCAGATGTTTTTCTTTTCACGTATTCGATATGATGTATCACACTGACACATTTTTCTGTTGCAAACATTTCTGGAGTTCTTAGAAGAAACGCAGTTGTTGTTAAGCATCATTGGGAACCCTGCCAGGTTTTACACCATCCTCGCAAATGCTGTCCTATTTGAGCCGATTGTGGTAGACACTGTGTGAGTCCATTTCATTGAGGTCATCCTTTTGTTTTTCCTGGTGGACCCTCTAGGTTACCTCCTGTGATGTCCTTCTCAGGGTCTCTCTTGAGAAGATATTAAATGTATGTGAGAAGACAGCTAACCATTCTCACCTCTGAGGAC
>NW_022105349.1:2996-4538 GCF_000313985.2 Echinops telfairi | reverse complement strand
TTTACAGAATGAGTGGGGAACTTCAAAATTAGAAATTTCCTAGCCATCTAGTAGGATTTTTACACGTGAAAGGCATAAGGAAGAATATAAAATCTCTCTAAGGGGGACAACTTAGAAGTGCTCATTGCTAATAGCTTACAACAACAAAAAATCTGCTTTTAAATTAATTCTAAGACATGGTGACCCCATGTTTTTATTATATCAGAAATGACCCATGTAGGGCTTGGATATGTGCACAGAGCAGGTAGTAAATATTTTCAGGAATTAAAATTAAAATATATATAAATGTCAGGGTTATACATCTCATGAAAAGGACAGATGACATGATGATTTAGACATCTGAAAAGTACTTGTTGAGGTTTGGGTTCCACTATCCATAGGACTCATTAAAGAAGTTGGGAGAGTTAAAATGCAATGGCAAGGTATCAGTTGCTTCTTAACAATTTTGACTTTTTTTTTTTTTGGTTTGACTTTTTGGCTCCATGTCCCAGGATCCTCAGGGACACTGTCTTATAAGTGCTGAACAGCTAACCATGAGATCAGAAGTTCATGCCCACCAGCTGGTCCATGGGAGAAGCATGAATGTACAGCACAGGTTGACATTAAGTAAGAAAAAGATGTTTTTTACACAATCTCCATCCAGTAGTCAAGTAATGCTTAGTTTGTTTTTGTCGAAAAAAGAGTGAGAGAGAGCAAATTTTAAAAGCTACTGATAAAAAGCTATTCGTATGTGCTAATAAAGTTTAAAAATGTGTTATGTGTAGTTCCTGATAGTGCTAGTCATGGTGATGATATTTAAAGATCTGTATAATTTCCTATATATAAATGCTTACTTATGCTACTAACCAATATTTGATTTTTTAAAACTATATCTCTCCAGATTTACTTTTTGGAAAAATTAATTTATTACTGTGAAATTTTTTTCAAAATAGTCTTGTTATCATCTTATGATAATCTGAAATAATTGATAATTGACTCAAAGGCATATTTTAAAATGAAATGTATTGTTTTGAGGAAATGAGTGATTATTCTATTGCTCCCTTCAGGACAATTTTTTCCTAAGTTGATGAGGGAAAAGACTAAAGCTAATGCAATCCACTCTATGTTTCTGAGAACTTCTCAGAATTAAGTTTATGAATAAGAAGTAACCTCCACTTCTGAAATAGTGACATTTTGTCTATAGTATTGGGAACATTGGCATTGATCAAGGGTAATAGTTACACGACTAAACATTTGTAGCTGCTACCATTCTCTCTGTGAGCTGTCTGAGTGAGGAGGAGGGTGAAAAACAAGAAGTTTTGTGCAGTTTTACAACGACAACAGCAGACAAACTAAGAAATAAATGAAAGCGTGTGTATTTTCCTGTTATAACTGTTGATACTCCCTAGTGGACACTTCATGGAATTAGTTGATCTGAAGGTTTGGACTCATGGCTTCATGGCTCTATCCAATGAGCCTAATACTCTTTTAATAGCTTTTATTTACCATCTATTTCACTGAATAGCACCTGAGGTCTTCAAACCTTCTGAGTAATCATTTAAG
>NW_022105349.1:0-1026 GCF_000313985.2 Echinops telfairi | reverse complement strand
TCAAGACTTGAAGGACTGCCAGTGTCTCACAACTGTCTCACAGGAGTGAGTTGCACTGAGCCATTTATACTGCTTTATAGATGAATTAACTGTTTATTTCTTATGTTATCTATGTAACTATATAAATTTATATATGTGTATAATTATTAGTGTCCTGGTTTTGTTTCTCTAGAGAATCCTGTCTAACATACAGTGTCAATCTTTTCTCCATTTGTCTTATTGTTGATTATTGATCCAATTGTGACAATGTCAGTTTTCCAAATGTTCAAGTGTAATCCATATGGAAGACTATAGTTTATGATCTTCATTCATAAATGTTTATAGTTCTCTTAGCTTTCAGCAAGTAAGGTTGGATCATCTGCACATCTCAGTTACTTAATGCGTATTCCTCCAATTTCAAAATTGTGTTCTTTTCACGCAATAAATCAAAAGTATTGATCCAAAATAATAGAAAGATATATATATATATTTTTAAATATTAAAATTTGAATCTAATGCTTCTCATAGAAGGATAGATAGACTTTGATCAAATTTCTCAACATAACTTGAAGATATGTTTCTCAAAACATCTTAATTGAGGGCTTTATATTTCTGAAGGTACTGCTTCCATCTCCCCAAACTCTCTGAAGCATTCTGTGGTCTTTGATTTAAACCACGCCAACAACACAGGTTTGCTAACCTCACAGGACTTAATGTATGTTCCTTTTATATGTGCTCAGAATTTGGGGAGCAAAAAGCAATCTGAAGGAGCAAGATCAGAGCTGTAGGATAGAGTAAAGGCTTCTCAATACCCTTGCAGTCCTGGGAAAAGGAACAGGTATATTGTGATTATAAAAAGGCCCCAGCACAGCTTTCCTTGTCTTTTTCTCCCTGATATAATTTTCAATTTTCACAAATGTCATCATAATAAACCCCTATAATTCCCCCGGGAACTTCTAGAAAATCTGTCAAGATGTCCACTTTGAAATGCCAAAACACCATTGTCATAACTTTCAGAACTGATATTACTTCTTGGTAGATCAGGTC
>NW_022105348.1:2674-4538 GCF_000313985.2 Echinops telfairi | reverse complement strand
TAAATTTCTGAGAATTGTTTAGTGGAAGTCACTTTTACCTGGCTTCTGTATTCTTTTGAGACACCTCCTATCCTTGTTTAGCACAGTATCCCTTTTTGACATACCAAGATTTTTCAGGCTTATCTTCTACTTTCCCTTCATCTACTTTTTTCAAGAAAGCATTTCATTGAAGAATAGTATCTACGCATTGGGATTTGGTAAAAAGAGGCCATACATCTTCAAGAAATATGAAATGATAATTATAAGGAAAGAGAGCCTATCATAGATGTTTAAGGTGGGTGCCTTGCAATTCAAAGAAGTCAACAAGAGAAAAATATATGAAATGGCTTTTTAGAGCACAGAACACATGTGTGAGTAGAACATAGGGATCTTCCAATGAAGAACTTTGCAACAGTATTCCATCATTAGGGTACTACCAAATCTAAGTTTTAGCCACCCCAAAAGCTGCCTTGAGGAAGATTAAGCATAGCTAGGCCTGCTTGTGGTAGCTCTCATGCTGTGGAAGTTATGAGTTGAACTGCTAACAACAAGGTCGACAGTTCAAAACTCAGCCGCTCCATGAGAGTGCATTAAGTTTTTCTACTCCCATGGAGTTACAGTCCCAGAGACCCACAGGGGAAGTTCTGCCATGCCTCAAAGGGCCGCTATGATTCAGAATCAATAGGATAGTAGTGGAAAGAACATACAAGGCCTGCATGTGCACGGTACTGTGACGCAGGAAGATGTGGCACCAGTACTTCAAAGGCAGAAGGGTCACCCATCATGAATGGTTTTCAGTAATTTCCTGACTAAGTCAGAATGCGAAGAAGGAACAGACAGCTCACTTCTCGGAGATTAGGCTCTGAAATCTAATGAATAGCAGCAGGGCATTGTCTGGTATAGGTGGGGAAGATGAGGTCCTCAGGTTGGAAAGCAATCAAATATTACTGAGAGAAAAAATTACCTCCTTGATACAGAGTTAAATATATTGAAGTAGATGAAGCAAAGCTTTCAGGACTTGTATACCTTGATGGCAAATGTCTCAAAATAAAAATAAACAGCTGAGACACCCATTAAATGTATGAAATATGAATCTATGTAAATTGAAATTTATCAAAATTAAAATGAAACACAATAAGATTGATATCCTGAGCATTAGTGAGCTGAAATGGACTGGTATTGACCATTTTGAACTAGACAATCATATATTGTCTAATTATTACAATAATATGTAGTTTACTATGCCAGGGGTTACAGATTAAAGAGGAATGATGTCACATGAATTAGCAAAAAAGAATATTTCAAGATCTATCTTGAAGTAAAACACCACCTGGGATAGGATAATAATACCCATACACCTATAAGGAAGATTAATTAATGACTATTATTCAAATTTACACACCAACCGTTATTGTAAAAGAAAATTACTATTAATTCTGAAATTGATCAAACATCCAATCAAAATGCATTGATAAATACAGATGATTGGAATGCAAATGTTAGAAACAAAGGGGAAGAATTGGTAGTTGGGAGAAAATGTCTTGACTATCAGAATTAGCCTGGAGATTGCATGGCAGGTGTTTCCAAGATCATTGACTTACTATTGCAAATACTTATGTTTTTCTTTCAACAAACTTCACAGTGAAAATACACACGGACCTTGCCAGGTGGAATACATCGGAATAAAATCAACTGCATCCATGGAATGAGACAAAGGATCTCAATAGCATCAGCCCACTAATTGCTGATAGGTTAATTCAAGTTGAAGCTGAAAAAAATTAAAACTAGTGCACAAGGGCCAAAATATACACTTCAATATATCTCATCTGAATTTAGAGACCATCTGAAAACCGCATTTGACACATTCAACAATAATAACTGAAGA
>NW_022105348.1:0-1211 GCF_000313985.2 Echinops telfairi | reverse complement strand
CTCATGTTTGACCTTCATTTTGGTTTCAGTAATTCCTCTCAGCTACATTGCCCTTGATCAAACCCCACCAGGCATCCTATACCCTCCTTGCCATCGATTTTAGATCCTTTGTCCCTGGGTTTTTTGGCACCCCACTTCCTTTCGCATGCCTCCCACTCTCCCCTGTCTCTCAGGAACTGTCAGCTCCATTATTTTCTCTGCCGGTTTGTCTATCCCACTGATCTTATCCAGATAGACATGCAGAGATAATAATAAACACAAAAACAAGACAAATCCAAACAAGACCACAAAAGAAAAACAAACAACAGAACAACAACAACAACAACAATAAAGGAAAAGCCCTATAAATAGTTCCAGGTCTGTTTGTTGACCTTTATGATTGTTTTCTGGTTAAGTCTGATGGGGTGCCACGCCCTGGCCCCAAAGTCTATTTTTGGAATTCCTCGGGGACTTCATTGCTTTGCTCCTCTTGCTGCTCTGTTGCACACCCTTAGTGTTTTGCCCTGGTGTGTTGGGGTCACATCGGGCACAATTTCCATACTGTGTCTCCAGTGTTGTCCCTGTAGCACTATAGGTCAGTGAGGATCTTTGTGGCTCGTGGTGGGGCCTGCCCTACGGTCCTCTCTGTGCATTGGCTGTCTCTGAGCAGGAATAGCGCCCTCAGGGCTTGGTGGGCCAGCATGTGTTCCACTCTCTCTCCTTCCCTTTCCATTTGCTCCTGTGTGCTCTGCTCAGAGGCACCCCTCTCCCTGAACTGTAACTTTAGTGCTGTCCTCTGAAGTGCATTCTTATGGGGGTAGGGGACGGTGTCCACATAGTTGGAATTAGGGCCAGCCCTGCAGACCTCTCTATTGGTTCTCTGCTACATGCCAGTATATTGCATTCACATCTTGGCACACCAGGTGGAAATCTGGACACCTCTCTCCCTCTCCTGTGGAGATATAAACAATACCTTCCTCTTGGGTGGGTTAGTGCCCTGCTCCCCTAGCACCCATGTTCTTTTCTCTCTTTCTTTCTTTCTTTCTTGCTTTCTTTTCCCCTCTTTTTAACTGGATGCCGTATGTATCCCTGGATTGGATCTGGACCTCACCCCAGGAATGTGTGTAGATAGTAGCTTTTCTCCTATGCCTCTTTTGCATTTTTAAGCTTACCTCAGTGAACTCATGTTGTACTTATCCTTTTGTGTTTGACTTAATTCTTTTGTGTTTACT
>NW_022105347.1:2559-4538 GCF_000313985.2 Echinops telfairi | reverse complement strand
TTTTTCCAGGTGCTGCAGCTATAGACGACAGCAACGACAAGCCGGTCCAAACATACACTTGTACGTGTGTCCTGATGTGCACCCTAAGAAGAAATCCACTTGCATCAATATCGCTCGTATCTCCTTGTAAAATCTAGGTAATGTATCATGTGGAGGGGATCTTTAGTATTTGAAGATAAATTGCAAACTATACATGAAGTGAATCTGGTCCAACTTCTCCAGTTTTCTCATCGTAAAAGTGTCAGCGTAGTAGCAGTCGTTGTCACCGCTGTCTTGTTTCTTGTTAAACTGTGACACCACCATGCACTCCTCTCGGTGCCCCCCCCACCCCCACCCCTGCTCTGATTTTCATGATCTCATAGGGAATAAAACCAGGGGCAGGGGAATGATAGATTTATCGTAACTGAAACTTTAAAGAACACTCAAAAATATTTGAAAATTTTGTCAAGATGCAGAATTCTGAGGAAATTGATCCCTAAACTGTGACAATAGCATTTGTTTAAAGGAAGCCATCTTTCTAGTCATTTTAAATATTAATGAAGATTTGGTTCCAATCTTTTTATAAGTTCGGTGGTCTGAACTTTCCCCTTCACTCTGCAAAAATTCAAGCAAGTCCTAATTTTTTCCAGCCACTCTTGGATAAGAAAATCCCTCCATAAGCTTAATAATAATAATCAGTTTAATTTACTTTCAAAATGTGCCTAGCTTTATTAGAGATACTTCATCTAAACAATTATAATGTTTCAGCCATGATATAGGCAATTGCTAATAATACGCAACAGCTTCCAGAATCCCTTCAATGGACTACTGAAATCCAGAAAGCCATTATAAAACCCGATGGAGTCTTTCCTTGATGGTCAGACCAGGGAAAGTTTATAGCGGCAAAGGCTGCTATTTCACATTTATCAGGTTATGGAACTTCATGACATTTTCCATACCAAGATGGTCCATGTGTGTCAACGTCGGGGAACCCCTCCTCCTGAGAACGAAGATGAAGTCCCTCAAAACTTGAAGTGTTTTCTTCAACATCAATCTTCAGAGAGGGCCTAGGAGGGTAAGTCAAAAAATGTTGCTACTTCCAGTTTCCACATGCATGCGTTTGCTCCAAAACAACACATACCGAAACATGTCTCTTTGTTGCATTTGTTAAGTGCTGTCCAGTCAGTTCTGACTCATGGTGGCCCTACTGACAACAAGACAAAACACTGCCCAGCCCTGTGCTGTCTTCGCAACCGTTATGTTTCAAGCCATTGTTGCAGCCACTATGTCAATCCATCTTGTCCTAGGTCTTCCTCTTTTTCGCTGCCCGTCTACTTTAGCAAGCATGATGTCCTTTTCCCGAGACGGGCCTCTCCTAAGGACATGACACGAAACCCTTGGCTCTACGTAACATTCTGGCTCTACCGATTCCAAGATTTGTTTGTTCTTTTGACAGCCCCTGCAACTTTCATTATTTTTTGCCTGCACCATAATTCAAATGCATTGATTCTTCTTTGATCAGTCTTATTCAGTGTCCAATTTTCACATGCATATGAGGCAATTGAAAAATGGCTCGGGTTGAAGCACACCTTAGTCCTTGAAATAACAGCTTTGCTTTTCAACATTGTAAAGAGGTCTTGTGCAGCGGTTTACCGAGTTGTGGTAGTTACATAATTTCATGTCAATTTGATAAGTATAGGGGTGGAGTCTAACCTGCCAATCAGCTCTCAGCCTGATGATGCCTCTTAGTGGGTGTGGCTTCTCATGAGAATTCTGGGAACTTACTCTTTCTCCCTGGAGGTGGGATACACGCTCTCTCTGCTTCATTTCCCTGCTGTTGAGACACTCAGCAAGCTGCAGGAACCACGTGGAGACCTGCGCCAGCATTGAGATGCTTCCCCCGCCACTGGATCCACAAGACTTGCTATCCACTGGGCTGTGATCTTCCTGCATTCGACATCATTGCATGTGCTGTGTGAGTCTAAAGAGGAATTTATGGA
>NW_022105347.1:0-2001 GCF_000313985.2 Echinops telfairi | reverse complement strand
AGATGGGGTCCAAGCAAAACAGTGGCTTCCAAGGGGGTCACCTGGACCTGTTAAATTCAAGGCACAGGGATAAACTTGACGGGCATGGGACTCTCACAGGGGGTTAAGAGATTTTTTTTTTTTTTAATGGAAAACCACACAGAAGATAAAGGCCAGGAAAGCTGTGCCAAGATTTTGTTTTTCCATCACAATAACGAACATGCTCTTTATTTGAAGGTAGCAAGTCTCTTGATGACGTCAAAACTGCCATTTGATGGAGTGAAGAATTCTGTGGACGTAGAAAAGAAGACATCTAAAACCTAAGTTTCCTGCAGCCTGTGTCACCCAAAGTCGAAGACACACTTGGTAAAATAAACAAAATAATGGATGATTGGGAACATAATATAGGGCAGTTCTCCTATTGAGGGTCTGCATAAATAATTTTAAGCATTCCCCAAGGACAAGCTGCCCTTCCTGGCTTACGGGTCAACAGAAGTGAAACAACCTTGTCACGGTCAGACATATCAGTCCACCCCCTACAGTCTAGAATGTCCATGGAAACTGACCAAACACCATTGAAGGAGTGTCCTGATTTGGGGTGACCATGGGACAATGCTCTATGGCCGGTACTCTCTGGTCCTCTCTTTCTTCCCTCCTCAATGAAAAACTGGCCCAACTGGGGTGAGGCATCTTCTGAAGCCACGGTTTTTAAGATACACAAACAAAGAGGGAGGGATGAATCATGACCACTAGACTAGATGCAAAGCTTCCGTGACCTGCGAACAGATGCCTTTGTCTTGGTGTTTATCTGTAGAGAAGTGGTCTTATACGTTGCCTTTTGGGATTTCCAACTAATTTCACTAAGATGCTTTCCTAGTTCTGCCCATGTTGTGAGGTGCTTCGTGTTTTCATACTTTTTTTGGAGCCGTGCACAGTATTCCAATGTGGGTATGCACCAGTCTCTTTATCCCTGCTTCTATAGATGCGCTTTTAAGCTGGTTCCAACTTCTTGCTCTTGTGAACCAGGAGTAGCCATACTTTTTGACTCACCTTCCTATAAGTGACATTTGTCCCTTCCCCCAAATGCCATAATGAAAAGTATTTTGTGCTAACAACCGAGCTTTTTAAAAAATCTGCATTTGTATAAAATGTGATTCAAAAACCAAATATTTCCAACGGCAGTTACCATTAATAGCCAAACCAAAATGAACCAGTAGTGCACACTTGCCAAAATTCACGACTTCAGTTGGCCCCTTCAGCTTTCTGGGGCTGGGGTTTTAGCATCCCTGTTACCTGCGGTGCTATTCCCACCCTTACTATCATCCGTTTTCCGCTGTTCTCTTCCAGGTACCTGGTCTCCCTTCTTTTGCAAGGTCCTTTTTAGGCTATGTTTATGGAATTGGAGCCCTTGTTAGCAGCGTGGTAACACATTGGCCTACTAATTACAAGGTCAGTGGTTCGAAACTATCAGCCATTCCACAGGAGAAATTCAGGGCTTTCTTTTCCTGTAAAGAGTTCAGTCGGAAACCCACAAGAAGAGTTCTACCCTGGCCTGGAGGGTCATTATGAGTCCGAATGGATTCTTTGACAGTGGGGTTTGGGTTTGGGTTTGAAGGCGCAGATTTGTAAGATGACCCTGTGGGTCTCTTTTGTGGTTCAACCCTGACCTTCATCTTCCTTACATCCCCCTCATCATTTTGTATGAGTGTGGTGATGATAGTGGCAAGACAGGTACTGGCCAAGGGGGTGCATGATACCTGGGATTGGTTGGCCCCAGGGCTCATATTGCCTCTTCTGCACACTGTGCAATCAGCCCAATGTTAGTAATTAAAATGTCTTATCCATACAGGAGTAAGGAGTCTTTGGATGGTGTAAACCATTAACATCTCAGCTGCTCATGGAAAGGCTGGTGGTTTGAGTCTACCCAGGGGTCCCTTGGAAGGAATCTACTTGGGAAAAACTAGTCTTTGAAAACTCTGGAGCACAGTTTTACTCAGACATTGTTGGCTTGATGGCTCCTGG
>NW_022105346.1:2623-4539 GCF_000313985.2 Echinops telfairi | reverse complement strand
AGAAAGAAAAAAAATACCCAAATGAAAATAATTTAACTTGCAATGTGATATGAAAGTTCATTTAAAATATGCTAAACAAAAGGAAATTTTTCATGGAAAAGAGGATAGCATAACCCCAAACCCACAAATGAGAATAATCCTAATGACTGATAAATTAAAGGAAATTCATTCTGAATATATTACAGATGACGAGCAAGAAGGCAGAGTAGGGACAAGGACAAAACTAAGAGACTGGATAAATAAAGATGCAAACCAAAGGGTTAACTGATCACAGTGCAATTAGACTATACTTCTTCCAAATGCTACATGACGCCATTAAAATGTTTAAGCAAGTATATTCTATCATTATGTTTATTCAGGCTTCTAGGTTAGAAATAAACTAAAAGGGAGCTATTCATCCTAAAGGCAGAGAGAGAGTCATTAGATGACTCTTCCAACAATCCAAATAGGAAATCTAGTGACCAGACCTTGAGTAAGACTGTAGTTAGCATCCAGATGATTCCTAGTCAGGTGATGTTCAGAGGAAGACAAAGTAGGAACGTTCCATAGGGTTCCCTCTCAAGAAGGGAATCCAGAAGATGATTGTTAGGCCTGTCTTCTGAGGCAACTCTTAGTGGATCTGAACACCCAACTCTTTGGTTAGTCATTGGGTCCTTAGCCATTTGGCACTCCAGAGATCCTACAATAGTGGCATTAGTGAGCTTAGAGACAAATGAGTATATTCACTCTTCTTTTGGGTAGTAGAATCTAGTTTACCAAATTTATTTGTTACTTTAAAAATAATTAGATGAGAAAATAAAATATAACATTTTAAATAAGAATGAAAGAAAAAATCAATGAGAACAAAAGATTCATTTTCTTTTGAAATGTTAATATTGAAGTGTTCAAAAAATGGTAATAGCCATTAGAAACGTTTCCGTTTAAACAATGTGCTTTCCAAGACACCCTCATCTTTAACAATAATTGGCTTTGAAAATGAGCCACATCGTGAAACAAGACTCTCCAATAGAGACTTATACTTGCTTTGCGATGGAGGTCCGAATGTAGTTTGGAAATGCTTTTTGGTAAATCAGGTTTAAGTCTTTTACAAGGAGTCTCAGATCTACTTCTGAGTTCTACTTCTATGACTCCACTTTTATAAGTTGGTCCTGACATAATTTTAATGCATCATTTTTTCATGATTATTACCTTTAAATTTTTTAAATTGTGAATTAAGTAGGGAGTTACATTTCAGATAATCTTTTTAAAAATGCTTTATTCAACAAGTTAAATGCGAGTTCTACACACTCCCCCTGCCTCCACTTGTAGGATATTGTTTTCCCTTCACTGATGTTAACATCTGTGTCACCTCGATTTATGCTACTCCTTTCCCGACCACTCCCACTCTGGGAAACATTGCAGTATGTTTACTTTGGTTGGAAATCTTTGTCTTGATTTTTTTCCTCTTATAACATTGGTCTCACACAATATCTGTCCTTTTGTGATAGACACCTCATGTATTGCCTTTCATTGTAAGGGTCTTATAAATTTGATCTTTATTTTTCTCTGTGGGTTGAAAACATTGCATTAAATTGTGTGCATTTTATTACATACATACATACATACATACATACATAAAAATACACATCACAAAACCTTACTGTGATGAGAAAGTGTTGGGCAACAAGGGTACTTTGTAAGTTGTTGTAATTATTCCACCTATAATGTCCTCATAATATGTTCAAAGTATATGAGAGAAAGTCTCTCCATCCTAAGGAGTATACTAGCTTTACTTCTTCTAACACAAATTTGTTCATTCTTCTGGAAGTTCGTTGTCTTAGACCTGGAAATGGAGATAGCATTTTTAGTCAAAAATTAATGTGAATTGTCTAGGTTGACATTTTGTTTTTCTTCATTTATTTAATAGTAACATCTCA
>NW_022105346.1:0-1218 GCF_000313985.2 Echinops telfairi | reverse complement strand
AATATGTCCAGTGCTACATCCATTTGTTGAAACATTTTGGTTGTAATTTCACTAATTCCTGAAGTCTTGCTTATTGCCATGCATACATGAATTCATATGACATTAATTTCTTACTTTTTTACTATTAGTTCTGGGTCATATGCTACCTCCTTAAGTAGTTGAGTAATGACCAAAATATTTTGGTACAGTGGCTCTGTGTATTTATTCTATCTTCTTTTGATGCTTTAATATCTTCCCATAGAATACTTTATTTTCGCAAAGAACATTTTAGTAGCGTTTAAGGATTTTGTGTTCCAAAGACAAAAGTAAGAGCATACTCATAATTTCTTAAACTGAAAGATCTGACCAAATTAGAACTTTTATTTGCATTATTGAAAAATTATATGTAGTAGTTGTTGTTAGGTGCCTTCAAGTTTTCTCTGAATTATAGTGACCCTACACACAACATGACCCAATCCTGCCCCACCTCACAATGGTTATGTTGAATTCCGCTGTCGCAGTCATGTGCCAATCCATCTCATTGAGGATCTTCCTCTTTTCCACTGCTCCTCAAGTTTACCAAGAGTTGTGTGATTCTCTGAGGACTAGGTTCTCTTGATTACACGAGTCAAAGTCTCACCACCCTTGTTCCCAAGGAGCAACCTGGCAGTGTTACTCCTTGACAGATTTGTTCTTTTGGAAGTTCATGGTACTTTCAGTATTCCTCACCAGAAACAGAACTCAAATGCATCGATTCTTCTCTGTTCTTCCTTATTCATTGTCTACTTTCCATATGCATGGAACTGAGTGAAACTACAATGGCTTAGGTAAGGCATATCTTAGTCCTCAAAGTGGTGTCTTTATTCTTCAGTAGTTTTAAAGAGGTCTTATGCAGCAGATTTGCCCAAATCAATATGTCACTTGGTTTTTTCACTGTAGTTTCCATGAGCATTGATTGTGGACCCAGTTGTGTAACCAAGTAAAACAAAATCCTGGGCAACTTCAATCTTTCCTCCATTTATTGGTCCAATTGTAGCGTTTTTGTTTTCTTTACATTAAGTTGCAATACATATTGAAGACTGACAGCCTTGATTTTCATCTGAAAATGCTTTAAGTCCTCCTTGTTTTCAGCAAACAACAATGTTCTATTTGCATATCGAAGATTGTCAGTAAGCCTTATCCCAGTCCTGTTGCTGCACTTTTCTTAATACAGTCCAGCTTCTCAGATTTTCTTCTCAG
>NW_022105345.1:3018-4540 GCF_000313985.2 Echinops telfairi | reverse complement strand
GGAAGCTGTGTCACCGGTGTTTCAGGGTCACCCAAAGTGAACAGGTTTCAGCGGGGCTTCCAGACGAAGAAGAGATGGTGAAGAAGGAGTGGGCTGTCCACTTCTGAGGAATTAACCACTGGACACCTGTGGACAGAATGGAAACAGTGTCAGACACGGAACCACCTCGTGAAAACAAGCAGAACAGTGTCGGAGAGAGTGCCGAAGACGAGCTCCTCAGGTCGGAAGGCCCTTCAAATAGGCCGAGGAAGACCTGTCTCCCCAAAGCAGAGTTGACCATAGTGACGTGGGTGGAGGAAAGCCGGGGGCAGAGCCTTCAGGACTTTCATTTGCTGGTGGCCACGGCTCCAGGTGTGAAGAAACAACCGAAACCTCACTTACTAATTGGAACTTGGAATGTGCAACGTATGACTCTAGGAGACTTCGAAGTTGTAAAAGGTGAAACGGAGTGCATAAGTCAGCATTCTAGGCATTAGTCAGCTTAAATGGACTGGTTTTGGCCCTTTTGAATCAGAAAAGCATATGGTTTACTGTGCTGGGAATGAAACAACCAAGAAGAACGAAATTGCGTTCAGCTTCAAAAAAGACATTTCAAGGTCTATCTTGAAGTACAACGCTGTCTGTGTTAAGTTCATATCTACCCACATTCAAGGAAATCCAGTTAATACAGCTCTTATTCAAATGCATGCACCAACCACCAGAACTAGTGATGAAGAAGTTGCAAATTCAACCAACCCTTTCAGTCCAAAATTTATCAAGATGCACTGATAATTATTGGTGATAAGAATGTGAAAGTTGGAAACAAAGGGATGGAACAGTAGGGAAAAATATAGTCTTGGCGATAGAAATAAAGCCGGAGATCGCATGATAGAATTCTGCAACAACTTCATAACAAATACCTTTTTTCCCCCCAACAATACAAATGGCAACTCTGTACTTCAATACATGGTAACTATACATACTTCTCCAGCTGGAAGCCACAGAAATAAGATTGGCTGCCTCTGTGGGAAAACACGACGAAGAAGCTCAACATCAACAGCTAACGCCAGGCTCGGGGCTGCCTGTGGCACAGGTCGTGGATGGCTCCTATGCCAGCTCAGACAGAAGCTGAAGAAAATGAAAACAGGTCCATGAGAGCCAAACGGCGACCTTGAGCCTCTCCCACCTGAAGGTCAAGAGCAGATGTAATGCATTGGACACTAGTGACGGAAGACCTGATGAGCTGTGGGATGACCGCAAGAACATCCCTCACGAGAAAGCGGAGATCACAAAAGGACAGGGAAGAAAGAGAGAAAGGGTCAAACTCGACTTCAGAAGAGCCTCTGAAACTTGCTTTCAGTTGCAGAGTAGCTCCAGCAAATGCCAGGAATGATGGAGTAGAAGAACCAAACAGAAAATTTCAAAGGCAGCTTGAGAAGACAAAGTAAAATATTATAATGAAACGTGCAAAGACCTAGCATTGGAGCACCAGAAAGGAAGAACATGTTCAGCATATTTTCAATGGAAAGAACTCAAGAAAAAC
>NW_022105345.1:0-1279 GCF_000313985.2 Echinops telfairi | reverse complement strand
CTTGAGCCCCTGATATCAGCTCCCCATTTCTTCCCCCTCCCTCCCTCATGAACCCTTGATAAGTTATAGATGATTATTTCCATATTATTATTATTTTCTAGCATCTTTCTTTCCAATCTTTTATTTTTAAACATTCTCCCCCAATAGTTTTATTGTGACAAAATTCACATATCATACATTTCCATAATTTAGTTTGTTTTAAAAGGGTTGTCTGTACATCACCACGATTGCTTCCTGGGCATCTTCTCTCCTCCAGTATTCAACATTTACTCCCCAGTTTCCTTCAATCTCTCTCAAACCCCTGTACCCTCGACAAGCCATTACATCAATTTTGTCAATTATTGTATCTATAGATCCATCTCTTCTGTGTTTCATATACTGGGAAACATACCAAGGACAAAAAAAGGAAAGAAAAGACCATTAGCAATATTAAAATAAGCCAGAGAGTAAACTGTTGAGCAATGGGGAGAAATTTTTAAGTCTAGCATAAATCCAGAATGGGTCAAGAAGGAAGCCAGCTGACCAGGCACCCTATTATACCATAGTTGCATCCACCCACAACCACGCTTACAATAATCTCTTCCTGATAGAACGGCTATTTATGCCCTTCCACTGTGGTCGAGGGATCTGCCACAGGCTTCATCTGAACAGGCACTCTGCAGATAGAGTTTGAGCTCCCACTGCCCTCCATAGCTTTCTACAAATTGAGTGTTCACAATATGAACTCTTATTCCTTTCCCTCCATCAAATTTGGATTTTATTCTTTGTCATCTCTGGATCACACAGGCTGGTGTGCTTCTTCCATCTGGGCTTAGTTGACACCTCTCTGAGATGACTGCTTGTTTGAACACAAGCCTTTAAGACCCCAGATACTATTCTGATTGATAGCCGGGCACCATTTGCTTTCTTCATCACACTTTACTGTGGCACCCTTATCTTCAGTGATCTCTTCATGAAGGTGCGTATCTTGGACTGAGGCTAGAATTAGTGGGAGCCTAGAATCCATTCACTTGTTCACGAATTATTTACGACTTTATTGGTCTCATTAGCGTTTTATAGCACACAACATTGTCAATCATTCCCTGGGCCATAAGGCAATTCCATAGATAGCACCAATCATTTAGCCATTAGCATATGGTTTGAGGTACTTTTGAGAAAAGGAGATCATGCAAGTGTAGTCCCTCTTCCAATGGCAATCCACCAACCCACAGTTGTGCTAACAACCGTGGATTTGTATTTGCGTATGTTTGAGGAAGCACCATGCGGGTTTCCACAATGG
>NW_022105344.1:2531-4484 GCF_000313985.2 Echinops telfairi | reverse complement strand
GAAGACTCTCATCTCCCAAATGGCCCCTTCTCAATAGACCTCTCAGATGCCTCCTAGTGCCCAGGTCTGCCCTGTGCTTCCTGCTGCCTGAGGAGAGGAAACACATCTCAGGGAATGTCAGCTTTACTCGGAGTGTCAGACAAATCATGGCAGATTAGAGACAAAGATGAGTGCGTCACTCTCTGAATACTCATGGTCAACCTGGCCCTTGTTACCGTCTTTCTGACAGTGTAGCTCTGTTCAGAAGAGAAGTTAAAAGTCCAACATAGGGAATATTTCACCTTCATAAATTTCATAATCTGTCCCTAAACATTTCTCTGATGTACTCTGATCCAAATTAAAGAAAACCATCAGTGGATTATTTTTTTCTCTCTCTCTCTGAGGAGGCCTTGGGGCTCAGGGAAAACAAAGAACCGCTGACATAACAGCCCACAAAGACAATGTCCTATGTCTCGGTTTTGAGAGCAGTGACTGGGGACTTTAAACCACATGAGGTGCAGCTAATTGTCTCTCCCTTTCCAGAGTGATGGTAATTGAAGACCCATGGAAACCATTAGTTCAGTGCTGTAATGAATCATGGATCTGAGTCTCCTGAACTCTAAGCCCAGATAAAATAGATGGTGCCTTTCTATCAGTACCCACCTCTTTGGAAAAGACAGCATTAGAAGGTCTTGGGTAGAGTGGGATATAAAGTGAAACGACACACACACACACACACACACACACACGAAAAATAAAAAGACTAGGCTTACTGGTTGGGTAGACTTGTGGAAGTCCTGAGACTGGCTGTCAGCCTCCCTTCAGGTTCTGGGATTGAACTCATCCCTTGGAAAAACTTCCAGTCAAGTAATTGACAAGCCTACAAGGAACCAATGGTCTTGGGGAGATACAATGATCTTATAATAATCAAACTTCTGAGATTAAACAGGCAACATTTATCCCGGGGAATAGACAGAATGTTCGGAAAGAAAAGGTCATTGTAACAGGAGTTTCTATGTGTTTCAGCCAATGAAAGTTAACAAACGTGAATCAATTGTTGAATGAACACTAATCTGCTCCGTATACATGCACGCAATCTATAAGAAAAAGTGAAGAGAAAAAAGAGAAAATAAAATTAAAACACCCCCCCCCCCAGTTCCCTTCTGATGGGGAGAGAGAACCTCAGGTTGTGGTTTGTGCCCTCTGGGTCTCCCAAGAAACAAGCCAGGACCCAGAGAATATGTCCTACTTCCATGCCTCATTCTCCTCTCTGTTCTCCGGGGTTGACGATTATGCTAAAAACATCTTAATCTTGGTTCTCAGAGGCAGGAAGATGACTAAAAACCACGACACAGGGGAAAATGGGATAGGGGAGGCCCCAAATTCGGCTAGGAACCTGTGTCTTCCTCCCCATACACTGAGTCTTGAATAAGGGTCATGTGCCTATTTGGCCTGAGACCCTGTGCCATAGATCCCAACCTTCCCTTCGTGGTGGTTACAATCTGGTCTCACATAGCTTCCCTTACCTACTTTTATCTGCATCACCACATGCATCAAATAAGTGATATATTTCAGGTACTTGATATAATCACTTGAAGAGTGAGTCTTTTTTTTAATAACACCCATGTCTAACACCTTACTCCTGATGAAACATCTCATGTTGTAGTTTATGAATTTCTTCTTCAATTTATCTCAGTATAGACAAGAGTGTTATCTGAACACCATCTGCCTGGACTCAGCCCCAACCCCTGAATCTGAATACACAAAGACACTGGAGTCTGTTGAATGAGTTTCTCTTTCTCTCTCTCTCAGCGATCTATATACTTTCCTATCTATGTTGTATAACTATCACAAATCTATTATTTTGTCTACCAATCTACTGAGCTATCGAATTAGCTATCATCTATTTTCTCTATATATCCTGTCCATATCTTCTATCTGTCATATCTATCTATCATCTATCTATCTATCTAT
>NW_022105344.1:0-1318 GCF_000313985.2 Echinops telfairi | reverse complement strand
TTTGTTGAGATTTCAATTCCATTATTATACATCCTACATGCAATAGGTCTGATTTTACATATTTCTCATACATTAACATTGTATTCCTATGTCATAAAAATAGAGAAAACCCTTGGGGAAAACGTGAGATGGAGAAGCATCCCCAGACCACAACAGGAAACCAGCCCTGAAACTGTCCTCTGCACCTGCTCTGGAGTGTGTCCTGTGATCTGTGGGTCCTGAGTGCCCCCTGCTGCCCAGCTCTCTCCCAGCAGAAAGTTTGTGTCTGATTCCACACTGACTTCCTCTCACTTTCTCACAGAGTAACAGAGGGTCTTGTCTTCCATTTCCTAACCCTCCATTTGCTGAAAAACTGTGCTCTTGTCATTGTCTATGGAGATGATGAATCAACCCTTCATAGAGTCTGCATAGTTGTTAGTACCGTAACGGGACTATTTACAGAGACTGATGAGCAAAGCCTACATACCAAGGTATTTTTATCCTCTCTTGAGGGGTGATTTCATTTCACAGGAACATTATGCTAATTTCAGGAAGTAATTTTCTTTGTTTCTCGTCTCAAAGTGCATAACTAGGAAATAAAGGATTCAGCGAAATATTCGGAGTCCCTGCCTCAGTGAGCACAGCTGCCATCCCCCCAGGGTTTCTGACGCTCTCAGGATGTGGGTTTCACAGCGTGTCTCACAAAGGAATAGGTGGCTGTGTCCTCAGACTTCAGGCTGATAAGCTGCAGATACGCTGTGATGACTGGGGCATTCAAGGAGAAGACAGAGCTCTGTATGAAACCCTGGACATAGGTTGACTTTCCAGTGCAGGTGTTGATCCAGCCCATCCATGGAAGGCTTTTCTGGGTGCTCATCAAACCCTATTCATACTGTAGCTGGTGAAGAGGTTTCCAGAAGTCCTACAGGACACCTTCACCAATCTCCCAGATTTTCACCTCGGTGGCAGACTGCACTAACTGCATCTGGGCATGCACAGCTGTGAGCATGTAAATCATAAGGTGAGGGCTCTGGAGCTGCCACAGTGTTCTCTCCATCCCCATGTGCTATCTTACCCAGGGCGACTGTCAATAGGAAAAGGAAGCTCCACAGTCACCCCTTCACGAGTGCACTTTGTTGTCAGTGGTTTACAAGCAACCTATACTGCAATATCCCTGTTCAATGCTGTATCAGGGGAGATGGCTTCAGCCTTCAACTCTATAGGGCACTTGTATGTGCATATAATTCACATTCATGAATATATTTCTGGTCTACATCAGGTATAAATAATAGGAAGCATCGATAACTCTAGAGCAGTAGTTATCAACCTTCCTAATGCC
>NW_022105343.1:3414-4509 GCF_000313985.2 Echinops telfairi | reverse complement strand
TTACAGCTCTTATAACAATCCATTCATCAATTGTATCAAGCACATTGGTACATATGTTGCCATCAATATTTCTAAAACATGTTCTTTCTACTAGAGTCCTTGGTATCAGCTCCCCTTTTTTTCCTCTTCCTCCCCAACTCTCCCACCCTTGATAATTTATAAATTATTTTTATTTTCATATTTTGCACCATCCCCTGATTCCCTTCACCCACATTTCTATTGTTCATCCCCCAGGGGCAGGGGCAGTGGCAGGGATTGTACATTGTGTTAGTCTGGGTAGACTAGAGAAACAAATCCATGGACACACATATGTGTATAAGAAAGAGATTTCTATACAAGAACAATTGAACATTGAAAACACATCCCAGCCCAGTCCAGATCAAATCCCTGAGTCCGATATTAGTCCATATCTCTATAAAGTCCTCTTCAGACTCTCGAAACACATGCAATGACGCCGAATGTGGGAAATCACAAGCCAGTGGGTAGAAAGTCTTTGGATCCAGTGTCATTGGAAACATCTCAGTGTTGGCAGGGGTCTCTGCATGGCTTCTCCAGCACTCAGGGCTGCATCAGAGTGGGTCCATGTGTCTTGTCAGCTGCTATGTCTCCCAGGGTTTGAGCAGAGAGTCTCTCACCTCCAAGGAGGAAATACCAGAATTCACAGAATCCTTAGGGGAAGGCTATGCCCACACAGAAGCCTCATTGGCTATGACCTAATTGACAGGCTAGACTCCACCCCTACACACTTAATCCTTAAATTGACAATTATATAACTAGCACATACATTAATCATTATGATCGGTTATCCCTTTCTCCCCCTTCTCTCCCAATCTTCCCCTACCCTCATGGTATTGCTACTCTCATTATTGGTCCTGAGGGATTTATCTGTCCTGGATTCTGTGTGTCAAAAGCTTTCATCTGCACCAGTGTATATGCTCTGGTCTAGCCTGATTTATAAGATAGAACTGGGGTCATGATAATGGGGCCGGTGGGGGGAGGGGGTGTAGCATTAAAGAACTTGAGGAATGTTATGTTTCATCAGTGCAATACTGCACCCTGGCTGGCTCATCCCTTCCTTATGACCATTCTGTGAGG
>NW_022105343.1:0-1067 GCF_000313985.2 Echinops telfairi | reverse complement strand
TTTTTTTTCTTTATGGGACCAGAACACCTCATCGTTCTCCCTCAAAGGACCTGGTAGATTTGAACTGCAGACCTTGCAGTCAGCAGTCCAACATGTAACCCACTGTGCCACCAGGACTCCTTACTTATTTTTCCTTTAAACAGAAAGATATTTCTTTTAACAACAAAAAAGAAAAGGTAAAAATGTACTGCAACTCTGAGCTCAAAACGCAAGGAAATGCCTCCTAAGCTGTAAAATTATATTTTAAATATACATAGCCATTTCTAATGTGTTACAGTATAAAGTAGCTAGCATCATTTATTAAATATTCATATCAAAATTGTTCTTACGGTTGTTGTTGTTGTTGTGCTGTTGTTGTTGTTAGGTGCCTTGAGCTGGTTCTGACTCACAGAAAAAGCACTGCCCGGTCCTGCGCCGGCCTCGCCATTGTTGTCATGCTCAATCCCATCTTTGGGGTCACTGTGTGAATCCGTCTTGCAGAGGGTCTTCCTCTTCTCTGCCCCTCTGCATTGCCCAGTATGGTGTCCTTTTCCAGGGACGGGTTTCTCCTGACAGCATGTCCAAAGCATGCAAGACAAAATATCACCATCCTTGCTTCTAAGGAGTCAAAATTGCAGTATCTTTGAAACCAATCACTACTCGGACATACATCTGAGTTTGCAGGGACTACAGGGTAGAAGAATGCTCTAAATGTGGCATCGTGGCTTACATGCTGGGCTACTAACCACAAGATTAGCAGTTCAAAACCACAAACAACTCCAAAATTGAGACTTTCTACACCCATAAAGAATTGCAGTCTTGGAAATTCTACTCTGTCCTATAGGATTGTTATAATTCAGAAAAAAAAAGGTAAATTAAATTAACACAATGACAAGAATCTGGGGCGGGGAGGCAGGGGGTGAGACACATCCCATCAGCAAAAACGAAATCTGAAAGATGACAGAATACCATCTTCGTTTGCCGAGAAGATACCACTGAGAACCTGAATGTCAAAACATAGAGAAAATATAATTTCTACATCCGGGAAATTTTTAGGCATTCAAGCACATAGAGATTTTACTAGTGCC
>NW_022105342.1:3500-4519 GCF_000313985.2 Echinops telfairi | reverse complement strand
CCAGGAGAGGCCGCGCCATGCACCTCCGTCACCCCAGCCCCTCCCAGCAGCTGCTCGCAACTTACCACACAGCCCTGGGAAGCCTCTGTAATAAAATGTGCCTGACCGTGATCCCCTGGTGGCCCCCGTGCTTCTGCGTTGGATGCCCCAACGGGAAACGTGGAAACACCTGGGGGAGCTGGATGCAACCTAACAGGGCAGCATCCTTTCGGAGAGCAAATTCAGCGACGTTTCCGAGCCTGCAGCCCTCAGTGCTTGCCAGTCAGCTAACACAACGAGCAGTCAGGCAAACATGGACAATGGTAGGAAGAGGAGGGGAAGCCTCACACCTTACAGAGGGTGGCATTGCACATCTAGAAAGGAGCAGGAGCTCCATTTCCACTGGAAAGTGCTGCAAAGCAACCTACAGGCACTGCATGAAGATTGGAATCACTTCCCCTTCCCCTGGGAGCGAGACAGGCCGCTCTTTACCAATGCTTGTGTTTAATATAACGATGGGAGTTTTCGCTACAGCCAACGACAGGAAGCTGAAGGCATCCACATAGGGGACATCATCCTCTGTATAGAACCCCCAGGGGTTCAAGTAAACAACTGCTCAAAAAAAATGAATTTAAAATTTTGGTAGCGTAGCAGGCTTCAATGATTAACATACAGAAATCAGTTGGATTCTTGTATATTAAAGATGATGATATCAAAAAAGGTATTTTTTAAAAAAAACAACAATACCATTTACAATAGCCACACAAAAGATAACACATTGAGGAATAACTCTCACCAGAGAAACAGAAGATTTATACAAAGGACACAACAAAATTCCCCTTTAAGGATACCAAAAGGAGCTGACGCAAGTGGAACGGGTCACCGTGTTCCTGGATAGGCAGACTAGAGATTGTGAAAATGTAAATATCACCAGAAACACGTTACAAATTCAAAGCAATCTCATCCACATCCCACCACAATTTTTCAAAGAAATGGGAAAGTTGATTACCAACTTTATCTCGCCAGGAAAGAAACCAAGG
>NW_022105342.1:0-819 GCF_000313985.2 Echinops telfairi | reverse complement strand
GCTTCAAGACGAAACTTCATTTATTTGTCATTAGAAATAAATAGTTCACAGTAGACAATGACATACTGTTTTTGTGATGAATCACGATGCTTTCATGATGTTCAATTTGTAGCCATGAAAATACATCCTGCTTAGCAGATATTGACATGACGATCCATACCAGTAGCAAAATGACAGTGATGAAGTAGCAATGGGAATAATGTGATGGTTGGGGTCACCACCACATGGGGAGCTGTATTCAAGGGTCCCGGCGTGAGGAAGATTGAGAACCATTGCTCCAGAGGGAGCCTCCCTGTCCTGGCTCCTCACTGGCTGAGTTCTGAGCAAACGACCTTTCCTGGACTCACCTACTTCCTTAAAGCGGGACAGAGTCCCTGCCCCACCCTCCCTCCGTGGATCTGATCCCAGGATCCGTTCCACCTCCGCTCTCTGCTTGTGCTCTGGCTCCATCGTCGCGTCGTGGCTGAAGACGGGCCAGTCGGGGATTCATTTCTCACAAATGGCCCCTTTGCTCTTTAGCCTGGGTGATCTCATCTTCAGCTAAGCCGCTCCAACCCCTGTCATGTCAGCTGGCTTTCCCCTGTGAAGCGTAGCATCTACGGTTGCTCCTAAGAGCGGCTGCCCTAGAACACAGGAAGGACACACCATCCACTCTCAGGAGAGAGCTGAGGGGGAGGCCCCTGTGCACACCGTCCCTCCAACGGGTCAGTCAAGGACCACTCATCCCAGCACACTCAGCGTGGCAGTCCCACCAGGAGGTTGCTGTTGGGGACAAAGGCACAACCCCTGACTCCCAACGTGACGCATGTTCTGCCCCCC
>NW_022105341.1:3015-4454 GCF_000313985.2 Echinops telfairi | reverse complement strand
AAACTGTGAAGTACCTCATGACATGGATGGATTTAGAGGACTTTATTCTGAGAGATTGGAAGACAGTTACTTGGCCAATTAACTGGAAGAGATCCACATTTGTGCCCATTCCAAAGAAAGGGAATGTTCAACATTTGAGCCCAACAGAAAGCTCAAACTATGGAACAATATTGATATCACACACAAGTAAAGCTTTGCTGATGATCATTCAACAACAGTTGAAGCAGCACATTGACAGGGAGCTGCCAGAAGTTCAGGCCGGATTCAGAAGAGGACATGGAAATAGGATATCAGTGCTGATGTCAGGTGGATCTTGGCTCAAAGCAGAGAATACCAGAAAGAGGTTTACCTGGGTTTCATTGACTATGCAAAGGCATTTTACTATATGGACCATAAAACAACAGATAAACAGACAGACCTGGAACTATTTGTAGGCTTCTCCCCCCTCTCTTCTCATGACCATCTCTATAAGATAGACAGGATAAACAATCCCGAGGAGTGAAAATGGGACCAACAATTCCAGAGGGGGATGGGAGAGGGGGAGGTGGGGGAAAGGAAAAGGGGAGCCAACAAATCCAGGGATGAGGGAACAACAAGTGATGTAAAATCAATAAGTGAGGAGGGTGTGGAATGCCTGGTGGGGTTTGACCAAGTGCAATGTAGACATGAGGAATTACTGAGAGCCGAATGAAGGTCGAACATAATAGTGGGACAGGAGGAAAGTAAAAGGAAATAGAGGAAAGAACTAGGAGGCAAAGGACATTTATAGGGGTATAAATACAGGCACATACATATGTAAATATACTTGTATATAATGATAGAGATATAGGTCTATGCACATATATTTATATGTTAAGTATTACGGTAGCAGACAGATATCGGGCCTCTACTCAAGTACACCCTCAACGCAAGAACACTTTGTTCTAATAACCTTGTATTCTGTAATGCTCACCTTCCCAACATAATCACTGAAGACAAAATGGGCACATAAGCAAATGTGGTGAAGAAAGCTGATGGTGGCCAGCTATTAAAAGATATAGCATCTGAAGTCTTAAAGGCTTGAAGATAAACAAGTGGCCATCTACCTGGGAAGCAACAAAGCCCTCATGGAAGAAGCACACCAGCTTGTGTGATCACAAGGTGTCGACAGGGTCAGGTATTAGACATCAGAAGACTCAAAACAATCAATCATACCAATGTGAATGAGGGAGGCCAGCGTGGAGACCCAAAGTCCATCTGTAGACAATTGGACATCCTCTCACAGAAGTGAGGTTACAGGAGGGATGAGACAGCCAAGGTGCAGTATAGTACCGATGAAACATACAACATTCCTTTAGTTCTTTAATGTTTCTTCCCCCACTAAGAGGACCCCAGTTCTACCTTACACATCCAGCTTGGCCAGATAAGAGCTCTTGACACATGGAATCCAGGACAGATAA
>NW_022105341.1:0-911 GCF_000313985.2 Echinops telfairi | reverse complement strand
CCTGTCCGACATCTCCCTTCACCCACTTTTCGGTTGTCCGTCCCCCAGGGAGGAGGTCACATGTCGATCCTCATAATCGGTTCCCCCTTTCCAACCAATCCTCCCGCCACGAAACAAGTCTTATGGAAACTGGCTGACACATCTTTCTCTTGTGGGGTTCAAAGTGCTGACTTTATGATTAGCAGTCAGGTTCTTAACAACTGTGCCCTCAGATCTCCTATATCCCACGAACTTTCACTAATTAATTTAACAAATATTGTTTATGTCAACCATTGCACTAGGATCTTTTAATAGAAGATGATCCCAGTAGACATTTCCTTGATCACCTGGAGTTTATGATCTAGTGGGCAGAGGAGTTACAAGCGCCAGATACTAATCAAATAGTGACATTTGGAGAAGTTGCACGGAGGAGACAGAGTTCCTGTGCCAAAAAGCCTCAGCTGAGCTCCCAATTGACAGCACCACATGGAAATGAGGGAGACCACCTTGGAAGTGGATCCTCCAGCCCCAGTCGAACCCCCCCAGGCCATGTGGAGCAAGTACGCTCTTCCCACTATGTTCCCACTAAGACCAAATGACAGAATTGTGAGCAAATAAGTGATTGATGTTGGCTTAAGCCACTATACCTTAAAGTAATTTGTTGCATAGCAATAAATAGCTGAAACAGTCCTTCATCTTAAGGCTCAGTTTCATCTCTAGCTCAGGTTTGTTATGTTAAATACTTCTACTATTCCCAAAAGACAAAACAAACAAACAAAACACTCTAATTGAGTTGATTCTGACTTGTCAGGTCCTATGTCGGGCTTCCAAGGCTTCATAAAGCAACGAGCCTCATCTTTCTCTCCTTGTGCAGCTAGTGTGTTCAAGCTGCCGACCTTGCAGTTAGCAGTCCAACACTGACAGAGCCACCA
>NW_022105340.1:2743-4491 GCF_000313985.2 Echinops telfairi | reverse complement strand
ATTCCACCAGCAGCAATGAGGATGACCGGAAGCTGGTCCCCAAAAGCTTTTAATAGTTGTTCACAAATATCCAAATCCTGTACATGTTAGAGCGCTCAGGACTGCAGGTGGATGGAGGGACAACATTCTGGGAAGTTCCTTTTTAATGGTAACTTATAGTCATTAAATATCCCATTATCATAAACGCTTACAGTTGTTAAAGCAAAAGCCTAAATAGTATCTCTATCCTAAATTTTCTATTCCCTGGAAGTGAGCTCTTGAGTTTGGGAAATGGTCCCCCAATTTAAAAATTGTTTATAGAAGAATCAAATATTGTTATTTAATACATCATCATATTTTTAACAGTAAGTTAAGATGGTAGTATTTCTGGATTACTATCACATTTGACAAAAACAGCAATCACCTCAAAAGCCATACAGACTTAAATCATTCCTTAAAAGCTTCTAAAAATAATGCTGTATCTAAAATATGCACAAGTATCAGAAAGAAGGTAAATAACCACCTAGGTAAGAGATGTAACAATTCTGTTGGGGAAATTCTCCAGTGAAGCCTGTCCCCGCCACTCTATTTATTATTTCATAAAGACAAAACTAATTTGGTCTTGCTTTTTAGTGCTTTAACTGAGGGCGGGTAAAGATCCAATAGACTGAAGACGCCAAGTGGAAGCCAGAGTCTTTTTTGATAAAGGGTTCAAAGTCTGAAGAGATGAGAAAGTTAAGCACATTTACGCATTTCAATAAATATGCAAAAAAAAAAATCTCATATGGTTTGCATTCTTCAAAATGCAACAAATTTCATGCCTTGAAAAATTTATCTTGAAAATAATTTTAAGGCTATTTTGATATAGAAGATTCAAAAGTACAAGTCACATATTATACTGGGGCTTCTCCATGTGATTTATATTCTAGAGCAACAGTTCTCAACCTGGGGGTCCAACAACCCTTTCACAGGAGTCGCCCGATTCATAACAGTAGCAAAATTAAAGTTATGAAGTAACAACAAAAATAACTATGGGGGGAGGGGGGTAATCACAACATGAGGGTTGCACACTAGGAAGGTTGAGAACTACTGTAATCTAGAGCACAATGACCACATCTACATTGAAACGGGAGCACTAGGAAAGAGTAGGTCGAGATGCTCACTACTTCTGCTCGTTTACCAGATGGATGCACAAGCAGCGAGCACTTGATTCCAAATAGTAGCCAGATTTGATTTTGGAGAATGGGTCTAGTTAATCCTTTACTTCTGGTCTCTTTATCAAGCATCTGTCACTTAAGTCACCGCTTATACTATTCTGCATTACCACAGGCTTGCTAATTTTAACATAATTAAATACATCTAAAATAGATAATATTTAAATTATCATAATAAAACCTTACTTTTTCATAGTCATTAAAACATTTAACAATTATTCATGCATGAAAATTGGAAATGTATATGCGTATTTGGAAGATAATTTATTCTCCAGAAGAAAGAAAACAGGCCTGATACATAACATTACACTGGAACGTATTAAACATGCTGCCGTGTTCTTATCTTTTAAACTTCAACAAAAGCTGCTTGTACAAGCTAGTTAAGCAGTGTCCCGATTAAACAAGCAAGACAGCTGATGTACTGGAGGCGCCAGAAGCCAAGTCACTTCATTTCTTTCTGTTGCTTCCAGTCGCTAGCATAGTGGCCACTCGCATAAATATGTTTAATGTATCCATGTAGATTCCCATCATCCTAGAAAAGAAAATTACATCCAG
>NW_022105340.1:0-1277 GCF_000313985.2 Echinops telfairi | reverse complement strand
GTGGAGAGGCCCCCAACGATGCCGGCTGTATACCATGCAGCTCTGATGAGAAGAGGGCCCCCTAATATGGCCAGAGGAGCCACCACTGCTCCCATCACACCTACAGAAACGGAGGGGTGCAGCTAAGTATTTACTAACGAACAAATGATAACCAAAGCCAAAATGCTACGTCAAACAGACGGGCTATTTTTTGTTAAACAATATGCATAGAATTTTCTTTTATTTAAAAATATAACCCTTCCTTCAACTGCACAAACTAACCCTGTTGCTATCCCAATTTTATTATTTTAACAGCAACCCATATTCAGCCACAATTGAGAAAGACAAGTCCTAATCTTTATTTTCAGTTACTTTGTCATTATAATGTTCATTATTTGGGTCTGAGGATATCATTAGTTTAAGGTAATACTTACAATGCAAGAAAAGGATAAAAAAGCTTAAAATAAACAACTCAAGATCAAACCTATTGTCAAAAAGAAATAGGTAAAATTAGAGCAAGAGTAGCATACATACTTGTGTATAAGCCTAGTTTTTTCAGCACATTTTTAATGCAGCTTTTGTGGTAAAATTTGGTGCCTTGGCTGATATTCGGGTGGCTTATACTGGTGTATATACGGTATATGATGTTAATCTTACAAGACAGAAACGTTACTGTTTTACTGTACTGCATATTCATGAAGGTTATCGTAGTGTGCAAAATGGAATTGTCAGAGTTATTAAGCAATTTCATAAAAACTATAGTAAAAAGGTCTCAAATATTTAATGAGCGGAGGTATCGGAAACTCCTTAATGTAAAAACATTTTAGCTATGACATTATTTCTTGGTGACTAGATCAAGTTACCATTTCTTAAACATTAAATATTTTAAGTATCCTCACACTGAAATTTCATTACTAGCGTGACTCTTAAAAGGATACCATTTGTAGATCCAGTAACAAGGCTTATTAGCACAGCTGTTGATGCCGGATGCTTTTTAATAAAATTTATGCTCTAGGAAACAAACAGCATAGTCTGTTGTTTTCCATACAATCCTATTGAGATACATATAAAATAAGCTTATAAGTAGATTAGCAGAAACCAGTGATGATTTCTGATAAAAAAGCTTAAATGTGTAAGATAATTGCTGCTCAAGAATCATCCAATTACTAAATTAACATCTCAATCTCAATTGCAAGAAAGAGTTAAAAGAACAGATTTGAGGCTGCTATCTATAAAAAGGCATGCTTTTTCGAGTAGGGAACCAGTGGAGAGGTCTGAAGGGCCGGCCCAAATCCCAA
>NW_022105339.1:2390-4496 GCF_000313985.2 Echinops telfairi | reverse complement strand
TGCTACAGGCTTATTGAGATTCTCCAGCTCAGTCTGTGTTAATTGCGATAAGGAATGCGTGTCTAGAAATGTATCCATTTCTTCCAGATTTTCAAATTTGTTGGAATTTTTCATAACACAATTTTTCATAACACTGTGATTTCTAAAATCTCGGTTCTGTTGAGATGACACCCATTTCATTTCTTATTCATATTGTTTCTCCTTCTTTTCCTCTGTTAGGTTTGCCAGTGGTTTATCAATCTCAGAAAATCAAACAAACCCACTGGCAGAGAGCCAATTTTGACTTACAGCGACCCTATAGGACAGGGTAGAACTGCTCTTGTGGGTTCCCAAGGTTGTCAATCTTTATGGGAATAGGAAGCCTCGTCTTTCTGTGTTGAAGTGGCCGGTGGTTTCAAACTGCTTTCTTTGGGATTAGCAGCCCAAAACATAACCCAGTGTGCCACCATAACTCTTTCAGAGGCAAGGCAAACAGCATGGATGTGGATTTCTTGGTTGTTATTTTAAACTGAAGGACACAAACAATAGCAGTCCACTCCCAGGAAAGACTGCACCAGGCAGAGCTGACCTACCCAGTAGGCTGCAGCTCAGCCTGATGCCGAGCAGGCCCTTCTCCTGTGCTGGCTACTCCCGATGGCTTGCCCACCTGCCTGCCATCCTGGTTGGCTGAAGAGACCACTCTGGCTGACCGGGTCTGCCTTGTTTTCGTTGACATCATTTTCAGCTGAATGAATGGCAAGCAAAATGCCAGCATGTCACTCCTAACTGTTGCCAGACCCTCGCACCTCATTTCCGTCTTCCCCGAAACGCTAGAACCCATGCCACAGAGCAGGCTGGGCGTGGCACCTCGCTGGGCCTCTTCAGGAAGGCTGGGATACGGTGGCCGAGATAAGCAATGTCACAGGAGGCGGCCTTGACTCGCCCCCACCTCCCAACCGTGCCCTGGCAGGCCAGGCAGAGGAGGAGATGGAGGCTCCCGAGAAAGGGGCCCGACCCGGGGGTGGGGGTGTGCTGCAAGAGGAAACTCATTTCGAATTTCCAAGGTCCCTCACAGCAACACATAACTCTTGGCCAGCGGCCTTCCGCCCACACTTCCCAAAGCACATTGAGTGCTCTTGACCTGCAATGAGAAGTTGTCCACCCGCAGCCTGATGACCAGAGCACAGTGGAATAATACTGGCTCGCTCTGGAGAGGGGGGTCCCTGCTGGGTGGCACAGCTGCCACCCAGACCTTAACTCTCTCTGTTTTGTTGGCACAACGTACCTGGTGCATTTCCACTGGCTAGGGGAGGACCCCAGTGGTACCGCGGTTATGGCGTTGGGCATTCCTCAAGATCCGCCTTTGAGCCCACCAGCCTTTTTGATGACGAGCGAGCAGGGGATGTGCGTCTTCCTGAAGAACCAGCTCTAAGCAGCGCCCGTCTCCGCTGGCATCCTGATCCCCGAACCTGCCAGCTCTGGTGCTGAGCTGACCCTTTGCTGGAGCCCGACTTGATGGGCACGTGCTTATTTGCCGGATGACTTCCGGTCAGCAGGCCCTAGGAGTGGGCGCGTTCAGCGCCCCTGCCTCCTCTCCCATGCTTGCCCTCGCTGTGCTCGGTGCAGGGGCCCTGGTGCAGGAAGTTACACACAGGGCTGCTCACCAAATGGTCGGCAGTTCGCGACCACCAGCCGCTCCTCCGGAAGACGCCGCTTCCCTCTCCCATAAGCAGTTACAGTCTTGGAAACTCACAGGGGCAGGTCAGCCCGGTCCTGCAGGGTCTCCGTGAGTCAGCATGGGTTTGGAGTTTGGTCTCTGTCCACAGCTCTGGCTCTGGCTCTGGCTGCTGAGACAGGATGCGATCCCCTGGCGACGCAAGGCCAGAACACTGTAGAACGAGAAGCAAAACCCGGCTGCTCCTATAGGTCCGCCGTGAGCAGCAGCCACTGGGTGCCCGGACGAAGCCCATCAGTCCAACCGTGGGTCTGAACTGAAGACGAGGGCGGGAGAATGACTGTGTCCTGCCCTTCACAGGGACCATGGCGGCCGTCTCTGGTGGGTTTCCGATAGGAGTGGGAAGGCGAGAACCCATGCGGTGTGGGAGAGAGACGTGAGACGATGGTGAC
>NW_022105339.1:0-996 GCF_000313985.2 Echinops telfairi | reverse complement strand
GGCGGGCGGGCCCACGCTGCTGGACCTGGGCTCACAGCCCTGCATCTAACCCTCCGCACCACCAGCAAGCCGAAGAGCCCAGTTCCTCTCGTGGGCGGAAACAAGTATCTGAAAGAGTCCCCGAATTGGAATCATCTTTCTCAGCAGCCCAATCTCCTGATGGAGGAGCGGGCACATCCCCCGCCGAGGCCCGGGGAGATGTGTGCAAAGCATTTCTTTGATTCCATCTTGAGACGGCATTTACCCAGAGCCCCACGCCCCTGGGCCCTGCTCCCCATGTGAAGCCTCCATGGACATAAAGACCAGACTTACTGGTTGAGTAGAGACGATGGCCCGTCCTTAGACCCTTTCCCACCTGGAACTGACCTCACCCCGGGGTCCTGTTTCCAGCCAGAGGCGGGATGGGTGACTGTGAGGCACATGCTGCTCAGACCCACCCAGTACGGAGCTGGGAGGGAGCTCAGCAGGCAGGCAGGACAAGTCAGGGTGGGAAATAAGACACTCGGGGGGCGGGGACGCCGG
Source organism: Echinops telfairi (assembly GCF_000313985.2). Classification (NCBI taxonomy): domain Eukaryota; kingdom Metazoa; phylum Chordata; class Mammalia; order Afrosoricida; family Tenrecidae; genus Echinops; species Echinops telfairi. Next base: position 474 of record NW_022105339.1, on the reverse strand, counting down.
GACAGAGGGGAGGAGGCAGCGACCACCGCATACACAGTGGGTGTCAACCGCTGGACGGCAGGATGGGTTTGATAAACTGTCACCCGAGAGACAGCAAAAAACAGTAATGGTTTAAAGGCTTCTGACTTTCTGACACAGGACCAAAGCATCACAGAAGCGTAAAGACCTCGGGGGCTTGATTATCACAGGCTGTTGTGTGGTTGGAGGACTCCCAGCGACTGGACCCGGCCCCATCCTCACAAGGGCTGCGTTCTGCGTCCGCCCAGGGTTGCGGGCATTGTGTCCTCACCTTGTCAGTCTTTTCCCCTGCCCTCCTTGTCAGTCACACCGTGGAGGCGTGTCTGTGGCTGTGATGCGGGTGTGATGTCACTGGTATTTCAAACGCCAGCCGTGTCACCCAAAGTGAAGAGGTTTCAGCAAAGCTGCTGGGTAAGAGCAGACTTGCCAGGACGTGGCTGTCCACTTCAGAGACAT
>NW_022105338.1:2483-4530 GCF_000313985.2 Echinops telfairi | reverse complement strand
GATTTGATGGCAGTGAAAGTGATGCCTCAGATGGATGATTGATAATATTCTGAAACATAAAATGGCAAGGATATCTCTAAGGTAAACCAGAAACATACATAAACCATAGATTCTTTAATGCATTGTGGGCATTAAATTCTAGGCCCAATTGAAAACCAGTAGTTCTTATGACGTGGCTCTGCTTGATGCTCACCCTCATGAAGAGATCCCTGAAGATATGGGTACTATAGCAAGGGTGGTGAAGAAACCAGATGGCGCCTGGTTATCAGAAAGCTAACCAGGGGTCTTAAAGGCTTGTTTTCAAATAAGCAGCCATCTAAGGAAGGTGTCATGTAATTTTACAAGGAATAACCACACCAACCTGTGTGATGGTAAATAACATAATCCAAATCTAAAGAAGTGAATGGCACCAGAGATAACATTGTCAATCCCTGGGTTCCGGATGGCAATCGGCAACATTGCCCAAAATCCATTTGCTGGGCTCACCCATGGACTAAGCCTCAGGTGAATCCTCTGCCATCATAGTGAAGACTGTAATTAGTCCTGTTATCACACAGAGAGCATTGTAAAATCTATTAATGACTGATGGAGTTAGGTCAAAATGTAATCTTACTATTTGATCTCCCTTTTGACCCATTTTTAAACTATTTCAGTTAAGAAAAAATAATGAAGTGGAAATATATGTGGATTAAGCCCCTTGTGTATCACTTCCGACCCTGAACCAGGGATGTGAATAGTCTTGCTAACATGCAAAATTCATTGGAAAGTGGATTGCTGCAGATGCTGTTAGGTTAAAATTGATCACCCTATAATTTGATCTCCCTTATGATTCATTTAAATTTGTTCTAGTTTTTAGTACTTTCTTCTGTCTTCTATGGAGGCTTTTTACCTGTTTTATTATAAATCCTATACTGTTATTCTTGTTAGTTTTCATTTGTTTGTTATCTAATGTTTTTCTGTATATGAATCCAGGATAGGTAACTCTCTAGAGACAGTAACTGAATTAATGGTACCCTGGGGGTATGTCAGGGAAGGTTGGTGGGAAATTAGGAGCTAATAACAATGAGTAAGAAAATGATAAAAGTTCTAAAACTGTGATGACAATTGTACAAATCTTGATGTGATTGAACTAATGGATCGTATCATATGTGAATTATATGCCATAACATTTTTGCAAAAAAGTTTGCTAATAAATCTTTCTCCACTTTTTATTCTCATTGCACTCATCTTCATACATTCCAGCTGTTGATACTCTCTGCTCAGCATGCTGAATATCCCCTGACAAAACTTGACCTTGACTCATAGAAATCCTATACTGTTACATAAAGCTTCCAGATTGTCAAATCTTTATGTGAGCAGATAGCTTCATCTTTCTTGCTCAGAGCAGTTGGTGGGTTTGAACCACTGATCTTGCATGTAGTTAGTAGCCTGACACTTAACCTACTGTGCCTCCAGGCTCCTGAAAACTGAGTAAGTGAGGTGAAAGGATACAACCCTGACACAGACCTTTTCTGATTTTAAACCACATGGTAACCCATTATTCTGTTTGAATATCTCTTTGCCTATGTACAGGTTCCTCATGAGCACAATTGTGTTCTGAAATTCCCATTTGTTACACTGTTATTCATGATTTGCGATGCCCCATGCAGTCAAGTGCTTTTGCATAGTCGATACAACACAGCTAAGCAACTTTCTAGTCTTCTCTGCATTCGGCCAAGATTCATCTGACATCTCAGCAATGCTTTTCCTCCTTCCGTGTCCTCTTCTGAATTGAGCTTGAATTGCTAGCAGCACCCTAGAGATTGCTGATGAATTATTTTCAGCGAACTTTAATTAATATAACTTCCATGTGATGCTAACGATATTTATTTATAATGTCTACTTATTTGGGGTCACTTTTCTTTGAAATGGGCTTAAGTTTGGCTCTCTCACAGTTGGTTGATGAGGTAACTGGGTTCCAAACTTCTTGCCGTGGAGGAGTGAGCACTTGTGGTTATGCACTGATTTGTTGGAACTTCTATTCTCTCAGTGTTTTTCTCTAATGTCT
>NW_022105338.1:0-1276 GCF_000313985.2 Echinops telfairi | reverse complement strand
TTTTTTTTTTTTTTAAGTTAAAGTACTGGAAGTTCATGTTGCCTGTACTGACAGTGTAATAGTTCTATTTGATAACCTGGATATCCATAGTCAAACAGTGAATGCAAATAATAAACTTAATGTGGGCACAATCATTTATAGAAAATAAGTTGAAGTAAGCAGGCAGAAGTTTTTCTATAGTGGTCATTATTATGGAGATATACATCCTCAGAAGCAATTAGAGGTGGCTCATGCTATCACATTAATACACTAGTTATAACTTGCTGGTGGATAGGTTGGCATAAAGAAGTCCTTTAACTGGCTTCTTGAATCATTAATAGTCTCCTATTGTCATGCATTAAGGCCCTGTTTTTATGTTTTGAATGTGAATTTGCACTAAATTGGCCCTATTTTGCTGTATTCAACATTTAAACATTTTGTGAGACTATTGAAATGGCACTTATACTTCTCCCAAACCACACAAATTCATGTATAATGTAAGTCAGAAAACAAAATAAAACCAAAATAAGCTTGATAATGCTGACTAAAATTATTCAATGAGAGGCCCCATCTACTCTCAAAATAGTTTTGATTTTAGCTCTCTTGAGTGATGAAAGTCAATTAAAAATTGTGATATAATAAAATCTTGCCTTTAAAATTATTAATGAAATTAGTTACAACTTTATTCTCAAGTACTTGAGATTAGGTAATATGCAAATATTCCTGTTTTTTATAAACTGCATAACAAAATGCTTTAAAATAAAAAATTTTTAGCATAACAAGAATACTTTAGCAACATTTATGTAGGATTTTAATAGGAATTTTGATTAATTATATCCTTTTGCAATATCAACTCAGTTGATTATATAAATGTGCGCCTAACCTTCAGCTCCATCTGAAAAAATAGTTCATTGGGTATGAATTGTTGCTGAGAGGCTGAGACTTAGATTTCCAGGGATAACTGGAATATTGACAAAATATTCTGAACAAGAATGGTACAGTCTAGATTAATGGTTTGAAAAGTATAACATTTCTTTAAAACCCCAGATAGTCTGGAAACTAATCCAAAATCTAAAGGTTAGATAGATTGACTTATTGTGAGGTTCCCTGGCAGTCGAGGAGAAAAAAAGAGAAGGGAAATTGTTTATTTTGAGTCACTAACCTCTGGAAGCTCACCGATAATAGCTTGTGGGCAACAAAGTGAACATAGATTGTTGCTGCTGCCACTAATGCCAACTCGAATAAGATGGGACCCAGTTGGAGCCTCTCATCTCTCAGCTTTCAACCACACAAAGCG
>NW_022105337.1:3474-4545 GCF_000313985.2 Echinops telfairi | reverse complement strand
AGAAAATTAAAATAAGTCAAATAGAACCAAAATACAACATTGAGTATCTCCCACCTGAATTTCAAGAACATCTCAAGAACAGTTTTGTTTTGATGGACATTAATGATTTAAGAGTGAAGAGCTTTATGACGTCATCAAGTAAACATGAAGAAAACAAACCATCATTAAGAAGCGAAGGAAAAAATTATATATATATATATATATCATGAGAAGCATCATTGCAAATGTCAGATGAATCTTGATTGGAAACAATATAGCAGAAAGATGCTTATTTACATTTTACTGATTATGCAAAGTCATTTGACTGCATCGATCACAAGATAATATGGATAGCAGTAAAAATATTGGGAATTCCAGAATCCTTCACCGTGCTCATGCAGGACCATGAGGCAGACATCAAACAGAAGAAGGAAATACTGCATGATTTAAAATTTTAACAAGAGTGTGTCAGGGTCTTATTTCTTTAACACATGTATTCAATCTGTGTGCTGAGCACATAATCCAAGAAACTACACTATATGAAGAATAATGTGGCAGCAGGCTTAATGGAAGTTTTATTAACAATCTTTAATATGCAGAGGATACATCTTGCTTGCTAAAAGCAAGGAGGACTCAAAGAACTTGGCTTATGAAATCAAGGACTGCAGCCTTCAGCAGTCTGAGTCACCACTCAATGTAAGGAAAACCAAAATCTTCACAATTTTGCCAATAACAGACATTATGATCAATGGAGAGAAGATTGGAATGGTTAAGGTTTAATTTTGTTTGCACCCATTATTAATGCTCATACAAGCAGCAGGCCATAACTCAAGCAATGTATTTCATAAGATAAATCTGCTGCACAAGATGGGATCAAAGTGTTGAAGAGCAAGTATGTCACTTTCCTGACTAAGGTGTGCCTGACCCAAGGCAAGGTATTTTCAATCACATCTGAAATATACGCATGTGAGATTGAACATTGCCTAAAGACGACTGCAAAATAATTGATGAATTTACATTATGACATTGGCAAAGACTATGAAAATAGCCATGACTACAGAAGAACAAACAAATCTCTCTTGTAAGATATAA
>NW_022105337.1:0-1410 GCF_000313985.2 Echinops telfairi | reverse complement strand
AATTGAAAGACTACATATATGGACCTCTTCCAGTCAGTTGGCCAAATAGATCTCTTCCAGTGCTTCACCAGCTTGTCAAAGCATTTCCATTGGTAGTCCATCAATTCCTGGAGTGGAGTAAGCTGAGAAATCTAGCATAGAGGAAGCACAGTGAATTGGGAATAAGAAGACCTGACTTTCTTTCTAGTTCCAGCATTTGGGGGATTTATTTATCAGAGTCTGTCACTGGCTATAATTGTCAACTAACTTCCCCAACCCTAGACCTGTGTATGCGAAACAAAGAACCATCAGATAAAGGGTGCACAAAACAATGCCCAATGATCATCTTAGTTGCCAACTTCAGGGAAGTACAGAGTTACTGATTGTTCAGGAAGGTATTATTTCTCCTTTTCTCATTCTCTCCTCCCCCACCCCCTCAATCTGTTGAATTTGCTGTTCCCTTGTTCCAGTGTGTAAGAATCAGTTTTCTCTTTCATTTTTAAGGAAGGCTCTTAAGAAAAAAATTGTATGCTTCAGTGCCACCTTTTAAGCAGTTAAACATAAAGCCAAAGTGACAGGGCAGAGGACTAAATGCCATTCCACTGTCCTTTTGTCCCTATTACATAAAAGTTCTACATGCCTTTTCACTGATAATTTCTTTTCAGCATCTGACATCTTCAAAAATTAATGATTTTATGGCTTTAAACATTTAAAATTTCACCATTGTATATTTTAAATGCATTTGCCTTAGTGTTACCACATTAACACATTAATAATCACACTAACACGCTTATGAATATACATATAAATACATAGACATCAACACCTACATAGTGTTGAAGCATACCCACATGCACACAAATATAAAGAAATGATCATTTTTCTTTCATAGTCTTTTATGCATTCAATACATAAATATTTTCAGTATCTGCTTTTTGTCCTTATTGTACTAAGCACTGGGAATATGATAATAAGAGAGATAGATATTTTTATAATAGCAATAAGAGCAAGTCTTATACCCAAATCTCCTACTATTCTAAATTCTTTATACATACTGTAATCATTTAATCCTATGTCCCTCTGAAAAGGTTTTATTTGTTCACATGCAGTATGAAGAGGAGAAATAACTAGCCCACAGCCACATAGTTAAATAAGAGCTGAACCAGAATTTCAACCCATGTGGTTTATGTCTGAAGTGGAAATGCTGTCATTCTCTCTCTCTCTCTCTTGGTCCACATGGCATTGACCTAAGAGGATAAAATCAAGCAGATATAACTCAAAATGCATTACTCTCGTATGACCTGAGATAAGGCAGCTATCTTCCTCCTGTCATTTAAACAATTTAGAGGTCTTTGTTTTATGTTCTTCTTTAACCAGACTCTCTTTTGACAATGTAAATAATACTAAGAAGATGTTTATAGGGCAGGTATA
>NW_022105336.1:3582-4552 GCF_000313985.2 Echinops telfairi | reverse complement strand
GCTGGGAGATGCAAGACTGGTCTCCTCAGAATCCTGGAAGAGTTCTCTCTAGATTGTGATGTGTCTGCCATTAGTAGTCCAGGGTCCAACCTTCCCCTGCCTCTTGGGTGCTCCGAGAGCACCTCACATACGCTTCCTTTCCAGTCCAAAGCTCACAGTAGTGGCACTAATTGCTGAACACGCGTTCCACTGGAGCAGGCCCACGTTGTCTTCATCCTAATAAAACCATACCCATGCCGAGGATTTCGACCTTAGTTCAGACACTCTCAATACCACTTTGCATTTTCTCTTTTAAAACTCACAGCCACATGGTCAGGTCGGTGCTACCATTATCCCCACTTCACAAGGGTGAAAATGAAAGCACCGAGGGGCAGTGACTTGTCCAAGGTCACAGTGGAGGAGAGCCCCGGAACCAGGGTGGCAGCGCAGGTCTGGCTGCCTGCCAGGACAATGCTCTCCCCAGCCTAATGGCTCTCACCACTCAAGCTCCAACACTGGGCACAAGGTTCGTACAGAGCAGGCACTTCATAAATATTTGTGGAACTGAACAAAACCTTAACAAATTCTTGTTGCATGAATAGAGCTCTGATACCAAATGGAAACCAAGCCACCTGAGTGATTTCCAATTCAAACACCACCCAGCGCCTCCTGAATTCAGATTTGGTGATGTCTTTTGTTTTTTGGAAGGGTTTTGTTTCTCTCCGCAGGGAGAGGGAGAGGCGGTGGCAGCAAGGTACACAGAACTCCCCTGAGGAATCACTGCTGCATACCATTTCAGATTGGGCCGGGAAAACGTTTTAGAACTAAATAGGAGCTGGTGATCACACTGTCACTGAGAGGAGGGGACGAGAACTGAGGGTCCCATTAAACAAGGGGCAAAACACAGAATCCTAAATCTCAGGGGACATGCTTGAGGCTACTTGGTGAGGGATAGATTCCAGTTGTCTTGATGTCCATGTGGGAAGGGGGG
>NW_022105336.1:0-1142 GCF_000313985.2 Echinops telfairi | reverse complement strand
GGACTTTGTAGATTGGTGTTGGGCTAATGTTGGACTTGTGGGCTTGGGCAGCACTGGGTTGGGATGTTTTCTTGATGTACACTTAACCTTTATATAAAATTCTCTCTTGTACATGAGTTTTTGTGGATTTGTTTCTCTAATGTACCCAGACTAGCACATAGGGTCACCATAAAATCATTAACAGACTTGACTGAAACTGAAACAGCTTCTATGAGGAAGCTGTTCACAAACGGTAGATACAATGTAGCAATATAATTACACTACAGCAATGTACAATGTTGCGATATAACAGGGGAGTACAGGGCATGATGGGAGGAACAGGGTAAGGGCCGCACACTGAGTACCAGGGAAAGCACCCAAGAAGTGAGACCTGACAAGACCTAAAGGATGAGTGAAGTCGGTCAAAGGACAATCTGACAGAAGGAGAAGCAGCAGAGGCTGGATCATGACAGATCGACGATGTTGAAAAGCCCATTGCTGCTCAGAATAGCCACTGGGTCCAGACCTAGATAGGCAGGGTTCATCACTTAGCCACACTGTCGGGACCAGCCCCAAGTAAAACTGAGAGTGTAGCTAGGCCAAGTGCCCTCCGGGACCCTTTCACCTCCCTTCTTCCTCAGGGGTAGAGCCCTGCTATGCCTGACTCGGAGTTGTGAGCACTGTGGAGCACTCACAACTAAGGCAGGCCCAACAAAGAGTGCCGCCCTCACAAGATGAACACCAGCCTGCTACTGATCATACTGAGGGCCCTTAGCCATCAGCCCACACAGCCCGAACAGTATCCCTGCGGTAACTCCTCAGCATCCTCATCTGACAGTCAAAAGAAACAGAGCTCAATAACGTGCTCAAGAGCTAAAAAGAGAGGTAGCTGGGATCTGGACTTGTACTTATGCACAGTAGTGCCCTAGGTAAACCCTTATTTGGGAAACCCATCTCTCAGAAGCAAGTGGGCAGAGACAGACAAGCAACTATAACCCTAGAAGATGCAGAATCCCCACTCTCACCTTCTCCCTCTTGAGCCACACTTTGTACTGATGATGTAAGCCCATGTAGCCTATCGGGAGCTTGAGGAAAAGAGGGTCTTGATTGGAACCCCTCAGCTGGCTGTATGATGCTTCCCAGTGTGCTGCTGCAGCATAGCA
>NW_022105335.1:2516-4554 GCF_000313985.2 Echinops telfairi | reverse complement strand
GTAGCTGGTTATGTTCATGATGAACTTACTACTTCTCTGGATCTACGGGACATGTAAATAAGTTTTCTCTATCCCTCCTTTTGCTTTTTTGTTATTTTTAACACCTCGCTCCTTTTTGTTTTCTTCACCAAATTGGATTGTATACAAATGTTTATTCTTCTGTGGTAATGGGAGACGCTATCAGGATTCAGGTGTAGCTCTATGGAATATAGTGATTTTAAGTCAGTTACTATAAAGTTAAGAGCTACATTATGTCTACTATGTATTCCCTGGATATTTAGGTAAGCACAGTCAAATATTTCTTCTTTATTTATGAACACCACATTGAAGTTTGTTTGCTTATTCCTATTTTAGAATTGACAGCGTGGCAAATTACTTCCTTAGTCTTATTGTTTGGATTTCTAATGTGTGGTATGTAGGAACAACAGACCCCACTTTGTGGTTGTATCTCATAGACTTCTGCTCACTGGTACCCTAGCTTTAGGCTGTTTGGCCATCTTCCAGGAATATGACCTTTTGGGGGGGAGTTTGGGGGGTGAGGGGAGGTAAGGTAAGTCAATCAACCTCTGACTGTTTGGAGTCTGGTAACAAACCAACCAGAAGGCTGTGCCTCAGCACCGGTGGTGAATCCTTTGGTGGTGCCGTGTAGGCTCCGAGTCTCTCATGGCAAGCTTTTTCTGTTTGCTCTTGAGACCCACAATTTATGAATCCCGAAGCTGCAGCACATCGATCTTAGTAAACTACAGGCCGGTGGCAATTTTTGTAAGCACTGACTAACTTTGCTTTCTGGAGTCAATGTGCGAAGGTTTTGAACAGAGGGGGAAGGGAGAATGCTTCGTTTGGCTTTTTCTATCCTTCTCACTCTCAGTGATTTTTTCCCCTCCCTTCTGTTTTCTCTACAGGCAGCTGCAATATTTAATTCAGCCTTTGGAAGTTTTTTGGTAAGTAGACATGCTTTAACCTGTGTATTTTAACCTGTGTGGTGATGTGGTGTGTGTGAAAGGTATATGGAAATGGAAAACTAGATTTGATGTGTTATCTCATTAAACATAAAATTTCTTGAATTTTTTTTCATGGGCCATCGTCAATCTACTAGAGAAAATTATTTATCAAGTAAAGCAAATATTCTCATATAAATATAGAGCCTTGAGCTGAATATTCCATTTCATGGATCTAAGGAATCAATTAAAACACTGTGTGTCTCTTTTAGAGAGGTTATGTCAATATATTGATCATTTAATGAGGTCTTTTAGATTATGATTATTTTGTACCATGGGACCAAGGTTCTAAAAAGGAAACATGACCCAGCTGGTCGGAAAGGGGATGCTAATTTACTTGTTGACATGCCATTTATTTTGTACATTCCATTGTCAATGAAGCTACTATCTTGGGTACTTCTGAGAAATCTCTATGAAAAAAATTTCAAATGTAGAAATGGCTAATGAATAATTTACAGAGATAGGTAGTACTATTGGAGGTTTTAAACCATAAAGATCATGAAAAGTATTCAAAAGTAGTTCAAGTTTATATATAGAACCAGATAAAAGAACAATTATATTTTAGCATTTATAATTATGCTTAGTACACAAAAAAGGTATTATTTGAAAGGATGGGAAAGGATGCATGTTTTCTGTTAACTTAGTGCTTTCCTTTAGACTTTAAAGCTTTGCTAAATTAATAAAAATAAGTTAGAACTGTGTAGTTTGGGGTATATGACTCATTAACAAACATATAGTTCAGTGACTGACAACAAATTGAGAATAAAGGCAGTGGGAATAAAAGTGGATTCATGAATCTAGGTAAAATGTCAATAACATGCGTTTCAAATGTTCTCCTGTCAATTAAATATAGTTTAAGTTTTTCACCGTAGTGTCCTGAGAGTTAATTCTACATAGTGCCACGAAGCTTTGAATGCCAAATAGTGTTATAGAGCTTTTAATGGCGGTTTCTGCAAAATACATGCTCAAGAGTCTGTCCTGTTTTTTAAAGGAAATAATGTTATATCTCTCGATGCTATATTTACTGTCAGCCTTTCGAA
>NW_022105335.1:0-924 GCF_000313985.2 Echinops telfairi | reverse complement strand
TCAGTCCATACTATGGCTGTCGTCTTTGATTTCATTATCAAGTGTTTCTAATCTTCCTGCTTTGTTTCAGTAAGCAAGGTGTGTCATCTGCACATCGCAAGGTGCTAATAGCCTTCCTCCAATCCTGCTACCATGCTCTTCTTCCTGTAGTCCAGTTTCTTGGATTACTTTCTCAGCATAGATTGAATATGTATGGTGAAAAGATACAACTCTGACACATACCTTTCCTAATTTTAAACAATGGAGTATTCCCTTGTTCTAGCCAACTGAATCTTGACCCACGTACAGATTCTACTTTAGCACAATTAAGTGCTCTGGAGCTGCCATTCGTCTCAGTGTTATCCATAGCTCCCCTGCACCACCACCCCCAGAATTCTTTTTTCCCCCAACAGTTTAATCTCCACATAATTTACACATCATACAATTCAATAGTTCAATCATATCATGAAGAATTGTAGAATCATCACCACATCAATTTTAGAACATCCCTGCTCCCAAGGTTGAATCTCCTTTAAAATAAGTTGTGTAATAACAATCAGTTCTAGTGCTCCCTCTCCCCTCCCGCCTTCATAGTTTATTCCCCAACTCCCTTTTCTGTCCCTATCCCATGCCCCCCATCCGTATATCCTCTATAAAACCTTGTATCAGTTATTATCACTGTCCATCCACTCCTCCTGTGCTTCACAAACTGGGAAACCCAACAGAAACAATAAAAAGCAAAATTAAAATAAGGTGGTAAGGATAATAATAATATAAAGATTAAAAATACAAATAATGAGTAAGAAAGAAAGCCCACATGGAAGAAGCACACCAGCCTGTGTGACCACAGGCTATAGAAGAGACCAGTTATCAGACATCAAAGAACAAAAAATCATATCAGTGGGTGCCCACCTTCCCGATACGATCACTGAAGACAAAGCAGGT
>NW_022105334.1:3029-4516 GCF_000313985.2 Echinops telfairi | reverse complement strand
TGGGTCTCCACTCCGCACTCCCCCCCTCATTCACTATGGTAAGAATTTTGTTCTGATGACACCTTCGACACCTCGTGATTACATAGGCTTTTAAGAACAAAATGATCATGGGAATTAGAGACCTGTGTTGGGATTCTTATTCTGTAATTAAATATGCATTCTTATATTTTTATAGGCATATTGAAAATTACAAATGCATTATTCAGCTCTTTTTGAATATGCAAAATGTACTCTGCTTTTTGAAAAGGAGCCAATAGGGGAAAATGAAAAATTATGAATTGCCCCATATTTCATCATCCTGATCATTTGTATATGCTGGAAAGGGATGCTTCCTTAAATTTGTTACTTTAAGATGTTTTTTCTTTTTAAAATCATTTTATTGGGGGTTCATACAACTCTTATCACAATCCATACATACATATGTCGTGTCAAGCACATTTGTACATATATTGCCATAATCATTTTCAAAGCATTTTCTTCCTACTTGAGCCCTTGATATCAGCTCCCCACTTTTACCCCTCCCTCTCTCACCCTCCCAACCTCATGAACCCTTGATAAGTTATAGATTATTATTTTCATATCTTACATCATCCTCTGTTACCCTTCACTCACTTTTCTGTTGTTTGTTCCCTCTGGGAGGGGGTTATATGTTGATCCTTGGGATCGATTTATTTTATGGAAGTGAAATTTCCATGCCAGAAAAGTCCTTCTTGTAAAGTGTCCAACGTGGTGGGTTTTAGCACATTCCCAAAACTGTGCAGTCACTGCCCCTCTCTAAATTCAGAACATTGACATCACCTCCAAAAAGCAACCCCATACTCGCTCTGGTTGTTCCTGATCCCCCCTTTGTACTCTTGAGCAACCTCTAATCAACTTTCTGTCACTATGGATTTTCCTGGTCTGAGCATTTCATGTAAGTGGCATGAAAGTGTGTGACCTTTTGTGGCTGGCTTTCCTCACTTAGCATAATGTCTCTGCGATTCATCCATGGCATAGCACCCATCAGAATTTCATGTGTCTTCATGGCTGAATGACACGAGAGAGTTTTTAAAAGTTCATGAAAATCTAGAATGAAAAGATCATGGACTATTTTTCATGACCTTTTGAAGCCCCACCCCTGGTGTATTTCATCATCTAGATATGCCATCGTGGCTTTAGCCATTTGTGTTAGACCGGGTAGACTAGAGAAACAAATCCATAGACATGCATATGTGTATAAGAAAGAAGTTTATGCTCAAGAGCAACTGAATATTGTAAGACATCCCAGCCCAATCCAGATCAAGACCATAAATCCTATATTAGCCCATATGTTCGATACCAATCTATAAAGTCCTCTTCAGACTCACAAGACACATGCAATGGCGCAAAATGCAGGAAGATCACAGGCCAGTGGGTTGGAAGTCTTGTGGATCCAGTGGCATTGTAAGCACCTCAGCACTGGTGGGGTCTCCATGTGGCTCCTCCAGCTCCCAGGGCTCTGGCTGCCT
>NW_022105334.1:0-1260 GCF_000313985.2 Echinops telfairi | reverse complement strand
TGTTGTTGTTGTGTGCCCATGTTAGGTGCTAGGTGCGCAGCGACCCTCTGTAGAACAGAACCACGCCCAGCCAGGCCTGTGTCATCCTTACAGGGTTTGAGCCACCCTGTCAATCCATCTATTTGAGGGACTCCCCTTATCCACTGACCCTCTCCTTTCCCAAGCTCGCTGTCCTTCCCCAGGCACTGGATTCTCCTGATACCTTGTCCACGGGACGTGAGACGAAGCGTCTCCAGTCTCAGCACTCCAGCTGTCCTCCCTCCCCTCGGGGATTTACTTGTTCTTCTGGCAATCCATGGTTCTCTCGATATTCTTCTCCTACACTGCCCGTCAATGGCATCCATTCCTCATCACCCTCCCTTATCCAGTGGGAGAAGAATGAAAGAGTGATAGGACAAACATCAGAAGCCTTATCTATAGAAAATGGCACCTCTGGCAAATCCGGGGCTCATCCTCCTGTGCCAACCCCTGTCAGCCATTGTCAGATCACTTCACCATATCACAGCTCAACGTTGCCGGTTCAGCTCATGGTGCGTGCACTTAACACAGATGGCACTATGTGAACAGGACAGGTGCACCTGCATGGCCATCACCGAGGAAAGGTGGTCTATGGTGTGCTCAGAGTCATGGCCTTTTCCCCCTCTTCAGTGTCTGTGCTCAGCAAAGCCAGATCTGTCCGTGTGCCTGGAGCCGCCATGCAGGCTCTCAGTGCGTAGTATTAGATTACACCTGCTGAAATGAGCTCTCCTGGTCATGGAGTTCATGGAAACTGCTCAGTGGTGCCCCTGCAGGTGCCAGGGCAGGTGGCATACTTGCAGCACCTTGGTTATTTCTCTAGAAAGGTTTGTTAACCCAGCGGACCTTCCCAACATGGAAGGATTGCACAGCTTGCCTGCCTGGCCCTGGAGGTGGGGCAACGGAAAGTATGCACTATGTGACCTCAGTCTCACTCGCAGGGCAGCAAAGAGCTAACCTTTTGCCCCGCACACGAGGACTTTTCATTAGTCCAGTGCTGGAAAGAGGGCGAAGTCACAGGACTCACTTCTCAGAATTTTTATGGCACGGACTCTGGAGCCAGGGTGCGTGGGCTGGAATCCCAGCTCTCACTAGATGTGTGTTCTGCGGGGCGCAGCCTGGGACCTGCGCATGCAGCTGTGCCATTGTAGAGAGAGAGAAAGGGAGACATGGAGAGGAAGAGGTACTTACCCAAGGTCAAGCAGACAATCATGCCGCAGGCTATATCACTGGCTAAACTAGGGT
>NW_022105333.1:3025-4556 GCF_000313985.2 Echinops telfairi | reverse complement strand
TGCTTCTAGTGATTCATCAGCTTGTTGAAACATTTCAATTGGTATTTCATCAAATTTTAGAGCCTTGTTTTGGTTAATGCTCTCAGTGTAGCTTGTACTTCTTCCTGAAGTACCATCGGTTTTTGCTCAGATGCTACCTTCTAAAATGGTACAGTGATTACACATATCCTTTCCTTCTTTTGATACTTCCTGCATCACTCAATATTTTTCTCAAGGAAGCCTTTAATACTGCAATTGCAGCCTTGAATTTTTCTATAAGTTCTTTCATTTTAAGATATGCTGAACTTGTTCTTTCTTTTTGGTTTTTTAATTCTAGACCTTTGCACATTTCATTGTAATACTGACTTTGCCATCTCCAGCTGACATTTGACATTCTCTATTCAGCTTTTTTACTTCAGCCTTTCTTCCATTTGCTTTAGGTACTCTACTATTATGAATAAGCTTCTGCGTTTCTTCGGATATCCACTTTGATCTTTTCTTTATTTCTTGTTTATTTGATGACTCTTTTGCTTTATTCATGAATGATGTTCTGGATGTCCTCCATCAGCTCATCATGTCTTCTGTCATTAGCATGCAATACCAAAAATCTGCTCTTGAGATATGCTCAAATTCAGGTAGGATAGACTGAAGCTTGTATTTTGACTCTTGTTGACTTGTTTTAATACTCTTCAGCTATACCTGAACTAACATCCGAGAGATTGATGGTCTCTTCCACAATCAGTCCCTGGTCTGGTTTTAGCTGCTTATATTGAGCTTCTCTATTGTCTCTTCATAGTCAATTTGATTTCTGTTTACTTCATCTGGAGAAGTCTATGCATAGCCACCTTTTGTGTTGTTGAAAAAAAGTTATTTGCCATGAACAAGGTACTGGTTTTGTCAAATTGTTTCATGTGATCTCCAGCCCCATTTCTGTCAAGAAGACTATATTTTCCAACTACTGTTACTTCCTCTTTGTTTCCCACTTGGGCATTTCAATCACCAATAATTATGAGAGCATCAGGACTGTATGGTTGACCAACATCTGACTGAAAACACTGGTGGAATTCATCAATTTCTTCAGCATTAACCTTTTTGGTTGGTGCAAACATTTGAATAATAGTTGTATTGAAGGGGACAGATATAACCCTGCCATAAACAGCATTGTTACTTTCAGATTGATTTTGCTGTCCTTTTTCGCAATGAACTGTAGGCCATTTCTCTTGAGTGTGTCATTTCCAGCATAGTAAATCATGTGATTTTCTGATTCAAAATGCCCATTATCAGTTCATTTGGGACTAGAATATCAATATTTATGTGTTCCATTTTTGATGATGTCCAAATGTCCTGTATTCATATTTTGTACATGCTCGCTCCTTACTTTGAGTCATGCCAATCAGCAAATGAAAATCTGGAAGGTTCCACTTTTACAGCCATGACTCCACTCACATCATGATGGTGAATTCCCTTCTGAGAAATCCACTTCCGCTAAATCACATTGTGCGTGTTCTCTAACTCGAGGGGTCCATTCTGCAGCACACTCTGTGGCAATGTT
>NW_022105333.1:0-1060 GCF_000313985.2 Echinops telfairi | reverse complement strand
CATACAGTGGAAAAATTTAATAAAGGAAAATGATTCTTTGAAGATAATAAATAGAAGGGATAATTGATGGCCAAGTTCCTCCTCAAGTAGGAATCAATAACACACTGCTCCTTGCCAAACAAACAAACAAAAAACTAAACTAATACCACCAAGTTGATTTCAACTATACCAACGCTATAAGATAAAGTGGAACTACCACTGTGAGTTTTTGAGGCTGTAAATCTCTAAAAGAGAGGACATTCTCATGGTACTTGTAGATTGACCGGTGGGTTCATGCTGCTGACTTTTCGGTTATCATCCCAACACATAACCCGCCATGACACAAGCCCCTTCCCAATAAGAGTAATTGGCACGTTGGAAATTTTACAACCATAGAAGAGATGCTGTAGAGAACTTTCTCTTCTCCTTCCACCACGGACTAGCCTTGATCCTGAATCTGACTTCTTGAGACTTGGGCTTATGACCTGCTGGCCCTCGGAGCTGTCCATGGCCTACAACATTGCCTACTTTGAATCCACTCAAATGCTTCCATTGGTCAGTCCACAGCTGCAGTAAGGAATTCCAGCTTAGCACCTGACACTTGAACTTGAACTGGACTGGGCTTGATATTCTGTGGCTGGGTGGGCTGCTTTCTTAATAAAATTGTCTTTGTTTACCTATATGAGTGTCACTGGTTTTGCTTCTTTAGAAACTCCAGCCTAACACAGATACTTTTCCTTCTAAAACAGGCAAGAGGAGGAATGTTTATACGGATGTGTGAAGACACACAGAGCCCTGGTGGGGTAGCAGTTACGAGTTGAGCTGTGGATCTGCAAGGTCAGCAGTTCAGACTCACCAGTGGCTCCACAGGAGAAAGATGGGCTTTCTACTCCCAGAGTGACAGTCTCAGAAACCCACAGGGGCAGTTCTGTCCTGTCCTTTAGGGTCCCTATGAGTTGGCATCTATTTGATGGCAGTGAGTTTGGTTTGGTTTTGAAGTAAAGATATACATGGACATTTTCCGTTTGAAAATGAAATGCCTTTCGTCTCATAAAAAACAGGTGAAGTTATCCAATGAGAG
>NW_022105332.1:2609-4503 GCF_000313985.2 Echinops telfairi | reverse complement strand
GACACTGAGTGCCCCCTAAGCAGTCATGCTTCCTTTGCCCCTCCAAGAAACGGTGGTCATTGTACCTGTGCCTGTTCAGGACACTTCATCTAAGTGGGAACCCACAGCGTTTGTCCTTTGGCGTCTGATGTATCTTTATCCCCTTGTCTTTCTGCCCCGGCTACACCAGAGTGGGGATCAATATTTTTATGCTAGGATAAAGAGGAAGCACCATTTTAAGGTGGAGGAGGGGGGCCAGGGGAGAAGAGTACAAAAAGATAGCAGGCATTTGTCACGTGCCAGGTTCTGGGCCAGGCTTGAGGTTCCTGTGATGGACGCAGGGAGCAGGGAGGGAAGCAGAACTCCCCACAGGCAGCCCTGTCCCAGTGGGTGGCGGGCCACAAATCAAAGTTGCCAGAGAGGCCTAGCAAGAGATTGGGATCCCAAGGACGGACATGAGAGAGCCTGCTGGACCCTGGGGCCTGTTGTGGGGGAGATGCATAAGTGGAGGGGTCAAGGAGGCTGGCAAACTCCCACAAGGACCTGTCACAGGAGGCACTGGGAGCAGACATTAGCATTGTGCACGGAGCACTCAGCTTCACCTTTGATTTGCTGGGTTACCTTGAGCCGGTGACTTACCCTTTGTAAACCAGAGCTGTGGGGAGAACAAAGAAGAGCATGTCTCCCTGGCGCTTTTGCAAGAGGTGAGAACAAGAGCAGATGGCCTCAAATAGGCAGCTTTTCTCATTCGTAGTACCCAGGACCATGGCACTCTAGGAAGGTCAGGTTCAAGTCAATCATGCTCCAAATATGTCGCTATTGTTAGAACTTGCTGTTTGCCATTGCCCTTGAAACTATTCTGACTCCTGGCCCCCTATGTGTGCAGATGAGAAGTGTGCCCTAAGGCTTTCTGAAGCAGCTGACTCCCAAAGCCCTTCTGGGGAGGTGAGCCCAGAGTTGGACCATTTGTACCGCCCACAGATTGCTATCTGCCTAATCACCCCACAGAGAACTTATATTGCGATGCCAGGGAAGGGAGCATCCCTCTGATGTTCCGGATGTTGGGTGGTTTCCTTCTATTTTCCTCTTTATCACAATGCTGCTCAAAGGAGTCGGAGCTGGTGTGTAACAGATCTGAAAGATAGTGGGATAATCTGGGTACTTTAGAGAAACAAATCCACAGAAACTCATGGATAAGAGAGAGTTTTATATAAAGGGTAAGTGCACATCAATAAAACATTCCAACCCAGTGCTGCCCAAGCCCACAAGTCCGACATTAACCCATATGTCCAACACCAATCCACAAAGTCTTCTTCCATCTCACAAAACACACAGTATGATGCCAACTGCAGGAGGAAAGCCAAATTAGTGAACGTGTAAGCATCTCAGTACTGGCAGGGGTCTCCACATGGCTTCTCCAGCACTCAGGGCTGCATCGGGGTAGGTCCACGAGGCTTCTCCTTGAGGATGTCACGCAGGAAGTGAGCTTTGCCAGCTGAAACAGGGAACTGGCTAAGGCATCTGTACCCTGGTCTGACCATCACAAAGCAAGAGACCCGAGAACTCCAGAAGCGAGGCTCACAGAGCCATTTATCCCTCCACCCTTCAATTAACCCCACATGTGTTTATCAGCCAGGTTGGCGCAGTAAACTAACTACCTCTGATAGCATCTGAATGAATGGTTTCGATGAAACTTAGCCAAGAGAAGAACTTAACCTTCCCAGAGTGGGGAGCATGTCCAGGCATAGAATCAGACACTATGCATGTGAGCCCCAGTCACTTCTCAAGTCAGGACCTCCGCCTCCATTTTCCAGATGAGAAAAGGGGAACTCAGAGTGGGGACCCCCATGCAGACAGTCAATGGGGATGGGGATTTAAACGTGGGCTTGCTTGCCTCTAAAACCTCTGTCCTCCC
>NW_022105332.1:0-1493 GCF_000313985.2 Echinops telfairi | reverse complement strand
ATGGGCAATGGCAGGGACCATGGAGAATGTGACTCAGCTGCAGGGCACATCTGCTACTCATCTCTGGTCGGGCAATGGTGAAGCATTTGGCTGATAACCAAAAAAAGAGAAAAGGCTGGCAATTCAAACCCAAGAGGTTCCCCATGGGGGAAAGAGGTAGCAGTCTACCTTTATAAAGATTATAACCCTAGAAACATTATGGGGTCGTTCTACTCTGGCCTCTAAGTCCACTCGGCAACCATGAGTTCAGTTTAGTTTGTTTTGATTTGTTAGACAAAGAACTCTTACAACTAAACAAAGAAAAAGGCAAATAACAAATTAAAAAGTGGGGAAAGGAACTACAAATGGACAATAAGTTCAAGGGAAAAAATCTCCCTATCATCAGCCATCACTGTGGTTGCTAGTTGCCATCAAAGTAGGCCTGTACATATTCCCAGTCCTGGGCCCACTTCATGATCTTTGAAATGTTGGGTCCCATTGTTGCGGCCGTTGTGTCAATCCACCTCATTGTTCATTTTTGTTGCTATGCCATATGTAAGGTCATTTCCCAGAGATTGCTTAGTCTTCTTGGTGACATATCCAACGTTTTAAGTACTACTGTTTGATCATCATTGCATTTTGTTTTCGGTTCTAAGATGGTTTGGCCCATTCTTCTGCTGGAGCACAGCGTAAACAGTGTTTTTGTTTTTTGTTTTGCCGATACAACAATTTGAAGACATCGGTCCTTTTGTCTCCTGCTTTCATTGTCCAGCTTTTGAATGTCTGAGTGGTTGAAAAGACCCTGGTTTGGGTCAGGTCCATCTTGGTCACAAAAGCGACTAATGTGCTTTTGGGAAATTTAAAGAGGTCTTTGAGGAAAAGGCAAATCAAGGTCATAATGAGGTACCACTTACAGCCTGTGTTAGTCCAGGTAGTCTAGAGAAATGAATTCATATTTTATACACACTCATATGTGTATAAGAAAGAACTTTATATAAAGAGTAATTGTATATTAAGAAAACATCCCAGCCAAGTCTAGATCAAGTCCAATATTAGCCATTATGTCTGATACCAGTCTATAAACTCCTCTTCAGACTCATGCAACACATGCAATGATGGCAAATACAGGAAGATCACAGGCCACTGGGTGGAAAGTCTTGTTGATCCAGTGGAGGTTGAAACATCTTAGTGCTGGCGTGGGTCTCCATGTGGCTCCTTCAGCTCCAGGGCTCTGGCTCCATTAGTGTAGTTCCATGTGGCTTGTCATCAGAAATGTCTAGCAGAGAGAGTGTGTGTCCCACCTCCAGGAGGAAGATAGGAGTCAAGAAAAGACCATGGGCCTAATTGATTATGACCTGATTGACAGCTAGACTCCACCGCCTCCTCAAGTTGACAATAGATTATGTAACTGCCACACAACCCATTAAAAAGGCATAATTAGAAAGGACAAATAACACATGATGATGAAGATGTGAAGAAATTGGAACCCTTGCACCTGGCCGAGGGGATGTACA
>NW_022105331.1:2745-4500 GCF_000313985.2 Echinops telfairi | reverse complement strand
AATATGTGAGTGTGTAAGTATATCAGCGCTGGCAGGGGTCTCCTCACGGCTGCTCCAACACCCAGGGCTGCATCAGGGTAGGTCCATGTGGCTTCTCCTCAGGGATATCTTGCAGGAAGTCAGCCTTGCCAGCTGAAGCAGGGAATTGGCTAAGGCTGCTGCACCCTGGTCTGACCATCACAAAGCAGGAGACCTGAGAACTAGAGAGGTGAGGCCCACTGGGTCATTTATCTCTCTGCCTTTCAATTAACCCCACATGTGTTTATCAGTGGCCAGGTTGGCACAATAAACTAACTACCTCAGTGACTTTAGATTTACATCTCTAGAAAACCCAAACTAAGACAGATGGTAAATCACTGACTAAATGGTAGAAGCCTGTCTACTTAGGTAAAGTGAAAGACAATATATAATAAAGTGGGGTCAGCAAAAATAACCAAGGCAAAGGAGAACATTGAGAAGAGCACAAGTGTTACAGGCAGGAAGGTGAATTCCACCAACTAAACCTTGCAATATCAGTAATAGCAATAATCTACAGGCAGATACATCGACAGACACACAAGTTTAACAGGTGTGGATAGGTGCCTCCTTGAGGGCATGAATAGATGTGTACCCACAAATATTTGTAGGCATGACAGAGAAAAGAAGAATGAATGGGGAGGTGAGAGAATGAAGAAATTTTTTTAAAACTGCGTAAATGATTAGTTCAAAATATTAATGTAACACAGAAACCACAGCTTCCACAACCTTGAGACTTGAAGATCTATAAGGTGACCAGCTACCAGTCTTAGAGAGGTTTAAAAGAAATGCTTTACAGAATGGAGAACAATGGAGAGCAAAACTCAAAATCACAAAAAATAGATTTAGTGCTCTTATAAAGGATTGCAGAACTTTTTATGCAGTGCATAAAAGCCTGACACTCTGGCTTTTAGCCACTTTTCAAACCTGGAATTCAATTCAGTCCTTGATTCTGCTTTAATTCAAAGAATAGACAGGTCTACAAGATGAGTAACATCATCAGAGAGGTACACACTTCTTAGAACAATCAACTATTTGAACTCAACACAGCATAATTTTCCCATGGGTGTATCTCAAAGGGGATATAAAGGAAGGATGAATGGAAACTATAAGCACCGTGAGAACGTGATAAGAATGCTGTTAAATTATGGGAATTGCAAGCAATGTCACAATCAAAATGTATATGAATTGTTGAGTGGAAAGCCAATTTGATGTTTGATAGCACCCCCATCCATGCAACCCTTGGCCAGTCACTGTGAACTGTGGAATGATCACCATGCTGAAACCATCTATGTGCTCAACAGGATCTCACTACATACCTTCCTGAGGTTGGTTTGGGGTTTATGACAGACAGCATTGCACTACAAAACAGATCTTTAAGTCTTTTTATTTTTGTCCTAATGATGAATGTGACGTCATTCTTCATGAATTAGTCATGCCCATCATAATAAACTATATGATTGTCAGACTTAAAATGCCCATCCCAGTCCATATCAGCTTACTAATGATATCAATCTTTATGAGTCATGTTTTATTTTTAACAATATCCAGTAGTTATGCGTTTGGCTACAAACTGCATTTGGTCAGCAGTTCAAAACCACCAGCTGCTCTGTAGGAGAAATATGAGGTTTTATACTCCCATAAAGAGTTGCAGTCTCAAAAACACACAGGACAGGCCTCCCCTGTTCTACAGAATCCGTTTGAGTTGGAATGTAGACAATAGCAGTGAATTTTGAAATA
>NW_022105331.1:0-1210 GCF_000313985.2 Echinops telfairi | reverse complement strand
TATTCAAAAGTACTGAACTACCTGAACCATAATAAATTATGGCGAACATTAAAAAGAGTGGGAATTCCAGAAAAAGTCATTTAGCTTATGTAGAAACTCTGGATGGCTCAAGAAACAGTTGTGAAATGGAATAAGAAAATACTGTATCCCTCAAAATCAACAACAGTGTGTTCAGGATTGTTTGCTTGTATTCTTTCACCATGCTATCCAAGCTGTAGTCTGAGAAAATTATCAGAGAATGTAGACTACGTGAAGAAGAACACTACATCAAGACTGGAAGAAGGCTTATTATCAATCTGTGATATGCAGGTGACACAATGTTGCTTGGTGAACATGAGGAGGATTTGAAGCATGTGCTCATGAAGACCAGAATTTTCAGGATCCAGTATAGATTACAACTCAAAGTAAAGAAAACCAATATCCTCACACCTGGACCAACAGGCAATATCATGATAAACTGAGGAAAGGTTGAAGTTGTCAAAGGTTTCATTTTGTGTGGAATAATAATCAAGATTCATGGTAACAGTGGTCAAGAAATCAAATGATATATTGCATTGGGCAAATCTCCTGCAGAAGACCTCCTGAACAGATTGAAGACCAAGGATGTCACTTTCAAGATTAAGGTGTGCCTGACCCAAACTATGACACTGCCAATCTTCCCTTATGCATATGAAAATTGGACAAGGAATAAGTATGATAAGAGAAAAATTGATGCATTTGAATTATGGTGTTGACAAAGAACATGAAAGTACCCTGGACTGCCTGAATAATGAAGGCTCCGAGTCCGAATGCTTTTTAGGAATAGGGATGGCAAGACTGTGTCTCACATCCTTTGACTATAATGTCAAAAAAATCCTAGTCCCTGGAAAAGTATATCGTGCTTGGTAAAGTAGCGTTGGTGAAAATGAAGAATACCCTTGATGAAATGATTGACACAATGGTTGGAACAATGAGCTCAGACATGCCAAGAGTCATGAGGATGGTGCACAACGGGCAGTGTTTTGTTCCATAGTACATAGGTCACGACGAGTTAGAACTGATTTGAAGTCACCTCTTTTAAAATATTCACTCAAATAGCTATGTAAAAAGCTGTATTTCACCTTTTTCCCAATGTAGAGTTAAGAGAGATTACAGCCTTTAAACACTAAAGAAGACAAATAAAAAAGAAGATATCCCTAATTGACATAACTAGACACCTAATTAGTGTCTT
>NW_022105330.1:2770-4559 GCF_000313985.2 Echinops telfairi | reverse complement strand
GTTTGCAGAAGACTGTGGATGACAGTGGGAGCCCAAGATACCTTTGTGGGGTCTACCTAGGAAATCAGTCTCCGGTGACTTCCCTCTATCCATAATAGAGGGATGGGAAGAAATCAGAATGATAAAGCTGACTTCAACGGTTAAAACCTTGTCAGTTGATCACCCCTCTGATGCATGTTAGGCCTGATGTGGTTTTAGGCTTTCTGTATTCTTTATTTGTTTGTTCATATTTGGCTTGTATCTCAGAAGTGTTTTGTCATTGGGCATGTCTCTCTTGAATCATTGTTGTATATTTTTTTCTGTTTTTCAGTATATGAGACCCAGGATTGCTGGAACTATAGGGGCAGCAAGTAGAATAGGGTTTCTGGGGGTACAATGTGTGTGGTGGGGGCGGGAGGGCTTAAAGAGGAGCTGATGTCAAGGAGTTCAAGAAGGAAAAGAATGTTTGAAACTGTGACAGCAATTGTTCAATACTGCTTGATGTGATTGAACTATTCAACAATATGATATCTGTATTAACTTCCCATAAAATAATTTTGAAAATTAAGTAAATATATGACCACTCTACAAACTAAGTTCAACCATTCCTGGATGGTACAAATATGTAAAGTAATTTGCTGCTACCTAAAAGACTGTATGTTCAAGTCTACCCAGAGATATCGCTACACAACATCCTGGGTATTCATTGTTGCAAGATGATGTCTAGTGTGGGTTTACCATGAATTAGGCTCCATTTGATGGCAACTGGATACGAAGTGTTCATTCTGCCGTTACCATGTGCAGCATACCACCTTCTAGATCAGTCAGTGGGGGGAGGGCATGAAGAGCACATATGCTATTAGAAATCTGTAATTCCTGCAACCTTGTGTGTCTCCCATGGCTGTACATTATTTCACAGCCACAGTTCTCATTGAGTATTCACTTATTTTTAATAAGACATCCTCCACAGCACCATAAGACAAGTTTTGTTTAAACATAAGCGATATAGCAGCACCTCAAATATTACACCAGTGTGCCGTAAGTGTCGCCTATGCTTACAGTTGTCCAGTCATGCCTCACATGGTTACAGTTATTGAAATGGAAAGGACAGGGCTTCCTACTTGGAATATAAGGAAGACCTTATCTGCTTGTTCCCTACCCATGGACGACTCATTTAAAGTCTTCCTTTCCCACAATTCCTCTCCGGACCTACCAGTACACTGGTTTTGAAAGCAGAATTCATCAACGGAGATTACAATGGACTGTTACTTGCTTCTCATTCTCACTAGATTGTGAGGAAGCAAAGCAAGCTCCGTGTCCAATATCAGTCACAATGCATGGCACCTCTTAGGAATACAATGATCAGTTGTTGAAATACAAGCTAATTTATCCCCAGGGGGAGTGGATAAGGGAGCTGGACATGGGAACTCTCCGCCAAGGGAAAAGCCCGAGTCACGTGTGTGTTTTCCTATTCCTGGATCTGTATCCTCTTCAAAGAGTACTCAAAAACAAACCAACAAATGCACAAGCAACAACAACAAAACTCAACGGTCAGTGAGCCAATGTCAAGCCATACCCCATAAAACAGGGTATAACTGTTTCTGTGGGTTTCTGAGACTGTTAGTCTTCACCTGGGTGAAAACCCTGGCCTGGCTCTCCCAGAGTGTGTGGTGGTTTCAACCTGCTGACTACAAGGTCGATGCAAACCCCACTACCCCACCAGAGCCCATCAAGAATCCCAGAGTGGTAGGATGAGCATGAATCTTATCTGCTTGGACTTCATACCATAACACAGGCTTATAAGAAGAAT
>NW_022105330.1:0-1190 GCF_000313985.2 Echinops telfairi | reverse complement strand
ACGTTTTTTTCTTTTTATCTCATCTCCCCTCCTCTCCTGGTTTATATCCAGAAGCAAGCATGTTACAATTAAAACTCAAGAAGACCAAGCAATGACAATAAGATTCATTTCCTAATCTAACCTTATTTCTTCCCTACATGCAGCTCTTAAGGACCAACAGCACCATTCCTCTCTGACATTTCCCATGACGTTCTCCCATTCACACATACCCATGTTTGCCTTCCATTGCCCTTCTCTTATTGTTTCCTACCCATGCCCAATAATCTGACATAATCTCTCTCTCCCATTCATATCATGTGTTTATTAAACATTTTATTGGGAGCTCTTACAGATATTATAATAATCCATAATTCAACTGGATCAAGCATGATTGTACCATTGCTGCTACCATCAGTTTCAAAACATTTTCTTTCATCTTGAACTCTTTGATATCAGCTTCCCTTTCTCCCCTCCCTTCCTCCTCCCCCAGGAACCCTTATTATTATATATTATTATTATTATTATAATTATATTTTTTGCCATTTCTTACACCATCCAATGTATCCATTCACCCAAATTTTATTATTCATTCCCCTCAAGTGGGATTATACAGTCATCTTGCTATCAGCTCTCCCTTACCCCCCTCCCTCCCTCCCTTCCCATACCCTCAGGGAATCATTCCTCCCTGATTCTGGAAGGTCACTATTTCTGAAGGCTTATCTATCTTGGCTTTCATGCATGGAACAATCTTAATTCTACAAATGAACATATGAAGGTCTAAGAAAATGAACACGGTAAAACTAAGACCGTGATAGTAAGGGGAGGATATACTAAAGAACTAGAGAACAGGTATAGTCGATGCTATACCTCACCCTGGATCTATCAGCCCTTCCATGTGGCCCTTCTGTGAGGGACCGTCCAATTATCTTGTCCACGCTCCTTCACATCAATTTGATTGCTTGTTGTTGAACTTCTGATACCTATTTCCATTTTTGATCCATGATGTACAAGTGAATATTAGCATAACCAATACATGGGAAAGGAATCTTGGCCATTCACCTGTGTTACCAAAACAAAGGGAAAGGTAGTTTTAGAAGTGAAACCATAATGAACCTGGCACTACAGGCTTTAAAGTCCTGGCAACCGCCAAGACATTTGCCTTCAGGTTTTAGTGATTGTCATCTTATTTCTCCATATGTGTGTGTGTGTGC
>NW_022105329.1:3543-4513 GCF_000313985.2 Echinops telfairi | reverse complement strand
TCCCCTTCCCCTCCTGGTATCACTACTCTCATTATTGGCCCTGAGGTGTTCCTCTGTTCCCTGTGTTTCCAGTTCTTATCTGTACCCATGTACGTGCTCTGGTCTAGCCAGATTTGTAAGGAGGTAGAATTGGGGTCATGGTAGTTGGGGTGTGTGGGGGAAAGCATTAACGAACTAGAGGAAAGGTGTATGTTTTATCGGTGCATTTAAGTCTATTTATTACAGCGTTTTGAAGCACACTCCTGTAAGTTATGCACACTAACTTCTTTCAAAATAGTTGAGTATTGAAGGAGGAAGGGGGAATTTTTTCTGTAGAGAAACTTGACCAATACTTCTAGGTGGTCAGTAAAAAGGCATGTTCATGGTATATACCTTTGATAAACTTGATGAATAGTTGCTTTACCTGTGTGGTGCTCCTCCTTGAAGCAAAGAAGCCTAGCCTATCTAATCATGGGGAGAAGCTCAGATAAGTAAGAAGAGAGAAGAGTTCTACAAACACCTAAAAAAAACATTTTACAGATGTCAAAAGTCATCAAAAATGAGGAAAGTGTAAAAACCAGTTACAATCTAAAGGAGTATTAGAATGTATAATAATGAAATATAACGTGGTCCCCTAAATCAGATTCCGGAACAGAAAATGACATTAGGTGAGAACTGAGGATATATAAATAAAGTACAGACTTTAGTGAAGGATATCTCAATAGTAATTCATTAATTATTATAAATATAGCATGTTAATATGTAAGATATTAAGAGTGGAGGAAACTGGATTGTATCTGTATTCTCTATATTTTTGAAGTTTTTTTCTGTAATTGTAAAAATTGTTTTAAAATTAAAACTAAAATTTAGAATTAATAAAAGGGATCATCTTGTATTTGTTGTATGGATTATAATTTTAGTCCAATACTGATTTTCTGATATCTATCTATGTTGATATTTAAACCTATAATTAATTTATTTTTCACTGCAA
>NW_022105329.1:0-1351 GCF_000313985.2 Echinops telfairi | reverse complement strand
AAAAAAAAAAGATAATTTCCTAAAAAAGAAAAAAAAACTTGCAAGCAAACAGAAAAAGCACACTTGGTCTTTGCTGAATGGAGCAAGAGTGGGGAAGACTGGGAATAGGAGAACATGGAAGACATGGTTAATTGCCTTCACATCCATCTGCCTCCTTTTCTGTAAGATCAGAAAAACTGGTTGCTGGCTGCCTACCATTACTGATCTTTGACCAAAGTTTCTAAAGAAGAAGGCTGACCAAAGGGGGAAAGATTGAGAACAGAATTATAAATTATTAAGGACTCCAAACTTTCTGAAGCCGTGGAAGGATAAAACCCTGAAACTATTGTTCTGGGATAATCTTTAGACCTGAGCCAAGTATATCCCCTGAAGTCTTCTTAAACAAACAAATAGCTTAGTGTAACTAGTAAAATATGTCGTATTGAACATAATATTCTGTTATGAACTAACTAAAAGATTAAAGTGGCAACAGCAACTTGAAAGATGAAATGTAAACATTGGGGGAACAGTGAGTTTATGTAAAGGGGGTGAGAGCAACTCAGAAAGGGGGGGAGAGTGATTACATAACCCAAGAAATATACTTATTATTATTGAATTATATATATAGAAATGGTTGAATTATTATTTATTTTGCTGCATGTATGTATTTTCAGCAACCAAAAAATAGCTTAAATTATTTAAAAATTGTTTATCCACTCACCGGTTTATGAATATTTGGGTTGTTTTCATTTATTATGGATAAAACAACTACCAACATGATATCAGTCTCTATGTGGACGTGCAGCTCCATCAGGTTTTTTTATCTGTTTTTCATTTTTCCAAGCACATTTCTTCCGTGCTCTAGCTATTTGCACTTTTGTCCCTTTTACCCTATTAATATAAGAGGAATTTTGATCTATATATATTTTGTAAATTTTTGTCCATTAACTTATGTGTGCTCTCTCTCCCTTTGTGTATTTAGTACTGTATATAGATTTTTTATTTATTCATATCATCTTGTTTTATACTTTTAATTGTTCCACATTTCTTTCTATCTTTTAAGTTTTATTCCCTCCAGTCTCCTTTTGAATTGATTTATGTTTCTTTTTGCGCCATTGTTTGGAATATAATGTTTTCTTTAAGTTTTTTCTTGTAAGTTACTTTCACTATGGTAGCATGTTTATTGGACTTAAAAAGACTAAAACTAATCAAAATATTTTCATTGTTCTTGAAATAAGAGAAATTTAAAACTTATAATGCTGATTTATCTTTTTTAGTGAATGAAATTAGAATGGCAGTTCCCCAATATTAGTTCTATTTTTAATAACTTAAAAATTCAGCAATTTTGTTTTTATTTGTCTTTATAAAAATT
>NW_022105328.1:2834-4563 GCF_000313985.2 Echinops telfairi | reverse complement strand
GGGTTAGGGGGTGGAGCACTAGAGCAATGGGAACTTTTATGATGCACATCTCTCAGACACAAATGCTGAGCACTAAAAGGATATATGTGCTTTGATGTGGGGAAGTGGGTCCCAGGATATGGAACCCTGAAAGAACATGGGTGTCTGCTGATGGAATATCACAGGCCTTGCTTGCCATTTATTCATCTACTTTGGTCAGGTTGCTAGTTACACTTGGTACTATTTGTATGGTCCTTCTCTTTCTTTTTTCTTTGGTGTCTATCTATACAAGATAAGCAGGATAAATAATCCAAAAGAGACAGCAACAGGCGAGACATGGGAGGGAAAGAGGCAGGGGGAGCTGAATGGCGAGCCATTAATGACAGGGATAAGGGAGTAATAAGGGTTCTAAAATAGATAGCAAGGAGAGTGTAATGCTTTTGACACTGTTTGATCAATTGAAATGTATCTGAGAAAAATTAATGAGAGGTGAATGATGGGTAAACATGATAGTGGGGCTGAAGGAAAGAAAAAGGGGAGAAGAAAGATAAAATCTGTTTATAGAAATATGTATAGATAAGTATATATGTAAATATAAAAATTCAGGTGTATTTGTTTATATATGTATATATATGGAAATAAAGAAAGGAAGCATATCTACTTTGGGCTTCTACTTAAATCTTAACTCAGCACAAGAACAGTCTGTTCTAACAATGTGGCACTGTAGGATACTCAACCTCCCAAATTGATCGCTGAAGACAAAATGTGTGCATAAGCAAATGTGGTGAAGAAAGCTGATGGTGCCCAGCTATTAAAAAGGATATAGTGTCTTAAAGGCTTGTAGTTAAACAAGTGGCCATCTAATAAGGAATCAACAAAACCCACATAGAAGCAGTACATCAGCCTGTGTGATCGTGAGGTGTAGACAGGTAGGTATCAGAAGGTCAAAAATAAGCAACCAAATCAATTTGAAGGAGTTTGGATTCAGTGAAGACCCAAAACCCACCTGTAAGATAATTGGACGGTCCCTCACAGAAGGGCCAAAAGGAAGGGATAATAAATCCTGGGTGCAGTATATCACTGAATAAACATATAACTATCCTCTATTTCTTTAATAGTTCCTCCCCTGTTAGAGTTGCATATGTTCATTGGTAAAATTAGGATTGCTCAATGAATGAAAGGCAACGTAGATAAACCCTCAGAAAAAGTAACGGGAGTAAAGGTTTCCTGAGGATATGGGAAGAAAGTGGGGGAAGGTGGAAAAGGGGATCTGATAACATTGATGACTGTATAACCCCTCGAGGGGAGCGAACAACAGAATTATAGGTGAATGGATATATTGGATAGTGTAAGATATGGCTATAGACATATAAACAATAATACATATATACAAACAATAAAACATAAGGGTCCCGGGGGGGAGTGGAAGGGAGGGAGGGGATCTAGGGGAGCTGATATCGAGGAGGTCAAGAATAAGGAGAATGTTTTGAAACTGATTGTGGTAACAAGTGTACAATACTGCTTGATGTAACTGAAATATGGAATATTATGATATCTGTAAGAATTCCAAATAAAATGATTATTAAAAAAACAAGATACAAAGAAACGTGTCCGGTCAGGACTTGGAATATGATACAACTAAGAATTTAGTAGCAAATAAAGAATTTCTAAATCAGAGCTGGGAGACAATATGGGTCCCAAAGCATCCTTTTTGCCCCTGGTATCATAAAAACAGAGTGAATCATTGCTA
>NW_022105328.1:0-1440 GCF_000313985.2 Echinops telfairi | reverse complement strand
CACCGATTGTGGATCCAAGCAAGATAAACTCCTGGATAGTTTCCATCTTTCTTCCATTTATCATGATGCTACCTGTTGATCCAGTTGTCCGGATTTGGGCTTTCTTTACATTGAGCTGTCCATACTCAAAGCCACAGTCCTTGATCTTCATGAGCAAATGTGCCAAGTCCTCCTCACTTTCACAACCAAGGTGTGTCATTTTCATGCTGCGGCTCATTAATAAACCTTCCTCCAATCTGTTGCTTTATCTTCTTCATATATTCCAACTTCTGTGATTATTTGCTCATCAAACATATTGAATATGTATGGTGAAAGGAAAGAGCCCTGATGCACACTTTCCCTGATTTTGAACCATGAAGTATTTATGGTTCAGTTTGCACAACTGCTTCCTGTTCCAAAGTTTCTATATAGCTAGATTTGGGACTTGTTTAGGAAATAACTCAGCTAGCATCCCTTGGATTCTAAGTCAAGGCTATCACATGAGAATCATAGTAGAACTGTGCTTCATGGGGTTCTCAATAGCTAATATGTGTTGAAATAGATTGTCAGGCCTTTTTTTACTAGGGAAAGGCAAAATTGAGCTATCAGGAAGCTCAATGACGTCAGAGGTTGGGATTTCATAATATGTAGATATTACTTCTTTATTCTAAATAGCTTGCATTAAAATTTGTGTTTTGATTTCAGTGTGTGATTTCCTGGACAGTTCCGGTTCATGCCACAACTTCATCAATCTTAGCATCTAGGGCTATGAAAATATAACTGACATAGTATCTTTTCAAGGACTTCGTTGTTTAATTACAATTCTATTTCTTTTTTTAATAGTATTCACATATTATTTAGCGTTGTACTGTAACTAAAATTTACAATGCTGGTGCTTTCAATGCAAACTGGAAACTGCTGGTATAATTAAGCTTACCAGAATGTGACTGGAGTAAAGGCATCACTGTAGGAATCAAAGGTGCAGTGTCAGGAAATTAAGCAAATCTGTGTTCTACAGGAAAGAAAGAGTAGGAAATCCCTTGAGTTTCTGGTACATTATTATAAAAGCTTAAAGGCAAAGTTCTGTTACGATAGCTCTTTCTCTGCACATCAAAATTCAATTGTTGTGATTTTCAATGCTTTATGAGCTTCAGACTACAATGCACTGATCAGCACATCCTTTCAGTGCCATCATTAATTCATATACTCTGGAAATCTTTGGTTTGAAGTTCTCCAGTAGCCTTAGCTGTTCAATTAGTCAATGCCATACTATAATGTTCACATGTTGCTGTATTTATGCAGAATAATTAAATCAGTTTTCTGAAGTTATTTTTAGTCTTTTCAAAGAAGTTGGGAATGTAGTAAATATAGTAAATGAGGAATGCAAGTTGTATTTGATGATCGTTTACTCTGATGGTATTTAAGGAAAATTGGCTAAGTTTTGAGGGTTGCTTTTTTTTT
>NW_022105327.1:2711-4565 GCF_000313985.2 Echinops telfairi | reverse complement strand
GTTATCAGCCTCCTGTTCCCCATTTTCCTCATTGACATTCCCGTTAGCGGGGACATCACTTCCATTCTCCGCCTCCTCCGCCACCTCGTTCTTTTCCTGGAAGTCCGTGGTGGCGCTCTTGATGCTGGCGTCCAAGACCGTGGGGCACGCTGGTGAGCTGGCACAGCGGACTACAGAGAGAGCGCAAGTTCAGGGACTGGCGACAAAGCTGCCAAAGTCCGCGGAGGTGGAGGAACCCAGAACAATACAAAGATGGCTTTTCAGAGCAGCCAGTCGAGCTGTTAGTTTCTGTTTTCAACTCTGTGAATGTTTGATTGAGATATTTTGAGGGGCTCTCATTGGGTGAATGCGTAGTCTGTGTACTCAGAGGAAAATACAAAACAAGCCTCTCTGGGGTGGGTGTACCCAAATCTAAAGGCTGCCTATTTTGCCTGGTGTATTCTCAGGAAGGCGGGGTCGCACTGAAAGAGAAAGTGGGCAAAAACTAAATAAAATAATAATAAAAGTATTATAATCTATCAAAAGTATAAGAACTGAAGAAAATTAGGCAAAAGATTAAAATTTCCTGAGGGTGTGGATCCCCGCTCCGTTGGTAGTGTTGTTGGTGTGTCCCTGCGTGCTGCACTGGGGAGGGAGGGACAGTGGAGAGGGTGCTAGAGAACAAAGCAGGAAAGGAGGAAGTAAGAAAATAAAGCAAACGGCAAAACCGTGTAGCTTGGTACTGAGAAGATGTGGACCATGCTGCCCAGTCAGTATGCTGTCCAGGCAGAGGCCCGAGGCCGTCCACTAACAGCTGTGGCGGACTGGGTTGCTTCATGACTGGAAACAATCAGCTTGGCAGGGGAGAAGCGGGGCTCACAGCAGCGGTTCGTGCCATTGACAATGGTAAAGGAGACTCTCTCAGCCGGCGCTGCTGCGCTCCCCCTTTAAGGAAGTTGGATCTACTGAACTTTTAAGTTGATTTTCTCACTACCGGGACGTGTAGGATATCCTTTCTCGGGAAACTTCTCTGGTAGTTGCTTTCCCAAGCTTATTATCTGCTCATTACATTCTCTTTTGCCATTGTATTTTCAACCGCCTATATGCATGGGGCAGATCGGCAGTGAATAAAGAGACCAGAAAGTATAGCTGCATTTGAATACGGCATTTCCAAAGACTATTGAATAGGCCAGAGGCGGTCAGAAGAACACGCTAATCTTTCTTTGAAGAAGTAAAATGGGACTGTTTCTTGGAAGCCAGAATGGGGAGACATTGTGCTACATATTTTCAACATGTCATCGGGAAAGGGTAGCTTCTTGATAAAGTGGGGAGTCAGCAAAAAGAGAGACAGGCCCTCAATGAGATGATTAACACAGCAGCTGCAACAACGGACTCAAACACAACAACAATTGTAAGGCTAGTGCAGTGCTAGGCACTGTTTCATTCTGTTAAATACAGCACCACAGGCATATCGCCATGAGAACGCCTAACGGCAATAACGTATCAGTGTGCTACTCGATGATCAGACAAATGTCAATTTTTTACTGCCAAGCTGCTGTGGCAACGGGTATATATAATCTGGTGTACTCAGTAAGGAGCCCTGCAGGTGCAATGGCTATGTGCTCTACTGTTAACCAAAAGCTCGGCAGTTCGAGCCCGCCCAGAAACACCATGGGCAAGTCCTGGTGGTATTCTCTCATAAAGATACCCCCAACCCTTAAAAAAAACCCCAAAAACCCTACTGCCATCCAGTCTATGCCAACTCACAGGACAGGGTTCTGGGGATTTCCATGACCATCACTTTTGACGGGAGTTGAAAAACCCATCTTTCTCCCACAGCATAGCTTGTGGTTTCAAACCTCTGACCTTGCAGTT
>NW_022105327.1:0-656 GCF_000313985.2 Echinops telfairi | reverse complement strand
ATAAATATTAAGCAGCCACTCTATTGTCAAGAAAATTACATAAAGCTAAGCCTCTCAGGGCTTCAGGAGTTGCTCATTTTACATAAACCTTCCCCCTCTTCCTTACAAATGGATAAAACTTAATCTCAAGCATTCAAAGAATAAACAACTCCACAAAACAAAGTGTACACTTCAAAAGAATCTGGTTTTACTCACTTGC
This sequence comes from Echinops telfairi, assembly GCF_000313985.2. Lineage (NCBI taxonomy): Eukaryota > Metazoa > Chordata > Mammalia > Afrosoricida > Tenrecidae > Echinops > Echinops telfairi. Next base: position 457 of record NW_022105327.1, on the reverse strand, counting down.
AATGAGCCCATGTGACCCAACCCAGGCATAAGGTCCCATTCATAGAAAGACAGAGAAGCCATGAAAAATCATGAGAAGCATCTAACAGACAGTTTTTAATTTCATCTTCTGATGAATTTTAAAGGGGCCCAAATAAAAAGACTGCAGTGGGTGGTTTTAAAAGAGCAAAGCTGTGTTTGCTCAGTGCAGGTGGCTAGAAGTCCAATTGAGGCTGTGACTCTAGGGAGAGGTTCTTCCTTGCTTATTTCAGGTGCGCAGACATGCCAGTAATCCTTGTAACTGCGTTTGTCTCCACCACCCATCTCCTTCACCCTGTGAACGTGTCTGTATCCATTATCATCTGTGTATAACTCGGAAGTTAGTAGATTTAGAAACCACTCTACCCAAGTATGAGCTAACCAACACAACAAATAAGACCTTACATTGTTCCGAACAGAATCACTTTCACTGCCAGGAA
>NW_022105326.1:3071-4567 GCF_000313985.2 Echinops telfairi | reverse complement strand
TGCAAGTTGTACTTCAATAAGACAGATTACAAAGAAAACTTAAGATGCATCCCCACCCTTTTGGCTGTGGCCATACAGAGCAGCAGGTGTTGAAAGAGCTACAGAGAGGGGGGACTATATGAAGTGCATGAGTTTTCACCCTAAGATTTTCCTTACACACACACACACACACACACACACACACACACACCAGTACAAGCAGACATGGACGTAAGTTCAAGATCATTTCTCAGAAGTCTGTGTTTCATACTGAACCAGAGACTTTAGTGAAGCACCATCTCCCCACTGCATACTTTTTGAGGGCAGACAGTCTGGACTTTTAAAAATGAGATGCCAGAGCACGCGAGATGGTTTCCAGTTCCCTTCTCGGGCCTCACTTGCAATCTCCAACAGCTGTCTGCTAGGTTGTGAGCAGATCCTCTTGATTTGGTTGCAAGAGGGACAAATTGGATGTGTCTGAAGGTGCCGTGAGAGTGAGGTCGGATGACTGGAGAACTGACATGCTGAGGTAGCATATTAATACCATGTTCAAGCCCAGAAAGGAAACCAGCTCTACCCTTCTTCCCAGACACCGGCAGCAGGCTTCTGATGGTGTCAGCAGAAGGAAGCCACTGGCAACTGCACAACCGCATTTTCTGTGGTTGTTTAGAAGCATAATTAGAGTGAACCTCTCCCAAGTGCTCGCTATGTGCCAGGCCTTGCTAAGCGCTTACCGTGCATTGCATTGAATCCTGCTAATAGTCCTTTAAGGGTTATATGAGATGAGGAAACTGAGGTCAAGAGAGTTTAGGTGACCTGTTCCAGGTCGTCTGTGTGGCAGTCACAAAGTTGATGAGTTTGGGAGCCAGGGTGGGTCCAGCACCTGTCGGGCTACAGAAGTTGATGTGTTCAGCACTGTGTATAGAAGTCCAATTTATTCCTTCATGATCATGTTAATGTAATGATATTTTCCCCAGAATATTATCTATTGACAAGGCAGTGAGACATGGATTTATAAAATGAAAGGAGGTGTGTGTGTGTGTGTGTGTGTGTGTGTGTGTGTATAATCCCTAGACTTTAATTATAGGATGTGCCCTTTTTCCCCCCTGATTCTTTAGGACACTCCATCACCTTACCAGACAAGCTTCAACCGTTTTTAAAGACTCCTTCCTAGAAACAGACAAGCAAGGAGATAAGTCCTGGTGATGAATCACGGTTGAGTCACCTGGAGCTGTGTTCTACCAGTGTATTTAAAGTCACTTCTGCGTCCTAGTTCCTCTCTCCACACCACCCAGGTAGGAATCGTGCCTTCTCTTTGTTATGCACATCATCATACGCTTCCCGTTTCATTTCATCTGGCTCGATTTGCAAATGAGGAAAGAGAGACTTCGAGCAGTTCATTCATTTGCCCAGGATCTCTGTGACCACAGGAGGCAGAAACCCCAGACTTCTGAATCCCAGGTGGCCACAGGAGGGCCAGGTGCCCTCAAGCACCAGGACTCAGGGTCCCTGCTCCT
>NW_022105326.1:0-1001 GCF_000313985.2 Echinops telfairi | reverse complement strand
CAAACAGTCCATTCTGTTTTGTTCTCGCTCAGACATTTTGAACTGAAGCAGTGGCATGATTCCTCTGGGAACAGGGTGAGAGGTGTCCTGGGGCATGGAGTGACAGGGGCACATATCTGGCAAGAAAACCCCTGCAACTGGCCCTGTATGGAAGTAAGATGCAAACGGGTCACCCCCAAGGGAAGCGAGGGCAGTGGTGTGTCTGTGGAAGGAGTCTTGCTTCCCGTGCAGGAGAAGGTAGTCCACACCCACGAAGTCAACCCTACGGATCATAATAGTGATATTCCGCTGGGCCCGGTGGGGACCCCACCACACCCATCAAGTGAGCAGTGACAGTCAGCGACAATGACAATGACAGACACTTAGGAAGGGTCGTTCTCAACCAGGGGCAACCACCCCTCCTTGCCCCCTGCTCCCTGCCCCTCAAGGGACATTTGGCCCTGTCTAGAGACATTCTGACGGTCACACAGGAATGCTCGTGGCATCCAGGGGACAGAGGCCAGGGGTGCTGATAACTATCCTGTAATACGCAAAGACGCTCCCTCAACACAGCCTCACCAGCTTCCCCTCCGATGTGGGTGTGGGGGCGGTGGAGTGAGGATCAAGGGCACTGGGACCAGGAGAAGGGCCACTGTTGTGCTGTTAGTCTCCCACGTGAACAGGCGGGAGCCCTGCCCTTCACTTAGCAGTACCATCAGCCCAATATTTACCACCCAGCCACTGGGCGGGGAGGTGAAGGCACACGCTTTTTTCCTATTAGTCCTTTGTAACCGCTATTCCAGAAAAGCTAAAGGGTCCTCATCCAAGGTAACTTGAGACCAAAGAGATGGGTAAGAGATGATACCGCCATACTATCCCCAAAGGTCCTGGAGTTCTGGAAGTGTATCTTAAATCCCAGCACCCCGGACATGCATGAGTTAATACCTGTCATAGGCAGCACTCAATCGCCCTCAGAGAACCATTCGAGATATAGCGAAATGGGCTTCTTTCTACCCAGGGAA
>NW_022105325.1:2832-4567 GCF_000313985.2 Echinops telfairi | reverse complement strand
GTTAGTGGCAATTCAGAAATTAGTGGCAAAGAAACGCAGCATTTAATACTGCATGCATTTGATATCAAAAATGACGTTTTCATTAAGAGCACATTTAGTGAAGGACAAAGTATTTCTGCATATCAGCTGTAAAATCCCATTAGATGAAGATTTTGAAAAACCTCTGGTTGCAAGAAAATGTATGCAGAATAAACACTGTGAGAAAATCAATATTTTGTACAGAGAAAGAAATATCTTTTGCCATATCTAGTCACATTTCATTGCTCTACATTATGTAGTTTGAAAATTACTTTTGGACCAAACTAAGGCATTTTAGAAGATAAACAAAAAGGAATAGTATTTAAGTAACATATTTTCCTGTTTGTTCTTAGTTTGTTTGCAAATGGATAAATGTGGGTTTCTATTCTTCCTCTAATGCACGTGGTATGAAGGATGCTGAAATCTGTTCAGACAAATATAGAGAATAACATAAAGTGAGAGTGATAATAAAAAAGTAAGCAAATAGTGCTGATGTCTTTCAGCTATTTTTCTTTGTTATTTTATATTTTATTTGTAGTAAGCCATTACTGCTAAAATAAAAGTTATATTGCAGGTGATTTTTATAATAAAAATGTTACATGTATAATATTGATATGTCTTAATTGGTGACCAGTTTGGAAGAATAAATTAAGAATGACAGTTGATATTCAGCTGAATTCAAGGTTATTGTTTTAAAGCATATGTGCACACACAGAGGATATGAATACTATGTAAAATGAAAAGGATCATTTCCTAGAATACATGAAGTAGCCAAAATATGAAAACTGCAAATAGAATATTTTAAAAGGCTGTGTGTCATAAATATGTAATCCATAACAAAGGAAGAAAAATGGCCCGTTAAATATTTGAGAGAGGGGAATACAACATGTACTAAAATATATATAATATGACTAAAACAATATAATTGAAATTAAAAATTATAATCTTGTTTTAGCCTATACTTTTCAGCAAAATATAAAGAAATAAGAAATAAAAGAGGAAGATAATAAATATTCCTTTCCTATTGAGAATTTAGAAGGAAATTCTACGCTATCCAAAAGCAAAAAAAATAAGACATAAAGCTCATGTAGAACACCTGGTAGAAATTGAAATTGTATATTCTACAACACAGCTATTTTGTGTCCAGTACTATACTCAGAAGAATTCATAAGAAGTATAATACTCAAGGCTCAATAAAAGGAGGCTCAGCGAAATAGCATAAATATCCTAAAAGAGTGAAAAAAAATCAATAAAGCTGCACAGCTTCAAAATGAGGTTGAGGTGATGGAAAGGAGTATTTCAAATGCTTTGTCATTTCTCATGTATCAACCAATTAATTCAAGAAAATAATTAAATATGTCAATTTTCAAGAAGTAAAACACATTTAATTTCTTCATACTTTTCAATATTTTTAAAATGGACTTCAAAATAGAATAATAAAAATCAGCCAAGCAAGCATCCAATAAACTTTTATTGTTAAAAGAATTGAGAAGTAGAAGTCAACACTGAGATGATTTGAAAGCTATCACAGTCTTAAAAATTTTATTGTGTTTATAAAATAAATTTCTATTTATTGAGAATTATGTGCTCTGATTAATTGAACTGAATCAAAATTTTCACTCATTAAACTGAATCAAAATTTTCACTCATTAAAATCTTTGAGAATATCAATAAGACTGGGAAAACTTAAAATAATACTTACAAATTTGTTTGTGAA
>NW_022105325.1:0-1387 GCF_000313985.2 Echinops telfairi | reverse complement strand
AAAAAGAGGAAAATCCTCAATGATATTGATTGTCAAAATGGCCTCAGTGATAGGATCAACTATAATATGGATTGTGATGGTGGTGTAAGATTGCGCAGTGTTTTGTTTTGTTGTGTTGTATATTATGTCAGTATGAGCCAAAACTGAGGCTAAAACAGGTCACAACTGTAGCACTTTATCACCAGACAAAAGAGGAGATTTACAGATGACTCTGTAGAGAATGCTGCTTTGAGTTTTTAATATGTAAATATTTCACCTCGCTTAGAGATGGTCCTTAGAGATGATCCAAAAATAAAATGAGGATGAGAAATGCTCCCTAATAGAATGGCTGTGTCCCTTATAAAATTCACTCTTTTGTGTAAGTATTGAAATAACCTGGATTAGGACTTAAATGTTGGGCATTATGCTTGGTAAAAATGAGGGGCAGCTAAAGAAAAGTTCCTTAACTAGATGGATTGAAACAGTGGCTTCTGTCATGAGCTCAGGCATAGGAACAATTGTGAGGATGGCACAGGACCAAGCCATGTGTCTTCTGTTGGGCATAGAGTTGCTGTGGGTCGGAGCAGTGGATGGCACCCAACACCAACACAAAGGATGAGCTGTGGCTAATGTATTGGTCAAGTCTTCAGAGACATGAAAAGGCTCGTTAACAGAATATGAAGGACAAGAAAGTGTGATGTAGAGAATCATGGACAAGACTCTCAGAAAAAAGTACAGGATGAATATATCTGTGTAGCTTTCCCCCCAAAATTTGTAAACTTGACCTCAAATATGGCACTACTTTCTGAGCACAACAGACAACTTTTTGATGGCACATTTATTACATTGGATTCCTTCCACCCTGGTGAAGATAGTAATTGGATCTATGAGGAAATGTTTAGATATATATATTTCACAAACTAATCAAATCAAAATATTTCCTGCATGCATAAAATTGCTAGATGAGACACTATTATTTAACTTAAAACATGCTAGATTAAGCCAAATGACCACTTAGGAAAGAAGTAAAGAAACAGATTATCTATTGAATTAGTGGAAGATTCCAAATACCTCATTATCTAGAAGCCCTGTATTGATGTGGATGAGAAATACTATTTTAAACCTGAATAAAGAGTTGACTAATGACCAGTTCCTAGCAGTTTTAGATGCTGCCCTATAGGGTGTGGTATTTTTAAAACAGAATGCAATATTCGATGCCATTTCCTTGTAGTCAAAGTACACAAAGTTAGGAAGCAAGAGGTCCTCCAACAGGGAATGTTCCTTTTTGAATTACATCATGTTGTTAGATGCCATCAAGTTTGTTCTGACGCATCATGGCCCTATTTAGGACAGGGTGAAAAGTTGCCCAATCCTGTCCCATCCGCAAAATGATTGTTATGTTCGTTTG
>NW_022105324.1:3057-4569 GCF_000313985.2 Echinops telfairi | reverse complement strand
CCAGATCCTTAGAAGGCACAGAGCCCTGTTCTTCACATCATCTCGTTTGAATTCCCCGCACAGTCCCCAACACGTCTGTCTCTGGGCTGGTTTACTCTCCTCCAGGGGAAAGGGAGCACCCAGAAGCCTTCTTCTTTCTCATTCACTGCTGTGTCCCCATTGCTTATTAAGTTGGCGTGGAATACATGAAGAAGTAAATGAATAAACCTACACAGGAACCAGCAATAAAAATGGTCCTATATGCCCTGAGATATTTAAACCTTAAACTCCAAATAGTCCTGAAGCCATCTTAAAACTAAACAGTGTTCTCTTGTTATTGCTGTGAGGGACTGTGAAGTCAGTTTCAACTGGACACAGTGACCCTGCATAAAACAACATGAAACACCGATGGTCCTGTGCCAGCCTCACCAGTGTTATGTTTAAGCCTATGGTTGCATCCAATGTATCAATTCATCTTCCTCTTTTTTGCTGCCATTTACTTTTTATTTATTTTTAATAAAAAAAATTATTACTACTTGGGAGTTATTACATATATCATATCATTCTCTAGTTTAATAACATCAAGCAGTATTGTATAAATGCTACCACAGTAAGTTTCCAAGCATTCTTCTCCTTTCTGGACTCTTTGAAATTGTCTCCCTTTTACCACTGTACCAGCTATTCTCCCACTTCCCCAAAATCCTTATTCTACTTGCTGTCCCTATAGGTTCATCAGTCTTGGGGTTGATATTCTGAAAAGCAGAAAAACATATAATACAACTTCAAGAGGGTGACCCCCAATGACATAACACCTCTGAGATATACCCTAATATGAATAAACCAAAAACAAAACCAAAATATAGAAAATGTTGAAAACAAAACCAGGTCCAGTGTGCATCAGAAGGGGCATCAAGTGTCAAAGGTTCAAGTGCTCAAGTCAGGTCTACTGCTTTGATTTTAATATTCATCTCTCCAATGCACTCTGCTTAGTAACCTTCCCCGGTCCCTCAATTATGGATCACCAGGGGCTTATTTCTTATGTAGTTTCCACAAACGTATCTTGGGCTCCCACTGTCATCCATAACCTTCTGCAAACTGGATTCTGATAATTTAGGCTCTGATACTAATCCCTCTTTTGACTTCGAGTTACATGATTTATAATCCTTTGGTGACTGAAGATGGTGTGCTTCTTCCATGTGGACTTAGTTGACATACCACTTAGATGGCTGCTTGTCTGGACACAAGCCTGTAAGACCCTCCTAGATGCTATTGCATCTGATAGCCAAGCGACTGCCTTTTACCAAGCACGATGTCCTTTCTCTAGGGACTGGTTTCTCCTGACAACATGTCCAAAGTATGTTGGACATACTAGCAGCATCCTAGCTGCTAAGGAACATTCTGTCTTAACTTCCTCCAGGGGAGACTTGGTGGTTCTTCTGACCATCCACGGTACTTTCAATATTCGTTACCAGCACTGTCATTCAACGCATCAATTCTTCATCAAACTTCCTTATTCATGGTCCAATTTCCATA
>NW_022105324.1:0-944 GCF_000313985.2 Echinops telfairi | reverse complement strand
GGTTAGCAGTGCAATGTTTACCTGACAACACCCCCAGGGCTCCTCAAATTGATGACAGAAATTCTAAACACAGGAACAGTAAGGGGCAGGAGTTTTTAAGAAAGGAATTCAGAAAAGGTAGGTCAGGCAAGAATTGTTGGACACCTCAAAGATGTAATCAATACCACTAAATCTACATGTGTACAAACTGTTGAACTGGTGGTATAAGGTTTGTGTTACATATTCTCAGCCGCAAAACCAAAATAAATGAAATTAGAAATAAATTAAAATCTAACAAACCTTCTGTAGCTATTCTACTTTGTCTTATTTGATAGCTGTGAGTCAGAAGTAAGTGGAACAGGGTAAAGAGGGTGATAACTGTTAAACGTGCAAAATGCCTTGAGGCGTTCCTTGTGGTTTCCATCACCTTAGAGCAAGATGTTAAAAACTGGTCAACTTACAAGATTAGCTTGATTATCACAGCTGTATAGACTTAACTTTATATTAAAAATAATACAAACAAACTGTGCACCAACAAAAGAAAACAGAAAAACAAAAATGAGGCAGCAGACAAGGCTGCCTGTAATTCTCCCCAGGATCAGGAAGGCTTGCTATATTACAATTTATCACTGAGGAGACACAGAATCAAGACTAGCAAAGTTCTGGAAAATAAACCATGGGGAGAATGTTGGTGTCATAAGGCAAGTACATGGGCTAACATGCTCTTTTCTGGTTCCAGTTTTTCTGGCAGAACCCTCACACGCATATACCTGTACCAAGCTATTTTGAGTATCTCTAAGAATGTTCAGGGTGCAGATGAACCTATCTGACTGGCTTTCCAAGCTGTCACTTCTCTTACAGAACTGACTCCAAGTTTCCGGTATTTATATTAGTATGTGATGGTCACCTCTGAAAATGGAAATGTAATTAAGATAGAATCAGTTATGGTGGATGACAGATAAGCT
>NW_022105323.1:2597-4570 GCF_000313985.2 Echinops telfairi | reverse complement strand
GAGTGTGCTCTGCACCTGGAGAAGAGCGTCAACCAGTCCCTGCTGCAGCTGCACCAACTGGCCAAGGACAAGAACGACCCCCATCTCTTGTGACTTCATCGAGACACAGTACCTGGATGAGCAGGTGAAATCCATCAAAGAGCTAGGCAACTGCGTCACCAACCTGAGCAAGATGGAGGCACGATCACGGCCTGGCTGAGTATCTCTTGGACAAGCGTACCCTGGGAGACAGTGATGGAGAGAGCTGAGCGGCAGCCTGGCCTTCCCCAAATCACCAAGGCAGCACATGCATGTGGGGTAGACCTGTCCCTTTTCTAGAAATTGTACCCAAGCATCCCCTTCCGTTCTTCCATTTGTACCATTCATTCAGATAGAGTCTAAAATCATTTGATACCCAGCTGTTGTCTCAGAGATCTTGGCGGGGAGGGGCCAGAGAGCCGCCCCAGCCCAGGCGGTTGATTTTTTTTAAGCGACCCAGTTCCCGCTGCAAAATCCCACTTAATAAAACGGAGCTTGCGAAGGAAGGAAGGAAGGAAAGAAAGAAAGAAAAGTAAAGGACAAATACGCCTGGATTGAGCCTCCAGTGAATCCCCTCTGGCCATGGACGAGGGATGTGACTCACCCTGCTATTGTGCAAAGTGCAATGGAAAGTGGAATGTTGCAAAACCAGCTAGGTTAAAATCTAACGCTTTATCATTTGATCTCCTTTTGGGCCCATTTTAAATTTGTTCCACTTTGTTTAAATATTTCCTGTTGTCTTTTCTAGTGGGGTCTTCCTCTGGTTTATTTTGTTATTGTTGTTTGTTGTTTTGTTTTGTTGCTAGTTTTTTGCTATGTTTTCAAATATATGAATCAAGGTTGAGTGGTTCTATAAAGATCGTAACTGGATGAATGGCTAATTGGAGGTTGGGGGCAGGGAGGTCGGAGGGAAATGGGAAGCTGGAAGCAGTGGGTATGAGAAGGAAGAAGATGTTCTGGAACTGATTGTGGTGATGATTGTGCAACTCTTTATGATATGACCTAAGGACTGAAGTGTATGATATGTGAATTGTGTCAATAAGACTAATATTTTTTAAAAATCACAACTACATGCCTTAAAAGAAATACATGCATAAGTAGCCATAAAAGTTCTGCCTAGGGAAAACTGGAGAGACTTCCTAGGGAGATAGTACTGGAGGTAGGCCTTGGACAATGACTTCAACATTGCCAGGAAATAGAGGAGAGAAATAGGAGGCAAAAGACATCTAAAGAGATATAAATATAGGAATGTATATATTTAACTATATCAATAGGGATATAGGTCTATGTACATATATTTATATGTTAAGTAGCAAGGTAACAGAAGGACATTGGGCCTCTACTCCAGTCCTTCCTCAATGCAGGAGCATTTTGTTTTAATAACCTGGCAGTTTGTGATACTCACCTTCCTGACACAGTTGCTGAAGTCAAAATGGGTGCATAAACAAATGTGAAGAAAGCTGAAGTTGCCCAGCTATTAGAAGATATAGCATCTGGGGTCTTAAAGGCATGAAGTTAAACAAGTTGTCAACTATCAGGGAAGCAACAAAGCCCACATGGAAGAAGCACACCAACCTGTGTGATCAAGAGGTGTCAACGGGATCAGGTATCAGGCATCAGAAGACCCAAAACAAACAATCATATGAATGCAAATGAGTGGGGTCAGAGTGGAGACCCAAACTCCATCTGTAGACAGTTGGACATCCCCTCACAGAAGGGTAAAAAGGAAGGGATGAGCCAGCCAGGATGCAGTATAGCACTGACAAAACACACAACATTCCTCTAGTTCTTTAATGCTTCCCCACCCCCTACCCCCACTATCATGAACCCAGTTCTACCTTACAAAGCCGGATAGACTGGAGCATGTACACTGGTACAGATAAAACTCTCAACACAGAATTCAAGACAGATAAGCCCCTCAGGAACAATCAGAGGAGTAGCAATACCATGAGAGT
>NW_022105323.1:0-1106 GCF_000313985.2 Echinops telfairi | reverse complement strand
TTTGGCATGAGCACAATGAAGTGTTCTGGAATTCGATTCTTCTCAAATCTATCCATCCTTTGTTATGATCTACATAATCAAATGCCACGCATAGTCAATAAAACCCAAGTAAACATCTTTCTGGTATTCTCTGATTTGAACCAAGACCCACTTGACCTCAGCAAAGATACTCCTTGTTCCACACTCTCTTCTGAATCCTGCCTGAACCTCTGGCAGCTCCCTGTCAAGGGACTGCTTCAACTGCTCTTAGATGATCTTCGGCAAAATTTTAGTGACATGTGATAGCAATGATACTGTTCTAAAGTTTAAGGATTCTGTTGAGTGACCTTTTGTAAGAGACACACATGTGGCTCTTTTCCTGTCAGTTGGCCAAGTAGTTGTCTTCCAAATTTCCTGGCATAGGCAAGTGAGTGCTTCCAGTGCTTCATCAGCTTGTTGAAATATTTCAATTGTTATTCCATCAATATCCAAAGTCTTGTTTTTGGCTAGTGCTTTCACTGCAACTTGGACTTCTTTCATCAGTACAATAGGTTCTTGTTCATACCTCTAGAAATTTTGGATAGTCAACTGAATCTTTTTGGTACAGTGACTCTGTGTATTCTTTCCATCCTCTTTTGCTACTTACTACATCATTCAATATTTTGCCCATTTTCAACTCATCGCTTCTCGGCCTTTTGGCTAAGATCAAGTGTAGTATCTGTTCTTATCAGTTTAAGATCTGATATGTCCTCTATCTGAGGACAACATATTAAACGTATTTTTGGAAATAGGAGTTGGACCAGGAGCTTGCTCCATCCACTCCACGCATCAGCCTGGTATTGCAGTATTTCCAGGAATGGTGCAGCCCCTCCGGGGTTATAAAAAAAAAAAAAGAATCTTTCAACTCAAGAAAATTGCAACCCGAGGCTTGAATTTTTCTTTAGTTATTTCAGTTTAAGGTATAATGGGCGTGTTCTTCCTTTTTGGTTTTCTAACCCTAGGGCTGTGCACATTGTAATATACTATACTATTAAATAGTATATTTAATATACTACTTTGCTTTGTCTTTTTTATCTGCCTTTTCAACATTTCAGCTCAGCTCTTTGAAATCATCCTTTCTTCCATTT
>NW_022105322.1:2492-4536 GCF_000313985.2 Echinops telfairi | reverse complement strand
CCCAGAGAGTCTATCTACAACGACCTACTCTCCAGGAAGCACCACTCTGTCAACCCCGAGCAGCAGAGCCATGCTCCATCACTAGAGGTTTGTCCATCTGATGAGCATTTACTATGCATTCTGATGAGTGCAGTAACCTGGATTGATCACACTATAAACGACCTGTCACTGTGCTGACGTAGGACCCTAATGAAATAAATTATGTGAAAAGACTATAAAACACTGCATCTCAACAGGTGGTCCACGAACAGCAGCAGCCTCCCCTACAGATCTGTTAGAGATGGAAACATATCCCTGGTTGTCTCTCCTCTTCCCGGACCTCCACTTTAAAAAACCCTAGCCCAGCAATTCTGCTTTTACAAAGCAAAGCCAGGGCAGATGGAATGATGAACTAAGCGCATGGCGTCTTCACACGCGAGGCCAGGTCAGTCTTCGGAAACAGGGACCAGCCCACAGTTCGAGCACAGTGAAAACAGGCTCACACACACAAACAGCTTCTGTGCAAAAGCAAAGCTTCGCTCTGGGTCGTGGAGACAAGTCAGCCTCGGAGTCATTGATATCTTCCCTTTGGATCGATTTCTCAGCACCCAGGCCTTAGAACAAGTCACAAACACCATCCCACAGGAATTATGCTGGTGACTGAAATAGCAACCTAGTTATTTTTAATTGCTGACCTCCTCTGACCCAACAACAACTAGCCTTAGGAGAAGAAAGGAGGCAGGGCGGTTAGATGCCTTGGGTCCTCAGTAACAGAGCCTCCATATGGGCTCCAGAGCGCAGCACGGCGTGTCGCTGCTGATGCCAGGGAAGGAGCGTGAGGCGTAGAGCCAGTCCAGGGTTCTCAGAATGTCCCGCCATATGGTGCTCTCCGTTTTCATCCTTTTAAACGCAGCCTCCTCCCCCATTCCCATCCAAACACGCCTGCTAGCACTTCCACACAGCTTCATTAGTCTCACAGAAAACACAAGGTGTGTGCTCAGACGAAACAAACCCCTGGACGGTAACCTCTTTTTACCTCGCAGGCCACTCCCTCACAGTTTTGTTTAGAATGGGCTTTTTACCAAATGAAAACATCAGGGAGGTCCCCAATGCCCTGGAAGCAGCCTCTCAGGATGCAGGGATGGGTACTGTCAATATCACAGAAGGCAGAGAACCCTCGGAAACCTTTCAATGCTCCAATTCCTACCTGGCAATAATCACTTCAGAGCAATGGTAGTGCTTCCAGGAGGCTTAGGATGCGGCTGAGTGCTTGGTTTTGAACTGGGCAGAGAACAACCCAACACACCCATATGAGCGCATTAATTCATTCCCTATTTACATCCTAACTTCCAAAGAAGATTTTTTAAATTAATCATTTTATTGGCAAGCTCTTACAAATCTTATAACAATCCATCATTCAATAGTATTAAACACACTTGTACATATGTTGCCATCCACATTTCCAAAACATTGTCTTTCTACTTGAGCCCTTATTATCAGCTCTTTTTTTCCCTTCCCACACCCACCCTCCCACCTTGTGAAAGTGAATCCTTGATCAATTCTATCTTATTATTGTTATTTCGTGTCTTACACTGTCCGTTCATTGTCTCCCCTCACCCACCTTTCTGTTATTCATTCATCTGGGGGGGGGGGGGGGCTATATATCCAACCTTGTGATGGGGTTCCCCGTTTAAGGCAAAACTTCATTGTGGCCCAAATTGCCATCTTCCCTGCAAGATAGTAATTTCCTATAGGGGAAGAATGAAGGTTTATTTCTCCCTACATTATTTATACTCAGTGAAACAGCAAATATTCTTATTTTGAACCACAACCTGTTTTTCCCAGGAAATATGAAGATACTATTTATTTAGGTTTGGCAAAAACATATGGGGGAAAATGATGAAAACAGAGCATCTAGCTTAACTTCAACAATCAAAGGCAAAGCGAAGAATGAAATAAAATGAGCCAAGTCATACAGTAACCCTGCCATGTTCATTCTCACTTTAACAACGGCCCTACATTTCCTACGTGGAAACTGCTTCTTGTGCATCTTTTAGGTACAAGA
>NW_022105322.1:0-861 GCF_000313985.2 Echinops telfairi | reverse complement strand
CAATTAAGGGCTCAGGTACTAACTGAAAGGTCCATAGTTCAAACCCCGCAGCCACTGCCTGGTGGAGTGGTGTGACAATCTGCTTCCATAATGAATTCGAGCCTGGGGAACCCTCGTCCAGTCCGCCCTGTTGGGTCATGATGAGTTGGGACCGACTTGGTGGCAGAGGGTTTTGTTTGTTTGTTTGTTTGTTTGTTTGTTTGGGGTTTAACTGTAATTGAATTTTAAAAAGAATACGTTTAGCATGTAAATAAAAGTAATCTAGCTCAACCACTATAATATATTCATAGAAAATCAGCTTCAATGAAAGCGTTTCGATATATCGTTCACAAATTCCTGCAGCGATAAATCTGGGCAAACCATTCAGCACAGGGAACAAAAGAGATCGCAAGTGGAGGGTGTGTGCATGGACAGATGGAAAAAGGTGTGTCAGACACTGACTTGAAACCATCAGAAAAGGCATAAGAAAACTTGGAGGGCCACTGAGATGTCAGGAGAACCAGGGCTCAGCAGGTAGCAGTGCTCCAGAGCCGTGAGTAATGGCAGTGTCAAGCGGACACAGTACTGTGCTCACAGGGAGCAAACAAAGCAAGGGGGAAATGACGATCAGGTGACTTCCACAAAGAGGTAAGGAGTAGCTAGGGCTTGTGCCACATTAGAATTTTATCTCAAACCCAAACTAATGCCAAGGAGTCCGTGCTGACTCACAGCGACCCTGTAGGACCGGGTAGAACTACCCCTGTGAATTTCTGAGGCGGTAACTATTTACAGGGGTACAAAGCCCTGTCTTACTTCCATGGAACAGCTGGTGGTTCGAATGGCTGTCCTTGTAGTTAGCAGCCCAGCGCGTAACCACAACCC
>NW_022105321.1:3093-4573 GCF_000313985.2 Echinops telfairi | reverse complement strand
TTTTTTTTTTAACTCATTGGTGCTTCGCCCAAAGTAAGTTCATATTGTTATTAATTTAATGACTGGCTGCTATTCTCTTTGATCTCCTTTTGTTCTACTATTCTATAGTGCTACGATTCTATTGGCTTAGGACACTGAGCAAGAGTCACAGTTTTAGGAGGCAGAAAGCTAATTTTTAAAAACAAGCATTAATCTTATACTTCTTACTCACATGCACATCAGGAATGGGTTTGGTTATCAGGGAGACTCCCAGGACAACTAAGATGGTCAAAACAAAGAGTATCATAGCAAAGTACAGGTAGTGGACTCCACATATAATCTTAGGACAGGCACTGGCAGCCAAGCAACTCCCTGTTCCAAAGGCAAACTCTGCGATCATACGAATAAGGCCAATCACCAGCCCAGTGATTAGGCCCCAGAAAGCCCCCTGCAGAAAACAAAGAACAAGACCACAATGAAATTATTTAGAAATGATAAGAAGCTCATAGTAGGAATTATTATTTAATTATCACCCAGCCTACTTTCTCAACCTAAGGATTAACAAACTGTTCATCCTGAAAAGCAGGGGAAGTGGCAAAAGTGTATTTATGAGTCAGTCAATGCTCTGTATGGTGCTGAAATATCATTGCTGTGTTGATGCTGCAAACCCAGAACATAACTCTTTAAGTGAATGGATGATGAAGTGTTTTTTGACATGTATATAGATTTTAAGAACTTATGACTTATTTAGATTATGATGTGTTTATATAATGAAACAAAACTGATGTATGTCAACATTTTAAAAAGTTGATATCAGGTAGTTTTCACAGTATTGTTACACCTTTGACAATTGAAAGCTTTTATTTCTCTGAGAACTTGAGCCCCTTTTTACTCTGTTTAATATCGTTTAAGGGAATAAAGTTTAGGGAAGCAATATTGCATAGAGGTGGAAAACAGAGTCATTTCACCTAGAAAGACCTGAGTTTGAATCCCAGTGGCCCCATTTACTAGTAGCAAGTAATCGCACGAGGAACTGAGCTATTACCCCCTTTGACTCTATTGTGCTTATGACAATTCCAACCTAACATACAGGAACAATTACGTGAGTAAATGTGCATGGTCTGTGCTATTGTTATTAGTTGCCACGAAGTCAGTTCTTACTCATTATGACGCTACGTGCATTAAAATAGAACTGTTCTCCATACAGCTTTCAAAGCTGTGACATTTTGAAAGGCTTTCCAAGGTGCTTCTGGGTGTGTGCCTCACCACTCAGGACTTTAGAATGATCTACAGTAGTCTCTATATATATATATGTATATAATGACCATATATGTACACACATGTAATAGTAATTAATAGATTTTGAACCCTTATTCGGGTGTTCAGACTCTCAAAAACTCCCTGTCATGAAATCAGTTCTGATTCAGCAAACCTATGGATAAAATAGAACTGTTCATGTGGGCTCCTAAGGCAGTAAATCTTTAAGGAAGCAGACAGTCTC
>NW_022105321.1:0-1515 GCF_000313985.2 Echinops telfairi | reverse complement strand
TTGGGTGTTTTGGCTAGAAATGTAATATGTTATAAATGTTATATTTTGCATTTGGTGGAAGTGTTGATATATTAGTGAAAACACATTAGAGGCTCCTAGAACCCAGGAAGCATAACTTATTCACCTGTCCAAATCCCACAGTACTCTGAGCTTAGGAATAAATACAGAGCAATACAGTGAAATTTGTGGGAGCTGGAATTTGACAGGACTGCCTAGCTTCTCGGAGTCTCACAAGTCTCCCACCTTTGACATAGTTTGGTCTTACCGCTCTTCTCTTGCTGTTTAGGTGTGGTAAATAATTGCGTTTTTCTTGTCCGGCAGGTTCCTGCCTTACACAGTTTCCAGTGTTTGCAAGTGTTACTGTGTAATTGATTGCTGCTATTAGGTGCTGTTGGTTCTGACCCATAGCCACCCCAAAAACAACGAATGAAGCACTGTGTGGTTCCGCACCATCCTCGGAATTGTTGTTACACTTGAGCCCATGGTTGATTTTATACATTCCATGTTCTGATGACTAATGTATGCTTGCAGCAGCTTCTCATTTTGAGTCGTGCCGCATCAGCAAATGAAAGGCCTGAATGCTTAGTTCCATCCACTGCACTAAGGTCGTACTTGGAGTGCTTTCAAGCCTGAGGGGCTCATCTTCTGGCACTCTATCAAACAATGTTCTGCTGTTCCTAAGGACTTCAGTAGCTAATCCCTCAGAAGTGAACTCCCTACTCTTTCTTCCTGGTTTATCTTAATGTGGAAGTGCCACTGAAATCTGTGATATTTGAAATACTAGTAATGTAGTTTCCAGTATCACAGCAACTATCAAACCACCACAGTACTCGTACAAGCTGACAGACTAGTGGTGATGTAATTGGACTGCCCATAAAAAGCCATCATTTTTGTGCCCACCTAACAGAGAGATGGTGTTTATACAGAGGACCAAACACTTGAGCAGGAAATTGCAGTACACACCGATTTAAGCTTTACAGAATGTTCACAACCTTGTGAAAACTAAGTATGATAAACCATGCACATGCCTGGACCAGTCCCAATAAATAGCATGCAGTATCATTACCACTACTATTACTGGAAATTAGATTAGGCATACTCTGGGTTCCTTAGCTTCAATTGCTTCCTATCACATACGGAGTAAAATCCAAAGTCCCTGTTTGGGCCTTAAAGATACTGTGTGAACTCTCGGATGATCACAGATCTGACCTTGCTTGCTTATCACTCTCCCACACTCCCCTCATGTGCCAATCTCACTCCTTGCTGTCCCTCCAGCACTGCACGTATGTTGCTGTCAGAGGGATGCAGGGTAGCTCCTTCCCTAGAACCCTGCACATTCTTCGGGGTTCTGCTCAAACGCACCTCCTCTGAGAGGACACCTCGAGCCTCAAATTGCTGCCATCCTCCTGTCCCGCTGTCCTTTCCTTCCTATACTTCTTATCACCTGATGCAGCACACGTCTCTCCCCCTAAAGTTATGTTTCCATGAAATTTTTTGTCATGGTTGTGTCTTGGA
>NW_022105320.1:3090-4574 GCF_000313985.2 Echinops telfairi | reverse complement strand
TGTGCTACGTGGGACAGAAAATGGGCTTCCAAGTTTCTAAGGTTGCAAACCTCATATCCAGCTGAGCCTCCTCCCGTCAGCCTACGGAGAGGCTGTTAACTAAGAACCGATGCCGCCGCTGGTGTTCTGTTATTCTTGTTGGGGTGGGAGAATGGGGTTCGTTCTCTACCTTCTGAAGGGCACAGGTTCCTGAGAGTGGTGTCCTCCTCACAAAAGGCCACACATTTTCTGATGCCGTGTAGACGAAATGTCAGAACAACTAACGTAGAGAGAGAAACCACTAATGTGGTGGCCTGGCACTAGAGAGTAAGGAGAGCTGGTGGGGATGCCAGCTAAATGCTGGGCTGGTAACCAGAAGGTTGGTGGTTCAAACCCACCTGCTTCCAGTGGTTCTGAACCTTCCTAATGGCGCTATCCTTTCAGATAGTTCCTCATGTTGTGGTGACCCCCCCTAACCATAAAATTATTTTTGTTGCAACTTCATCCCTGTAATGTTGCTACTGTTACGAATCGGGCAACCCCTGTGAAAGGGTTGTTTGACCCCCAAAGGGGTGGCGACCCACAAATTGAGAACCGCTGGTCTACAGCCTCAGCAACCATATTCAGGGCTGCTGTCTGAGTCCAAAATGCCTCGATGGCTGCGGTTGGAGCTTGAGGGCGGGAGCATGCTGAGCGATTGCTATCAAGGATGACTTTTTATTTTGATGGGTGAGGTGAAAAAAAAGCTTCTGGAATTGGATAGTGGCCATGGTCGTATGACATAGTGACTATACAAAAATGCAGAAGGGCGCAATGAAACAGAGCCCCGGTGGTGCAAGGTTGTTGATTCAAGCATGTCTAGTGGCGTTGGGAGAAACACTTGGTGATCTTGTGTTTCTTGTCCACAGCACCTGCTATTTAGAATCTATTTGGACTCACAGAGACCCTAGCAGGCGGAGTGGACCTGCCCGTAGGCTTTTCGAGGCTGCCATGTTTGTGCCAGGGTACCCTGGGGATGCGCTGGGCTACGCTTTGGGTGGCAAATGGGAAAGTGAACAGTTTGGACCCACTCACCCCTCTGCTGGAGAATGACGAGGCTGCCCGCTCCTGTAAATATGTATACTATCAGAAACCCCCCGGGGGCCGTTCTACTCTCTCCCACAGGGCCACGGTGATTCAGCATTGGCTGGATGTCACTGGCTTTAGTTTGATTTTAGCATCTTTGTGGTAGGAGAGAGGTTCCTCTTTCTCCCGAAGGAGCAGCTTGTAGACTCAAACCTTATCAGCCAGGAGCTTTAAGCACTGACCCCCCACAGCCTTGGAAACCCTACTTTGTCACACGGAGTTGTTATTAGTCAGACCCAACTAGACAGCACCCAACAACATCAGCCCTCCAATGGGGTGCCTTGTATCTTACATCAATTACGTCTTCATGAAAACATCGCCACCTCCCCATGAGCTGCTAGGATGAGAACTGGTGAGACTCGCCTTGGCAGAGAGCAGCC
>NW_022105320.1:0-1264 GCF_000313985.2 Echinops telfairi | reverse complement strand
AACAGGGTAGATCTGCCTGGTGAGTCTCCAGTGTGTGTCCCTCTTCACGGGAGCAGAAAGCACCATCTTCCTCCTGGGGAGCAGCTGGTGACTTTGAGCTGCTGACCTTGCAGTCAGTATCCCGACCCCTAACCACTAGGCCACCAGGGCTCTGCAGTCGGTGTAACGAGGGTCAATGTGCATTCAACCAGAATGTTCAATGTGCTTGCCTCCGGTGAAAAGGACACATGGAGAGGGAGAGGTGTCCAGGGACGGCTGTGGCATAGGTTCGGTGTTCTCGCTCTTACAGCG
This sequence comes from Echinops telfairi, assembly GCF_000313985.2. Classification (NCBI taxonomy): domain Eukaryota; kingdom Metazoa; phylum Chordata; class Mammalia; order Afrosoricida; family Tenrecidae; genus Echinops; species Echinops telfairi. Next base: position 973 of record NW_022105320.1, on the reverse strand, counting down.
TGCCTCTCTCCTGGACTGGGGCACCCCTGGCAGGGAAGAGCATGCAGGTGAATGCCATTTGCCAGGAATAGTGAGCAGGCTTTTGCTAAATCCATTGCAAACTTTGTCCCAGGTCTTACATCATCTCTGGAACTCTCTCATTCCCATCGAGTCAATCCCAGCTCATAGCAACCCTACAGGACAGGGGAGAACTGTTCCTGTGGGTTTCCAAGGTTGTAGATCTTTAAGAGAGCAGAAAGCCTCATTTTTCTCCCATGGAGCAGCTGGTAGGCTTGAACTGCTGACCTTTCCATGAGAAGCCCAACATGTAACCCACTACACCACCTGGGCTCCATCTAGATCATCAGCACTGCGCAATTATTTAGTGCCTGGGCTCAGTCCACTCACAGGACTTCTCACATGCTACTGAACGGTGTCTTTTACCTTCACACACCTACCACATCGTAGGTGCTCAAGAAAAGTTGATCATTGATGTGGCAAACATCAGGGCAAGACAACCATCTGGGGACATGATCTTAGAAGAAAGGGCGTGGTATGACTTGCCCTCTGCTGCTTTCCTCCTTTCCCTCCATGGACCATTAAAATGCTCTGTCTCCTTTCATGCCCCTGTGCTTGGCATGTCTATTCCTGGCAGGCACATGGAGGCTCGGGATGGCAGTGCCCAAGGCAGCCCTGTCAATGTATGTGCACATGGAGGCTCGGGATGGCAGTGCCCAAGGCAGCCCTGTCAATATATGTGCCAATGCTATCCAACAGAGATGTCAAACGTACCTTGAGATTGCCTCACATAAAAAGAAACAAGTTCAATACATTTTATTACTATAAGCCAATTCACAATCTGTATTTGTGCATTTACCAACTAGCCAAGATTTGTTCGTAACTCTAAGCCAGTGCTCAGAGTGATTTTGCGGTCATTGTGGACGTACACATGCACACAATGGCAAAACAGCTGAGTCACTAACCTACCCTGCTG
>NW_022105319.1:3029-4574 GCF_000313985.2 Echinops telfairi | reverse complement strand
GCCATAGAAGGTACATTTCCTTTATATATGGTTTTCAGTGAGGAAGGAATTTACCAACACAGCAAAGGACAAGGCTGTATAAAGGGTGGATGAGTTGAACAGAATATGGGCACAACCCCTACAAATGACTCAATTGATTTTTGGCTTCAGGGCAGATGACAAGGACACAACATGAACTTTGGGTGCAAATGAAATAATGGTAAAGGAGAGATATGAGGTGGTACATCCCCCCACCCAAAAACACGCACACACACACACACAAACAAACAAACAGGAAAATAGCTCCACTATGTGGAGTTTTCATAGTATTCATTTTTCCTGCTAGGTGAGCAGCTAGCGACTTGCTCTGACTTAGTGCCCCTAGTGACGTTGCCCAGGAAGGTATTCTTTGGCCAAACGAATTTTTTTTCAAAAAAGCAGTTTAGCTGGAACCTATTTTTGGATGTTGGTTTCGTGTGTGTGTGTGTGTGTGCGTGTGTGTGTGTGTGATGGCCAATCAAAGAGAACAATGTGCAGGTGCAAAATTTTGTTTCCTGCTTGGGAAAATGCCATGGAAACTGAAACTGTTGTGATGTCGAACAAATCTTACAAGGACAACCCTATGGGAAAACCTCAAGTGTATGAGCGGTTTTCTCATTTCAAAAAAGATTAAATGTGGATTGATGATAAACCTCATTCTGGACTTCTGTCAGCTTCACTCAGGAATGAATATATTGACTCATAGAGCGTTTGGAGTTTGTTCTATCAGTCAGACTGTTAATCGATCTTTCTATTTAGAGGTTCTGAAAAGATAGCGTAATAGTGTGCAACTGAAAAAGGGCCTAATTTCTGCCACCAGAGCAATGCACCTGCTCACACAGCCATCTAAGTGCCTCAGCTTTTGAAGAAAACCAGTATTCTTCTCTTGTCTCATGCACCTGACTCACCTGACCTTGCTGCGTGTGACTGCTTTTTGTTTTTGCAAGTGAAGAGGGACAGGAAAGGACAGCCATTGGATGATGTAGAGGAGGTGAAGAGGGAGGTGCTGTCAGCCATCCAGACAAATGAGCTTGAAAATGTTTCCAAAATGGGAATTTCAGATTTTACAAAGGTATTAAGTGTAACGGAGAGTACTTTGAAGGTGATGTTTGATTTGTAAAAAAAATTAAATACATAGCATTGAAAAATAATGCATTTGTTTGGAGGGGTACCCTCTTGTAACTATTCTATTTACCAAAAACAGAAGCCACACCATCAGCTGTAAAACAAATCTGAAATTCCATCCAACATGGCTTTTAGACCATTTGAGGTGCTCCTGTTAATGATTCATGCTGAACTTAAACCTTAAATAAACTCACTCACTTAGTTCAAACCTTCTGTGTTAGTCTGGGTAGACTAGGGAAACAAATCCATTGACACACATATGTGTATGAGAAAAAGATGTATATACAAGATCAATTGAACATTGAGAAACCATCCCAGCCCAGTCGAGATCAAGTCCTTAAGTCCGATAGTAGCCCATATGTCTGCTACCAATCTATAAAGTCCTCTTCAGACTCAATGATG
>NW_022105319.1:0-1363 GCF_000313985.2 Echinops telfairi | reverse complement strand
GATCTACATATAACCTCCTCCCTGGAGGATGGACAGCAGAGAAGTGGGTGAAGGGAGAAGTGGGACGGTGTAACATAAAGGATTCTTAATGATGCTAATTGTGGGGCAAAGAAATGAAAATTAATTATAGCCAGTTGGATCCACTAGACAAGTGATTCTCAACCTTCCTAATACCACGACCCTTTAATACAGTTCCTCATGTTGTGGTGACCCCCAACCATAAAGTTATTTTCGTTTCTACTTCATAACTGCCATTTTGCTACTGTTATGAATCAGGTGACCCCTGTGAAAAGGTTGTTCGACATCCAAAGGGGTCACAACCCACAACTTGAGAACTGCTGCACTAGGCTCTAGTGACTAGAGGATTATCCCCTCTCAGTAGTATTATTTGTTATAATGAATACATATGGGAAACTGAGAAAAATGTTTGTAACAAAAATGAGAGGACACAAGGCAGTTGTACTTAGATTCTGCTTAAGAGGTTCATAATTAAAGGTGATAACATCTTTGGCCAGTTTTAACACATGTGCTTCACTGTTTTGAAACTCTAAGAAAATTGCATTAAATTGAAATCTATTTGCATTGACATCAAGGTGTGAAAACAGACAATATAATGATTATAGAAAGTTAACATTTAATTTAAACTTTTCTTTAGTCACCTAGAAACGGGTATAAGAAAAATAATTTCCTTCATTGATAAAGGTTAACACTGGAATAGAAAATAAAAATCAGATCCATTTCCTGATCAAGGCCATATAATTACCTACAATTTCATTTTGTTAGAATATTGTAAAAAATAATATGTCATTACCTTGCTATATATTTGACAAGAATTTTCCCTGAAATATTGAGGAAATCATGTTGACCAGAACATTACTGTGAGGAAAGCTTTTTGAAATAGAAGCAATCTTTTAATAAATAAAAGGATTATTCCTACTTCCATAAAGATTTAGTCTTGAAAGCTCACAGATGTCTTCCTTGTGGAGTGTTTATTGACCCTTGTTCAAAGATGTGTTGCCAGGAGGGGAATGAATACATTTCAGAGAGTTCTTACTTCATGGGTTTCTGTGCCTGTCATGGTAGGAGGACCAGGCTGCTGTGGCTACTGTGGCTATGTAGTTGGAGACCTTCTAGTTTCTTCTGCTTAAGAGTTCTTTGCTTAACCTAGGTCTGTTCGCACTCCATATAAAGTCAATATTTAATTTTTAAATTTCTTTAGAGACTGGAATTTGGATTTGAATTGTAATTGCTCTATATTTATAGATTGCTTTGGAGAGTATTCACAATGTTAACCCTTTCTATGCATGAACAAGAAATATTCTCCCATTTACATAGTGTTCTCTATTGTACGTCTGTTTTTTTT